>NC_141607.1:16853772-17211272 GCF_047967505.1 Dipteris shenzhenensis
TGTATAGAACAAAATTTTGATGTTTTTGAATAAATTGCTATATCCTAGATGCATGCTTCACATGCAACATAAGAATTGTAATGCTTTAACAGTCTCATTCCAAATCCTTATTCCATAATTTTTTGCTTTCATGTTCAATTTGGAATGTGTACTACAACTTGAAGTCAAAGTTTTCCAAATTCCATTGAGCGCAATGCATAAGTTATGGGTCATGCAAGATACCCATATATAGAAAAGTCCTTGAACCTCACCAAAAATGGCTACACCACCACCCAAGCAAACAATGACCCTTCATATATGTTGGTTACACTAGCTAGTCCCAGTGATACTCGAGTGTGACTTTAGGTTGCTTGGCAAAACTATCAAATAACTATGAGCTGCCATCAAGTAGGCTATCAAGTAGCCGTTTGCATGGGATATACTTGTTCTAGTTTGATGGCAGCCTCTAGAGAATCGGCTATCATCAAGATGGTAATCAAGCCAAGGCAAAGTGCAACCAAAGATCACTACTCATCTAAAACATCTTACCCGTGCTTAGCTCATGATTGCAAAAGATCAACTCATGAACAATGATGATTTTGAACAATCTCTCCATCATAAGCTCGAAAGTTGCATGTTTGTATAGCAGCAGATCCTTAATGCCTTTGTCCTTATCAACCACCTCTAGCTTGCTGTCTGCCCAATGCGTGTTACCAGCTCATAAAGCGAAAGTGCTGGGAGTAGCAATGGCGCACTAGCGAACGATGATTATTGGTATTGGCATTAAGGCTGCTTTATATAGATACCACATCATCCAACCAACTCAATCAGTTTGCATTCTTAAGTGTTTACATATCCTTACAAGAAATTCCATGCAAATCAAGCATGTTAAGTCTCTATAACGTTGGTAGTAATTATTTGGATATGACCCTTTCATTTCGTTTTACTGATTCCAACCGACCCAGTTGGCTCCTCTACCATTCTCGCTTACATATAAATACCTCTTTAGAAGTGAATCGACTAAGCCTAGGACAAAAGGTTGTCCATTCAATGAACGTGCTAGATGTACCCTTGAATTATCATTGAAAGGCTCCCATCATGTACATTATGAAGATGAAATCGTATGCATGTATCGTCAGTTGTAATGCTTGGGTTCCCATGGGCCATAAATAATGTTATGATGCTAATTGACTTCCCAACATATCAAGGATTATTGGATGTTATAGTGTATGCACTCCTTTACTATCACCAAGAGGTTTCAATCACTCTTTCATAGATATAACTCCATACATGAGCGAAGTTCGAACCTATAACATACATACCATGAACCATAATTCTTATTTTAAAACATGCACCACTGTCGATGTACCAAGGATCCTGTTCCACTTGGTCGACTTGATAACTGTAATCCTCTTTGGGATTGAAATCATTGTCTAGGTGCATTGTATCAGTCTGATGCAATTCCTCACTTGCAAGAAACATATTTCCATGTTCATTTGCAAAATGAATGTGACTAGAATGTCCACCATGTTGATTTCCTCTTCCTCAAGAACTCCTCGATTACTGCTAGATTGACTGCCTTGGCCGTACTGCTTCTTGCGGCAATCTCTTTAATAGTTTCCAAACTTGTGATAGTAGTTGCATTGAATGTTTGACACATTGGTGGATGCATTCCCTCATCCTTGGAATCTTCCTCAATTGGAATGATTTCCTCTTTGCTGATTCTGATGTTGCTAATGCTGATGCTGATTCTTACTTTGATTTTGTTGCTGATGACCACTTCTCTGGTATGATCTACCTCTACTTCTGCATTTGCCTCTGCTTCTATCTGAAGCTGTGAATGCTTGATCATTCAAATGACCTTTACGTGCTTGAATGGCTTGAGTCCTGAGTTCTTCACCAAGTAGAACTGACTGAAGTTCTTCCAGTGTCGGAATTTGCCATTGGATGGCAATACTCTAGACTATATTCTCATATCCCTCTCCTAGTCCATTTAGGATTACTTGAACCATTTTTATGGGGTTCATAGTCTCTCCTGCTGCTGCAAGTTAATAACTGTAGTCTTTTTTGTGGAGTACATAAGCATGACCAGTTTCACTACTGTTGCGGAAACTCTGGTTGATCTGGTTTCTTAGTGTGAGAATCCTAGATGTGTTCTTGGACTCGTAGAGAGCTGCGAACATATCCCATGCTTCTTTTGATGTCTTGACTGTGTTGAGCTGTCCTAGCATGACATCTTGCACATTCTGCTTGATCAGGTGATAGGCATACTTGTCTTTCTTATCCCATTCTGCTTGAGCTCAGGCAATGGTAGGATCTGCTACTGGTGCGAAAATTGTTTGTGTAGATGTAGATCCTGATGTAGATCTCGTTGATGGTGCTATGACAATAGATCGAGTAGAGCTACTGGTGGCTGGGTCAGCCAATGGTCTAGGTGTAGACCCATCAACATACTCCCATTTGTCCTAAAGCACAAGAATGGTCTCCATTCGTCGGTATTTCCATGTACCGTAATTGGAGTTGTCTAACTTAGTAGATGCCTCCAGATTGAGGTTGCTAGTCAACATGGTGCAAGAAATGTACTCAAAAAGTGTCCTGAAAATCTCTATATGAATCAACTACAAATACACTAAATATACCAAGTGAAATCTCTAAACCGTCAGTGAAGATAGAACTGCAGTATATAAAATCTGATCTATATTAGAAGGCTTGTGGCAATGATGCCGGGAATAGCCAAGAGGCTTTATAAGGCTGAAATGATGTGCATGATGCCATGAGATAGCCTAATAGGCTTTACAATGGTGGCATGTGTGTGTGAAATCAAATGGTATCTGCCCACTGAATCAATCTGCAATGCCTTTGAACTCTGAAGTCTACTCACTGAACTAATGAACATAAGGTTTCAGGTAATGTAATGATGTGAAACTATATGTGAGCGTATGGACTGACTCCAAGTAGGTACTAGTCGGGAATTTTGGGCATGGCTTAGATTTGCAACTTGGGGAAATTCAAAGCGTCCCCTCTATGGCGATCTAGTCTAACCAACCATCGATTGATGAAAGAATAGCAAATAATTCCTTTTCTTTTGTTCTTTTTAAGTGCTGGGTCAGATGCGTCGATGTAGAGGCAAATGTGCGTGAAGGAATTGGTTGTGTCGGTGAGTCACAAATATGAGTATAAATTACACCAAAATGTGCACGTGATGTGACGAGCGCATAGAGCACAAAAAACGAGCGACTTTCCTTTTCGGAGCACCCTCGAAATCTTCCTGGATCAAGAGATATGACTTGATCTAAGTAGAGGGGCAAAAGGAGTGCAAATGTTGCTCAATGATGATGTGTCACTGTGAGTCACATGCAATGATGATGTGGCACCATGCTTAGCAAGAGGTGTGCTAGTGGAGCCCTATGCTGAGGTGGCAGGAGTGGTCACATGAAGTGCCTATGGAGCACTGTGTGTGCCTGCAGAGGTCAGTGCTGGTGCTGACTGGACAGCTGAGGTGGCACTATTGAGATGGCACTGCTGAGGTGGAAGAGGTGATGTGGTTGATGATGTGGTACTAATGACATGGCCTGATGACATGTCATTGATGATGTGGTTGATGATGGGGTTGATGATGTGGCATTGATGATGTGTCATTGATGATGTGGCTGATGATGTGGCTTGCTTACATGGCAGTCGATGATGATGTGGTAGTGGTGACATGTCAGTTGATGTGGCAATGGGATAAGCTGATGATGTGGCACCTAATGGTGATGTGGCAAATAAGGTCTGCCACGTGGCTAATTGTGGATCAACCAGTTAATCCAAGGTCACCTTCACCGGGACCTTGGTTCTATCCTATCTGCCATGTGTCTGACTGCTGGGCACTGGAATCTTTGGAAGATTTTGACAAAATATTTTAGATTTCGTCGTCTTCTGGACATTGGCGCAGGCGTTTGTCGGTTGTCATTGCAGTCCGGAGTAGTCGGGTATGGAGAGAGCCTCACTGTTGATGAACTGGCAAGGGGCTCCAACAGGGCGGAATGCACAGCCTATGCTGACACCTGAGGGTAGCCCGAAGAAGGCGCGTCTCTCTGAGCGTCTTCCTTCTCTCGTTTCTTTTTCTCCTCTCGCTAAAGATAGAGAGTTTGAGCAAGCAGTGGAGAATACAAAGGGTGAGGTAGAACTCGGAAGGCTGGAGCCCATGCTTTGCTTAAAGGTGCTCCTGCTATCGGCGAGGTCGCTTGAAGTGGCCGGCTCGTTGGCACTGCGAGCTTGCTAGAAGCTTGGCTTTCACGTTCGTGGTGGCAGCTGGGCTACTGCTGCTGGAGTCTCGTTGGGAAGAAGGGCTTTCGCTTGGCGATGGCGACTAAAGCCTTGAGCTCTAGATGCCGTAGCTGCTGTGGACAGCAGCAATAATTGTTGGAAAGTTAGCGTTGGCACAACTGAGGTCGGTGATGGAGAAGGAGTCAGAGGTGTATTGCATGTGGGGCACTGGCTCGCTGAAGGAGCGGGGCGTCTGTCAGCTAGAAGTCGATGAGAGCTATTGTTGCAGACTAGATAGCGCCATTGTTGGAGTTTCCTTAGGGAGGCTCGTCGAGGGAGCGTGCTAAAGGAGTCGATTTCTGGCACTGTGGCTGAGCTGCAGCTAGTCGTTTGCTTTGGAAGAAAATGGCAATGGAGGCACCCCATATAGACGAGCTATCAATAGGGCCCGTGTGCTTGTTGTTGCTTGGAGGTCGTTCAAGCTCGTACAGGTCGTAGTAGGCCACCTTGCCTTGAGGCCTTGGACCTTGGTGGTTGTCGAAGCCTTAGAGCTGCTGGCTAACCGTGAGCCTCTCCATCTGTGATAGGAGATGGAATAGAACCTCTCTGACAAGAGATGAACCTTTTCACAATAGAGCTCTTGAAACTAAATCTCAAGAACTCTCCCTCTCTCAAGCAATAGATTTCCTCTCAGAATCTCTCTCATAAGCAATGGATTCCTATCTCAATGAAATCTCTCTCTCACAATCAAATGAATCGACAAAAATTCTCTCAATGGAAGTGAATGGAAGAAACTCATGATCATTCAAGAGAACTCTCAATCTCACAATCTCTCTCGCACTCTCAAGGATCGCAATGTCTGAGCGGAAGACAAGGGAGCTCTGATACCATGACAAAATATGAAGAGGGGAGAGGAGAAGAGTGGAGATGAGGAGAGTGGGCATAGCTAGAGAGCACACCACAAATGACTAACTGTACACTAGAGTTAGTTGAAAAAATAGAATATATACAAACCCTTTTAGGGTTAGGGTTAGGGGATCTAACCCTTTCCTTTATGGCACTCTATAAGGTTAGTGCTATGCTATGATCACGTGATGGTGCTATGCACACATGATCACATGATGTTGAGCGTGAACTCTCAAAAGTGCTACCCTCTCCTTTGTCATCTAAGCTCTTTTTCTTCTTATTCTTCTTCTTATCCTTCACCTCTATTTTATTTTGCTCCTTAGCCCAAAGAGCTTCCTTGGGCGTGTGGCCTTCCTCTTGGATCAAGCTCAATATCTCCTCAATAGAGTCCTCCAAGATCTCGCAATTGGTCTTGTCCTAGTTGGAATGATCCTCAATAAAATCCTCCAGGATCTCGCAATTGGTCTTGTCCTAGTCAGAGCGATGGTACATCTACCTCCCTATCATTTATATCGTAAGATTGGATGTACAACTCCTCTAAGTATGCTATTAGATATTTTTTGCTAGGGGCCGTTGGGAATAGCAAAAAGAGAGCAATGAGAAGGGAGTGACGAGAAGTAGCAGAGTGGAAGGAGTGGAAGGAGTGGAAGGAGGGGAACGACAAGAAGGGAGTGGTGTGAGAAGGGATATAGGAGGGAAGTGGTGTGAGACAAAGAAGAGAGGAGGGGAGACTTTAAAGATTGAGGGAGGATTTGGAATATATTGGTTTGTGCAATATATATAACTTTTTGAATAAAAGTGAATGTGAATATAGCTTGTTTGTGCCCTAAATTCTTTTAGAAATCTTGAATGAGTGCCCTGGTATGATTTTGTAATGTGTTTTATATGATCGTATTTGGGTAATTTTTTTCAAACAGATTAAAAATGGAACACCCTCCTCCATGACAGTCTTCCATAAACCCTGACCCACAGTTCCCCATGTTGCTGTCATTTGGGACATCCAAACTCTGCTATCACATGTAGTAGAAAAGATTGCACATGATGATGCACATTGGATAAAGTTTAACATTGAAGTTCATGCACGTGGGTGGGGTCCAAACCAATCAAAGGGAGGTACAAAACAACCTATGAGATCTCCATAAGCTTTGGAGAGACCACTTCGAGCAAATACTTAGCAAGGAGGACACTATCAAAGACATAATGGTTTGTGTAGATGTCTTCTTGGACCACGAGTACATAGTCCAAGAGGAGTATAATTATATACTTGAAGAAGTGGATGATGAGGTCCCATCTAGCAGTGAGGAGGAGGAAAGTACCTCGTATAGTAATGCAGAGCAGTATACCTCCTCCTCTCTTTTGGAATTTTTGGAGAATGTCTCTTTTGGAGACAAATTTTGTTTAAGAATACTATTTTTGCGAGAATTTTTGTATATGAAAACTCTTCTGGAGATAAATTTTATCCCTGAACACTCTTTTGGACCCAAATTTGGTATATGAATACTCTTTTGGATACATATGGTAATGTAACTTATGGAGATATATGATAAGATATGATGAAGTCTTAAGTAAATTGTCTTTTCATAGTTTTAGTAAATTGAACTTGAGTTTTAAGTAGTAAATTGTCTTTTAATTAAAGTGCAAGTATTTATTACATTTTTTGCTTCTTACCCGCTCTTGTGTTTGTGTTTGTTTTCTTGTTTGTGTCTATGATTGTCCAATCCTGCCAAATTATACATGTCATCATGTTGCACGTCCAAAGAGCATGAACCCCGTGAAGTAGAAAGGGTCGAGGTTGTTGTGGTGGCATGAGAGATGTAGATGAATTTGCACACTCACATCCCCATAGGTCTCCCATTCCTCATGAGACATAATACTAGCTAGATCCCTTTCCCTCTCCACTCACAAGCCACAACACCCTAGAGATCACTCGCTCCCTTACTCCTCACTCCTTAAGCGCTCACTCCACCCCTTGCTTCACCCTTTGCTCTAGCTCTACTACTCCATCCACCGTGAATCCTTTGGACTTTGTTTTGCTTGAGGACCTTTCCTACAGAGTGAATAGTGTTGGGGAGGTCATACAAGATGAGGACGGGAGGGCGATCACAAGACACATGAGGAGGTTGGTGAGCACCCACTTCCCTAATGATATATTCAAACCTTGGCACTAACAGAATAATAAAGCCAAGGATGCCTACATAGATGCCCTCAAGAGACAATTTCCAAATCCTAAAGGGTATGATTTTGATCTAAATGCCATGCTTACTCGCATGGGGGCTCATTAGGTCTCACAGATACGAATTAATGGAGGCTATTAAGGGGGGTAATAACAAGCCAGGGTGGGTAGACCCGAAGGATTGGAAGAGAGCAAAGAAGTTTTACACAGAAAATCCAGATGTGTTGGCAGAGGGCGGCAAGGATATGCATGGAGACCATGGGTCCTTTGCATCTCTAGAGCAGTGGCAAACTCGGCAATAAGGAATGGGTAGCAAGTATATATTATTTATCTTCTACTGAATTTCTAATGTGTTCAATCGTTCAAATTTCTTGTCATTCGTATCTAACTAATTGAATTTGGATCCATAGGAACTATGATTGGAAGGCCTCCAAACAATGAGGAGTATAGAAGGGCATTCAGGATTGGAGCTAGGGCAAGATTTAAAGAGAAGGAGAGAGAAGGAGTCCACATCAATTGGGAAAGGGTGGTAGCATGTCATGTGAGTATGCCATATTCCTCTTCATTATCGTTTGACTATCACCATTTTCTTACAATCAACGTTCTTAGTTTTTCTAACTTGTTTCATTCTTAGGGAGGCACATTCGACCCATCCGGAGATCCAAACGAAGAGAGAGATCTGAAGAAGAAGCAACCAGGTATGCAAAAGAGGAGGGCGAGGGATCGGGTGCACGTAGAGAGACCGAGAGTGAGGAGGGCAAGGAGGATGAGGAGGGCGACCACAGAGAGACTAAGGGTGAGGAGGAGCAATAGTAGGATAGGACATTTAGTGGTTCAGTATTTTGGCACGGCTGCCCTTTTGTAGTAGATTGCCTCAATAGATTTGCCATTTGGATTTCGGCACTTGTGCCATTTTGTAGCACATTAGCGCATTACTTTGGCGGATTCGCCATTTTGTAACACATTACTTCGGCACATTTGCCATTACTCTGTAGACTTTCTTTGCAAAGTTGTAATGTACACCTTTGCATTTGTAATGAGTTCGTGATATGTAATCGTGATTTTAATGGAAAAAACAATTATGTGGTGTAGGATGGGACTGAAACAAGCCCCATTTTGCCCCACAAATTTGTTCCCTAAGGCCCCTAACTTCTAAGCTACCTCCTACTTTGCCATCACCTTCAAATCCCTCCCACCCCCACTCACAACGAATAGTTCTTATGTTGAATTTTTGTATAGGGTATGTTAGGAGCACAAGCAAGTGTGTATAAAAATTTGTTTTTATATGCTAGGAGAATTTACTAGGAGTGCTAATAGCAATTTCTAGGGACATGCTATTTTGTGCTAGTTAACCAGCTTTTACCCATGCTATTGTCTCAATATGTAGATATGCAAAGATCGAAGATGATGGCTCAATGCTCATTCATATCAATCAATCCAAATATGTCAAATATATGCTCATTAATAGTTTGGAATGCTAAAGAATAATGAAATATCTACTCCAATAGAGTGTGGTAATGTAGTTGCACTGGTTGAAATAGATAACCATCCATCTACTATAAGAGCCAAACTAGGAGTCTCTTGTATCTGATGATTTCCAATTACAAGGCAAATTTTCCTTAATTGAGTATCACTCTAAATCACAGGCCAACACATTAGGGATAAACATGTGCTACATTGTCTTAAGGGAATCAAAGAATATGCATCATCTCTACAGGGAAGCAATATTGAACTCGTGTTGCAACATTATAGTGATGATAGTTGGAGTGAGTACAAAGCTACACATAAGTCAATCCCAAGCTAATTGTTTTACTTTGTTAGGTAGATCTATTAGTTGGATCATTAAAAGACAATGGGTTGTGGGAATTTTACCTTGATATCCTATAATATTATAATAGTATTCCTTTTATAAAGCATCCATGGCATTAGTAATGATGATGCACAGTAATGACTCAAGCTATGCAAGAAGCATAGAAGACATTAATTAAGAATGGGAGTTGGAACTTGTGATGTTTCCTACAGCATGCAAACTTGCAAAGTAATTTCTTGCAAGTGATTTTTTAAAATAAAATGCAATTTAAATCATTCTCTAAACAAAAATAATTCAAGACTAGTGGCAAACGAATTTTCTCAACTTGAGATAGTTTTGCATTTCATGGAGACCTTTTCTCTAATCATCAAACTCGCAACAACACCATTCTTATTGCTTATGCAACCCATTAAGATCTTGAAATAAGGAAGATGGATGTTCAATGACAATTAGTATGCAATTCAAAGAGATCCATCTATGGTTGAAGCGTGCTTCTTGGTCCTGTTTTTTAAGGATTGACTCTTACTTGAAGAAGATAAAATTGATTTCTTCAAACAGTGATTTAGATTTTTATAACTACTCATATGAAAACATACTGTTATCATTGGGATTCTATGTGGATGACATTGTGGCGATAAGAAATGATTGAAATTTTAATTTTCTTGGTCAAGGATAAGATTAAACTCAATTTGAGATAGTATATTTGGGAGATATATTGCTATTGTTTGGGTATGTGGATAATTAATTAAACAAACTCATTCATACCAATCATGGCATGAGTTGTTTCAAATACATGCTCATTAAGGTTGGAATGTAGTATAATAATAAAGGATCTCTGCTCCCGTGAGTGCGATGATGTGGTTGTAGCAGTGAAATAGATATCCATCCATTTATAGGAGCCAAGTTGGGAATCTCTTATATATGATGCCTTCTTACAACCAAAATATTGGTTACGTAGTGTTTACCTTGACCTACTTGACTCTATAATTCTAGTCCAACAAATTGGAAGATAGCTAAAGCTGGTCCCCATGCATGGGATTCCTTCACAAATCAGGCACAAAATTTGGGGTGTGTTGAGCCAATCAGCATTGCTACCAAGCCCCCTTGGACAACAAGCCAAAAAGCAGTCAATACTTGAAAGCCCCATATATCATGTGCATCCTTTATCCATTTTTATTACAAACTTATGATCTTTCCAATACCATAATTAAAGAAACCCTTTAATAAGTATGCTAGGTGCTACTCTCCAAGTTTTTTGTAAGGCCTACTCCTCTCCAACATTCCTAGCCATTGGATAAGCCACCTTCTTGCAACTAGAGAGCTAGAGTCATTCACTCATGGATTTTATTTGAGGATCCTAAGGATAATAGCAGACAAATCTATTACCTCTAATCATTTGCCTATTATGCTGATTTTCAAGTCTGCAAATGGCTCTATCAAAGGCCCACTACTATTCAAATAACATTATCTTTTTTGGGACGCTTGCCTTCAATTAGGATATTGTACATGCATGGTAGTCTACCAAGAGATAGTTTGAGTGCCGAGTTGAGAACCAGGAAAAGTGTCTACATAAGGTCACAGAGGTCTATAAGTTACATGGCCAAAATTGTGAACGCGATGGCACATGAGACTTGAATCAAATGCTCGCTCTATATGTGCTCTCTGGTTAGCTAGTCAGGTAGCACCCTATGATATGTGCTCTCTTACGAGCAAGCATCTGAATCTGAGTCTTTAACTGCTCTTGTGTTGCCATCAAAGATGGGTGTGTAGATAGTGTAGTGATCTAGTGCATGCAATAATTGTTTTGTAAGCACTCAAACTTCAAAATAAAGAACATCCAAAATACACATGCAAAATTGCAATGGTGGTGTAAACTAAATTCCACTCAAAAGCAACATACAACATGCAACATCATTAACATTTCTGAATAACTTACGATCCTTAGAAATAAACTACTAGCTTTTCAATGTAATGGTGTATTAGGTCAAGTAATTCATGATCTCCCAACATAATCCACTACTATAGCAATCACTACGCAATCTTCTACTATTATAAAGCAAATTCCATAAAGTCACTGTCAAGTATCAATCTATCAACTAGTGGAGGCAAGAACAGAAAACATATAATATCATCACATAACCAAGATGATCTAGATCAGCTTTGCCAATCACACATCCGGTTGGGAAGAGTTTTATCGGGAGGAACCAACCAGCAAAAGCAAGCCATCATCTGGATAAAACTCGGCTCTACTGACACCTATGTACATAAATAGATATGATATATAAGAAGATTGAAGTGGGGGGAACCAACTAGTAGATGTGAGCCATCACCCGACTTCAATCTTTACTATTACATATCAGTCGAAGCGAGGCGAATCCAATTGGCTAAAGCAGATCATCTTCTGACCTGTGACTGAGACATAAACAAACATCTCTCCCTCTCTCTTTTACTCTCCCTCTCTCTATTTTCCTCTGTCCCTTTTACTCTCCCTCTCTATCCTCTCTCTCTTTTACTCTCCCTCCCTCTCTTTCCTCTCTCTCTCTCTCTCTCTCTCTCTCTCTCTCTCTCTCTCTCTCTCTCTCTCTCTCTCTTTCTCTCTCTCTCTCTCTCTCTCTCCCGCAATCCCTCTCTCAAACAACCTACTCATAGTCAGCCAAGCGAGGTAAAACGGAATGGCCGAGGTGGGTCATCACTTGGCCCAACTGATCGACTCTAAAAACTCTAGAATCTCACCAAAAGGCTTGGGAGAACACTGCGGTAGAAAGCAAAAGGTTTGGCAGGGCAGTAGTAGCGAGAGCGGGGTCCTTTTATAGGATTTCTCACAAACACCAAGCGGTACCATCCTACACCGCATGGTATGTCAATGTACATGATTTATTATCCTTCCCAATTGGACGATCCAGGGTGACACATGTGCTGATTGGAATGTACCATGCGGTATAGGCAGGTTACTGGCAGTGTCTCATGGTGCCCTAAAAAAACCATGGGGTGTAGATGAGAGACTATGTGGGGTAAATGATAGTGCTTGGTATGGTTAGATACCGTGCGGTATTCACATTATGATACTGTACAGTAAGAGTATACACCATGCAGTAGTCTCCTGATCAACAACTAATGTAAGGAATCGCATTTTTTGCATTTAGGGCATTAGGCCGTGATCTTTAATCAAGAAGTGCGTATTTTTATTTTAAAAAATGTACTTTTTAATTCCTTGCATGCATTGCATTGCATTGAGCTCTATCTAATTAGAGCAATGGAGCACACTACAATAGTAGCTACTCCAGTGCAATCTCATATCCAAAAATTATGGGCAAATTTAGCAAGTGGCAGGATAAATCACTATCCTTTCTAGGTCGCACTACTATTTTGAAGCATATCTAAGTTCCTACTATGGTATACATTTCCATTGTATTGCCATTTCCTCATAGTTGTTTTGCCACTATAGGCAAGATTCTTAAGCTTTTCTATGGAAAAAGCAATGGCACTCTGCATTTTCCTAGGTAGTGGGAACAATAGCTAAGATGAATGGAGGTTTTAGACTAGACTCACCTAAGAGAAAATGTGAATGCCTCTACTACAAGTGGATTACAAGACTTCATTCCTCTTAACCATGGGCAGTTCTCGCATATCGTTCATTGAAGTGCATGGTGTATTCGGCATGGTGCGTAGAAGTGTTATCTAGCTAGCAGGAACTACTGTTTTCTCCCTTTTCAATTAGAATACAGAATTTAGATATCTTGACCAAGCTTATTTTAAGGCTATTAATAAATTGGCCACTGGAAGCAGGTATACGGTGGATTACTCCACCATAACTTTCTTATGTATGGTATTAGGCTATGTTAGTATAGCTAACACATGGCATCCAATCTCTTGATTTGAATATCTAGACAAGCAGATAGTCTAATGTTCATCAACTGGCTCCCAATTAGAGCAAGGATATCTCACAAATTAAATGATCCTGGAATATCATACATGGCAATGTATAGGGGACTCAAAGAGATGTAGTTGGAGAAGTATGCCAGAGATTGCATGCCTTTTTTAGCTCACTAACCATGAACAACACATGTCATATGTAGGGTGTACATATAGTGAACTCCCAAGGATATATATCAAAAGCATCATGGAGAGATATCTTAAAGTTTGAGATCCCAACAACAATCACAGGCTCCTACTTCTGGCATTAGAGGAACCTCAAGGACCTAATGAAAATGGTTGATGAGTGGGGCCTATTGCACATGTTCTTGATACTAAGTGTTGCTAAAATTAAAGACACATGGTGGTTAGAGTTTGATGACCTCAAAGAGCTGGTCAAGCGATAGAACCCACAACTAGCTTGGCAAGATTGTCCCTTGATTGATTTATTGTGCTTTTCTCTTCTACATTTGTGCATTTCTCGTTCATTCTTTTTTCTTCATTCTCTTCTCTCGATTACCCTATTTTCTTTGTTTGCTTTCTTCCCCATGCTACTTCTCCTCCCTAGTTAAGAGTTGTCAATTTTTTTATGAATGCTATTATTATGTTCATGTGGATTGATCATTTCTAGCAGGTATGCTATGTGTGTGTGAGGATGAGTTGCATAATGTTAGCAATTTGAATGCAAGATTAAATCTATGCATGACCAACCTAGACCAATTTCAAGCTATCTAAGTTAAAATTGATCCACGCGTTAAGGTGTAGACCATTAGATCAAAAGTCCTTAGATTGAATTTCTAAAACATCAAGGGAGCCAAAATTGGCTTCTCAAGTAGGCTTTCTTTTTATGTGGAGGCAACTGATTCCAAAAAGTAGAGGAGAAGGGCAAAACATGAATAATTGAAGTCTGGTTGCCACTGCTAATCTCTATTTGAGGAGCTTCTTGATACAATTGGAGGAGTCATCGAGGCCAATGCATTTACTGGTGCAAGGACATGGCAATTGGATCGAACATGGGGGCTAATGGGGATTTTCTTGGATTCTTCATCTACTTTACCAAAAAAGTTGTAATAGCAGGCCATGTTTCCAAGTTCTAGAGAGAGAGTCTCAGATTCTATGCATCACCAATTTGAAAGAACTAGAGATCCATAAGAAATTATGGAAGGCATGTCCATCCACCTTGAAATGGCATGCCATGGGTCAACTATCATTGCCTGGTAGTCCGTGTGTAGCAACATTTCCACACCAAATGTAAGTGTGAACAAGGAAGGACAACTTACAAGAGAAGCATGGCTTTCCATACATGGCTTCTTAAGGAAGTGAGCAAGTTTCTTGATGATGCGACAAACTTTTTCCACATCATATGGAACCACAACTCTGACTTTGGGCTATTAGCTTCTAGCATCTCTTGCATCAACTAGTTTGCGGTAGAGATGACTTCAAAAAGAAGAAGCTTCAAGAAAGAAGTTGGGAGGATCAACGAGCAAACTTACATCCAAAAATAGTTAAAAGCATTAGCCATCAAAAAGGCATGTGAGAAAAGGATATTGGAAAGCAAGAAATAGCTCCCCCTCATTTGATCGAGGAGAAATGTTGACTCGGTGAGACTGGTGCACTACTAAGAAACCCTATACATCACATGGGTTCAAGGGATATTTTAAAAACCCCTCAACTAAACTTTATACCCCAAGAAAAATACCCCTCTTTACTTAGTTCAACTAAGTGATTTTTTTCTCAATTTGAATTTAAAAACCCCACCTGTTATTGTAACTTGTTAAATTATTTCAAAAATAAAATACCCCTCCTTTTGAATGCATGTGGTATACTAAATTTTTTTGAGGTGAACTCCCCAAGGGTGAGACATAGACCAAGAGATGGAGGCTTCTATGATACAATGCATATAGAAAGAGGGATGGCATGTTATACACTGTAGGCATATTTACTTTATGTCACTGGGATGATAGCACTTGTGCCGATCAGGCCTAGGAATGTGGTCGATTGTACACTATTTCATAAAGCATGTTGTTATTGTTACTTCTTGATAGGTGAAGGAGAACCTTTCCCTCTTGGGTGGAACTTTAAGATTGATGAGCAAGAATTTGAGAAGGGTTTGCAATGACTACAAGAGAAGTGTGATCTAGATGTAAGTTTATGTCCAAATGTCGTGACAATCCTTATTAAGGAGTACAAGGTTGAAACCATTTCATAAGGATAATTATCCTAGATGCCAATGCAAGTTTGGAGACAGACACCAACACAGGGAAACTTTGCATTGGATGTCTATGCACATTCCTCATAGCAAAGAAGATAGATTTCACTTAGCATTAAATATTAATCAAGAATGTAGCAGAATGCTTGGATTGGAGTGGACTTTGAAACGCTTTATTCTTAGTGTTTCAAAGGCTACTATTATTGGACTTACGATTGCATACATTGCCCTTTTTAGCCTTGCCAATCTGGCTTGGTGCTATATGTAGGGGCATAAATGTCAAGGAAATGGAAACTAGAAGGCAAAGAGAATATCGGATATGAGATAATTCCAGGCCGCTGGGGACGTCCAAAAGGTTGTAGAAAGTATGGTAATCGTATTTCTTTGTAAGCTAATTTTGATCTATTGCTTTTATGATGGTTGTTTTGCCTAGGTTATGCTAATTGTATTGTCATCCTCAAATAAGCAATCCCTCAAGGCCTTTATAAGTAGTCATTCTTTCTCTTGCTTAGTTTATGGTAAGCCTATTATCATCCTTAAATAATCCCTTTGAGGCCTTTATAAGTAGTCATTGTGCCATGCGAAACAAGGCTTCATTAATCCTTTTCATGGGGTTGACAACCAGATCCATTTGTTTTCATAGGCTCATCGTCAAAATTATTTCTCTATCTTGCACATAGGTATGGCCCATGGGATATATCAACTAAATTTGATTGTCATTGTAGATGAAAGAAGCACTTCAAGCATTGGTTGGTTCCAAAGGGGTGTTACACTTATGCGTTACACTTCATTAATTAAACATAAGCTATGATAGAGATTGTTGTTATTTGTTTGCAATGGACATAGCTTGTATCTATGTGTCCATTATTTATGTAATGTGATTGGCAAATCTTGAGATATCTCACATTTACTTTACGTGTTCTCATTACGATCATGCAAGTGTCTAGTCAAATATGACGATTATCTACAACAGGGATTCATGAGCAACTCATCAAAGGTAAAATTTTCACATCTAAACTACATAAAGTAGAACAAAAGCTGAGCAAAAAGCAAAACTAAAAGCAGAGATAAAATCCGAACTGAAAGTAGAGCTGAAAAAAGGATTGAAAGCAAAAGCTGATGGGAGATGGACTTCCGCTCCCCTCTCCTCCCACATTCATCGTTGCTCTCTCCGCCACATCTCTGGAAGCTTTCGGCGCTCCAGCTGTGGCACGCTCGGTCCTAGATCTATAGCATACACTCTGCCGGTGGCCGGGAAGTGCCCCAACTTCCATGTTGCCCACCGGAAGCCAAGGCTTGTTGTTAATTCTGCTGCCCTCAACGACATGTTACCTTCTTGCGCCTCTCAAACTGCATCGTTATATGCCATTCTCGGTATAGAATAGAACGTAAGCCAAGCTGAGATCAAGAGCGCTTACAGACAGATGGCCAGGCGGTACCATCCAGATGTCTGCGATGCAGCGGACAAAGGGGTATCCGTTCATAAGTTCATTCGAGTGCAGGAAGCTTACGAGATCTTGTCAAGACCCAGAGCAAAGAGCGGAGTATGACTATAGTCTGCTACACCCGTTTTGTGCCCGCTACAACAATGGCAGGCACAAGAAGTCCCGGGACCGAAGATCGACATCAGGTAACCGGTGCGTGGAAGCTCCAATGGGAAGCGCAACTGAACAATGTTGCTCGAAAACGCCGATCCAATTCATGTGCAAATGAATCTTGGGGTGCAAGCATGCGCCCATAAAGATGCAATCTCTTGAGATATTGACATAAATCCATTCTTTGGTATGGGAATCTTTGACGTAAAGCACCCTTGGGATATGTAACTACTATCTCGTTCTCAAATCAAAAATCTTGCAAATCAAGCTTGCTCATCTTTTCCTCCGTGCGCATCTATCATGCAACGAGTTTGTCAGCGTCTACAACCAAAATCTTCAAACAGCAGTGGCGACTATGTTCAAGAACAAGGGTGTGCAAGCATGAGCACGGCTGGAGTCGTGTAGAAGTAGGAAAGAAGACATTATGGTGTTATGTATCAGAAAGATTTGAAGATCACGACTTACCAATTGATCTTCTTTCTCGAGTTTGTTTATAATTTCTCTTTTGCAAAGCAGTCCGAATGTTTTCTTTGTCCCTATTATAAGTTGTATGCATTTTGAAGTTCCATGTAGACCTTCTCCATAGTTTATATGGCCTCAATATGATTTTGTCAAAGTTTGTTAGGATAGTTTGTCCTTGACGTTTTACTTTGCTTCATATTGAAGCAAGTCATTTGTCCTCCTCCTTTTCTTTTTTAACACCTTTTGAAGCATAGTAGTTGTCGTTAATTGTTTCCCATGAGATGTAGATTTTGTGGAACCTACACGTGGCTAGGGCGTGGCTAATGTGAATGGTCTCTAAATTGTCTTTCAGTATATATATTCGCAAGCAATATGCTTTGTAAGCTCTAGTGATATGTCTAGTATGCTTCATGTACACTTGAGATTGTTTGATAAAGGAGTGTTTGTCCATGTTATTCTAGGCCTTATGACTAGTAATCAGATGTGGACTAGGTAATGCCTTCAAAAGTCCACAGGTTGTAAGAGAATGTATCATGCTTCCATCTATGTTCCATGTAGCTTTGCTATGTAGGGTAGTTTGAGATCTTTCTTCTTTAGAAGGAATGTAATTGGTTGTCTAGTATGCCTTCTTATTATGTATGAAACTAGCAACTATGGAATATGGTTTCCCTATGCCTACTCCAGCAATTAAAAATAACTACACTAGTTCATGAATGGTCTCTAATCAAATATAGTTCCTTGTTTAAGGTTTAATAATTTGAGATACATTGCAATGTTGGGGTTAATATTGGTTTGTCAGAATTGGGTATATGCATGAAAAGGTGGACACAAAACCTATGTCTTTTTACAAGAGCTCAGGCAAGTGGGTGTGTTTGGGAAAGACTTTAATTATAGTTTATTAATAGCTTACATCATTTAAAGTAACACATAGCACATCATACTTTAACTAAAACTGAAATTACCACGTGGGCAAGAAACTAAAATACACATCTCTCTCTCTCTCTCTCTCTCTCTCTCTCTCTCTCTCTCTCTCTCTCTCTCTCTGTGTTCACTCATAAATATGTAAGCACAAAACATGTGTTCAAAAGGAGATTGGCAATGTGGGTGTACACTAGAATTATTGGCCTGCCGTTAGGTAGCCTTAGTGAAGGTTTAACTTTCAGAAGTCAAAAATAATTTCTAGCATTTTTTAGATGTGTTTTTTTTTCAAATTCTTTGATTGGTTAGTGCGTTGACTTTAGAGCATCTCTTTTGAATCTAGGTGTGCTTTTTAGGAAGTGCATTCATTCCTGCTCTCTCCTCTTTCATGTTTTTGGACGTGCATTCATTCCCTCTCTCTCCTCTTCCCTTTTTCTCCCTATCTCACTTTGGATAGGATTCACCTTTTTCTCCCCCTTTCTCTCTCTCTCTCTTCTCCTTCTTCTCTCTCCCTCTTCTTCTTTTTCTCTATCTTGGTAGGCCACATGAATGAAATTCATCTTGTTCTAGTAGGATACTTCAGTGGTAGCATGCAAGCTCACATAGAATGTACTTGCAATGTTAATATCAATATTACATGGATAGCATGCAGGTCACTACTACATACAAGTTCCTTAAGTTCTTGTATATTAAAGATCTTCTTAACCACATTTTAGCACTTTTGGGTAGTGTTTGAGCACTTTTCTAGCAATGTTCAACCAATATTTAGCACTCTTTGACCACAATAAG
Organism: Dipteris shenzhenensis; assembly: GCF_047967505.1. NCBI lineage: Eukaryota > Viridiplantae > Streptophyta > Polypodiopsida > Gleicheniales > Dipteridaceae > Dipteris > Dipteris shenzhenensis. The sequence goes on from NC_141607.1 coordinate 16,872,774, forward strand.
TCTATGACTTACTGGATAAGCACAAATGTAACCAATGCGGTAGTTTTAGGGTTAGCGATAAACATATTGCTCCAACACCGGGTTGGTATTTAACATTAATTTTAAAGACGTTCCACCCACAGGCCAGTTTTAAACATTAATTTTAAACCATTAATTAAACTATAACAAGTTTCAACCATTGGCCTAGTTAAACCATGGGTTGGACGTGGCATGCTAAGATCATAAATTATTAGACTATTAAAAAACACAACTAACAACCATTGGTTTTAAACTATTAATTACACTCTCATTTCACTAGAACAACATGTCATTCCAAGAATCAAGCTAGTTTAAACAAGGGGGTGGTTTTAAACCAGTCTAGGGGCATGCTAAGAATGTAAATCAAACTATTAAAAATGCAATTGTTTCAACCATCGGAGCTAGAAAAGCAACAAATAATGTCAATTAAACTAAAACAAAGTACATAGATGCGAAATAGATGGCTTTTTTTTTTGGGCAAATCGTGAGACTAATGCCACTAGACATATATGACATGTCGATATGGACCTTGCTCTAAAGGAGACCCCATAATGATTTTGGCCCTATACAGCAATGACACCACATGACACAAAATATATATAAAGTTCATCACAAGTTTGTATATATTAATAAGCATCATAGGCACTATGGCCCACGTCAACTATACCATGATGGTCAAGCCCACCAGCCAGATCCATGCATACATTTTTTGAAGCCCTTAATTTAAGGTCAATCCTAAAAGACATTAAGGGAAATCCTAAAACTTGGGCCAGGATTTGTATCCACAAAAATATTGGGATTTTTCAAATTAGACTAGTAAGTATTCATAATACCAAATTCATAACAAGTTTGTATATATTAACAAGCTTATAATACAAAAAGGTGTTCTATCACTATAAGAATGTAGTATTCATAAGACCTAGATGGTGTTTTGTCGATACAAGAATGCTAATTTGAGCAAGTGTTTATTAAGTTGCTCAACTTCATAAAAATGCTCTGCTTAAGTGGTGAGATGCTCAACTCAACGTTCATGAAGATCAATCCATTTCCAGGCATTGCAAAAACTCCTACAATGTTATTTCTATGGCCTGATCCACCAATGAATGTGGCTCATATAGTATCCACAAATAAAATGAATCATTTAGAATCTCAAATGCCAACCTCAAGTGGAATGCATCAGGCACATTGTTGATACAATTAATTAAGGTCACATAGTATATCACCCACTCTATGATCGTGGGAGAGAACTATGACGATTGCCTTGGAGATAGCTAGGAACAAGAATGCTACTGCACTTACATAGATCCCCAACTAGAACCAACATGGTGGTTGGTATTTCACAGCATCGTGCTTGGAAAATAATACTGTGTGTGTGTGCGTGTGCACGCACGTGTGCGTGTGTGTGCCTGTGTGTGTGCGTGTGCATGTGTGTGTGCGTGTGCATGTGTGTGTGTGTACACATGCACGTATGAACATTTCAAGACAAACATTTTCCATCTCGATCATTTCTTTAAAGCAACAACATAAACTTTATGAAGAAGGGATAATACAATATTTTACATAAATTGAAAATTTTTTGCCATATAAATATCGAATGATATTGAAGGAGCTCCATCACCTGCATCCATCCACAACAAGGACAAGCTAGAAATAGAATCCTTACTTGTGGGACTACAGGCTTCAAAGCATAGCTCCACTTGTTATGGATGTAACAACATCATAAGCCATTTATAATGGTAAATTATGTTTACCTTAGGTGGTGCATTGTGTGGCACCTCAACATTTGAGTCATAAGTATCCAGATGCTCCACATGTATTCACTCTTCTCGAGTAGCCATTTTACAAATTTTCCCAACTAGGGGGTCATAAGAGACTTCACATCATATTTTGTACGGTGCCCTCTCCCAAGAAAAATGATCATCTTCTCAGTATTTCAAGAAAGAAAACTACGATCATAACCATATAGGATTAAGTTCCTATGAGGAAGTCAAAGTTGTCTTTTCTTAAATGCTTCTTTATACTAAGGTCATTGTTTCATTACCTTCATGTATAACATGTTGAGAGGAAGAGAAAGAGGAGAGAGACGAACACAAGAGTTCTATTGAGAGGAAGAGAAAGAGGAGAGAGACGTGCACAAGAGTTGCTCCCAAGGAAGTGATTCTATTCATAGATCATAGGCATATATATAGTTGAGGACTAGGCTGAGTTAGGGCAAGCTATATATAGCTCTAACATCCCCACTCAAACTAGGCCCTCTAACTACAAATTGGGGAGTACAAGGGAAAAACTCGAGCCACTATATATATATCTATGTGAAAATATATATACAAAGGATGGTCATATGCCAGTTTGAATGATACAGTGTAATGTTGGATGATATCATGCAAATTGCATGTGGATAGTACAAAGGCATAAGACAAGCACTTGTCCACAGTACAGTGCAAAGTATAGGCGCTATGTTTAGTGCATGATACAATGCAAAGTATGTGTGAAAAATAGAAAAATATGTCTGGAAATCTCAACTTGTTTGACATAGTGATGATGCATAATCAGGGCTTGAGATCTTCAAGTTCAATGTTTTAGCTCTTCATCTAAATAGTAGAGCTTGTTTCCTCCAAGTTCAATCTGGTCAAACCTCCTCAAACCTAATCATGCCTTCATGTTTTGCACAATTCATCCACCTAAAATGACCGATTTCATGCAGTGTATATGAACACAGCTAATATTCAAGTGTCCTTTTCTATTGTACCAAGGATGAATGTATGAGGAAATTGCTTCAGTCACTCCAAAGATGAGTATGGAGGGGCGATTTGAGATGTCGACAAAGCCAGGGTTGAAATGTCTCTTGGGTAGTGTAAGAAAGCCATAGCAAAGCAATAGGAAGGCCCATAAAGATCCTACAAATTAAGAACCAATAATCCAAAAACACAATGAGCATCTGGGCATCCAAAATTATCGGATTTGAGATGTCCACAAAGCCAAGGCTGAAATGTCACTTGCGTAGTGTAAGAAAGCCATAGCAACACAATAGGAAGGCCCATAATGATCCTGCAAATCAAGAACCAATAATCTAGAAACACAACGAGCATCCGGACATCCGAAAGTACCGAACAATTGAGCATCCCAGAAGTACTGAACAACTAGGTAGCTAGAAGTACCAAACAACCGGAAATACAAACAATTGGTCATCCCAAAAGTACCAAACAATCGAAAATACAATGAGCATAAGCCACGCACATATGACAAGAGGCAAGCTGGTGTGGATTAGACACATCTTACATAATCATAGGCGGGAATGAAATAACAACCGCCTCATCCGGAAGTACCAAACAACCAAAAATACAATGAGCATAAGCCACACATGTATGACAAGAGGCAAAGCTGGTGTGGATTAGACACATCTTACATAATCATAGTGGGAATGAAATAACAACCACCTCGCATCTGAAAGTACCGAACAATTGGGAAGATGACCATTCGAGATTACAAAGAACATCTCGAAGCAACCAAGAAAATGGGCATCCAGGAACGGTGATCACATCCAAACAATAGTAATCCATATGTGCCACGTCCAAACGAGTACTTATAATAAATAATCCATATGTGGTCCATGTCCAAACGAGTACTCAAGAAGTAATCCATATGTGTTCATCTAAAAGATGTTGAACCTTGCCACATCCAAATGAGTACTCAATAAGTAATCCATATGTGTCCATCGTGAAAGCCAGAGAAATATGTGTCACATCCAAACAAGGACCTAGTAATAATCCATGTACCATGTCCAAACGAGTAAATATGTATCGCATCCAAATGAGGAGTCAGTAATAATCCATGTACCACGTCTACACAAGTACTCAACTAGTTAGCCATATGCCACATCCAAATGAGTACTTAAGCAATTTGCCATATATATTTATAAATATTGTCACGTGAAAGACGTTGAACCTTGCCACGTTCAAACAAGTATGCAATAAGTAATCCATAGGTGCTATGGCAAAATGAGTATTCAATAAGTCAACCATATGTGTTCATCGTAAAAGACATATAAGTATACCTCACCACATAAAGGGCAAAATAAAAGTATGCCTTACTTGAAGATATAAGGTCAACCAATAAGTAAATACATACCATAAGTCATCAATAAGTTAATCGACAAAGAAGGAACAAACCACTGGTCTAGCAAGGCCTTCCATGCACTCATAAATATAGATGAGTATTTTAAAAAAAATAAAGTAGATGTACTCATCCTGTAGGTATCAAATGTGCATTTAGTCCATTGGATTGTATCTAGGCACCTGTGCAAACCTACATTTACTCAGAGACACAACTGAGTGTGATGAAAGAGAACATATGAGCTCACCTTGGAAATAAACGAGTGCCTTGAAAATGTCAAGAAAACATGTGAGAATCACCTTCGCATATGTGAAGTACCGTATCCAAGAAGTAATGATATCAAAGCTAAATAGAAAAGAAACATTGAAAGAAAACATGTTAGCATGTTAACAACATAAAACATTCGGCGAGTCCTTTTCTTCCATAGGATGGACTAGCTTATGAAAGTGAAGCTAGTGTTGAATACATGACGAGTAAGTCAAGCAAGATGTTAGCTTATAAGAGAGAAAGAAACATTAGATCGACATTTTCTTTTGCATATCAAGCACACCTACATGATCTTTACCCTACTCCAGATCGAATACAATGTATGGCCTATAGGCATGCTTGATTAACAAAAGATGAAAGAGAACCTACTTTCAAAATCATAAGTAACTCTCACCTTCAAAATAACATAAAACATTTAGGAAATCAAAAGTAAATGATAAGATAATCAAAGAAAATCTAGCCTTCAAAATAATACAAAATATTTTGGAAGCTCCTTCAAATCAATCAACTCATGCTAAAAGTAAAGCTTGATATAGAATATTTCGCAAGTCTCTTTGACCGAGATTCATGGAAACTTGAAGCTATGGCTAACTTGTTAGCAAAACATAATAATACATGCAAGGATGGTTTTTCCACGTTAGTTTCGTTAATAAGTGAAAGTTTTAAATGGCTTGTAAAATTTTATATGCTTTTATAAAAATAAAAGCTTAGTATATTCGCCACAATTTGAAACTAAAATTAAAAAAAGAGCTAGGTTTAGCCTTTAAGATTATAAAATTATAAATAAAGTCCATGAAAATTCGCCAAAGTTTTATATAATAAATAAATATATTTGGAAACTTTCGCTAACATATTATATATACAATTTAAAAATTTGGCTAGATCTATAGAATTAAGCACCAAAAGAAGACTTGTGCAATCAAGAAGACTAGTGGCCTTATATCCAATGTACATTTGGCTAACTTAAGCCTATGGTAGGCCCATCACCAACACTATGTCTACCCCTCATCAAGTCATATAATAGGGATATATCTCTTCATGCTTCTATCTTCAACAAGGACATGGAAGGACACCACTTGGTGCCATGATCCTTTGGCTACTGCAAGGTGGTCAGATGTGAGTTACATTCCATCACCTCCCCTTAGTGCTTGCATTGCTACTTAAGGTGGTCAAGTGTGGCTTACATGTCGATACCTCCCTTGGGTGCTTTCATAGCTACTCTCAGGTGGTCAGGCTTGATTTACAAAATATAGGCAAGGTTGGCAAGGTTTTTGTTTCTCAATACATTCCATTGATGTCACCTTTTGGCTCATGGCTTGATGACGATGCTATGTAGTTGACCTGCTGGTTCTTCACTCTACAATCTTCTTCCTTGTGTCCTGATTCTTGCAATGGTGCTTTGTTCTTCCATGTGCCTTGATGCTTTATGTGTGGATGCCATGCATTACGCTATGGTCATCTCATGCACTTGTGCTTTTGGCATGCTTATGACAACGATGTGTGCATTCATGCTTTGCTTTTCCATTTGTTGCAAAGGTCTTACCATGAGCATATTTGCTTCAATGGTAGAGTCTAATTGCTAACAATTATTTCGACTTGATAGACGCGTAGAGCTCGAAAAGATGGTCACTTTTCCTTTTTGGAGCGCATACAAATTCTTCTTGGATTGCAAGTTATGGCTTGTCGAAGTTTCTGTGAAGAAGAGGACCTTTGATGATGTGGCATAGGGATTCACATGCTAATTCCAAGCTGTGCTTGGCAAGGGCTATATGCTTAGGTGGCACTTAACTAATCCTACCCCTAACCATAAGCGTCAACCATGGTTCAAATAAACCAAGCAAGTGAACCTAACTCCACTAGCTTAACCACCCTAGTTCTAAGTACTCAATGATGGTTAGTTTAAGTCTGCCACGTGTCAAAAAATGAGAACTATGGAGGAGGATAAGGTTTCAATTTCTATGTCATCTCTGTCGTTCGCTGGCATCGCAAAGTCACTCATTGAGCAGGGTTGCCTTGCGTGTCCCATAGGAGCTTCGTGAAAGCTTTTCTTGGAGGCGGTTGGTCGTCCACGAGCTTGCACATCTATGGATCGATGCAGGAGGCATAGTCTATGAAGGCGAAGCTCTTGTCGTAGGAGTCGAGCTGCTTGTGTGAGCTTTGAGTCTGGATGGCCTTGGAGGCTTTTGTTCGTGAAGACAACAGCAGGGTTGCGACAGGTTGCAGAAGGCTATGAGCCGGGCTATGAGCCGACTAGTCGTATGCGATGAAGGTTGTTGGAGCAATGGAGGCACCTTAACTTGGCCAGTGCAGCAGGAAAAGGCTATGCAGGCCAATCGTTTGGGCTACTAGAAGAATCTCATGAGAGCTTGGAGCAGGTTTTGTTGAGGTGCATAGGTCGTTATACCAGCCTACGCTATTGTAGAAGGAGCTAGCTTGTATTGCTAGGAGATCGCTTGTATGGCAGAAGGTGTCACGGCTTTGGCTAGTTGGCTATTGTCGCTTTAGGTAGAGAAGCCCGCTTCAGAGAGAAAATGGCAACCATCACCCAAGCTTGCTCTGTGATAACCAGTGAGGTGTCACTAGTTGGTCTCAAATCCCTGATCATGACTCAGTGCAGGTGGGTTCCTCTCAAGTCCCACAGAGATGGCCACCCAAAATCGTAGAGGCAATGCAAGCGCAGCTTGCACTTATCAGAAATAGCCCCTTCAGATTGAAGATACTAAAAGACATACGACGCGTCCCGAGAAACAGACTGAGGATGCAGAGATTCTACTGGCAGTGGGTCGTTGTGTGCAGTAGATGGCACCATTTGTAGTTGCTGCCTTGGTATAGAGTCTGCCTTTGCTTGTAGATAGAGCACTATCAAAGGAGCCACTAAGTCTAGGCTCCTAGAGTCTTCAGCGTCCGAAGGAAGTCCGAAGGAAGAGTAGCTTGTTGGAGCAGCTTTCCGAGCTTAAGAGGCTGGTTGTAGGAGTTTCTAGAAGTTGCTTAGATCGGCTACTGTATGAAGACTCCTTGGAGTCGCTAAGCATTCGATTGTCTATTGGAGTTCGCAATACGTTTCAAATAAATTGGATTGTTTTGTCTATGAACCATCATTGTCCTCTTTTCTCTGTGACATAAACCCTTTCACCGCACTAGTAGAAGTGCGAACTTCGTTGTTTGAGCTTTCAAGTTTCATATACACTACATGCTACTTTATCCAGTGAATAGGTTGAGACTTTGTATCATGCAATGAATGTTGTACTTCTAAGGGAAGCTCCAAAGGCATTGCAAACAAAAGATCTTACATCCATTTTGACTCTATCAGGTTTGAAGAAAATTTTTCTTTTTGCACTCACCTAATGAATCTACTACTGGTCTGATTCAGGCCATCATTTTTTAGGCGTAAGAGACAAGACTAGAGGTTGGCGTATAGTGGGCAATGCCCCATCTATTGGACTCTCAATCTAGCCAAGGAATAGGGAAGCAAGGTGAACTAATTCCACAACCATCAGCACAAGTAGCGGAATTTGTCCGTCACCAACATCCATGGTACCAGAAGGAGATGCCTTAAAGCTTGGGTGCTACTAAAACTGGTATGTGCAATCTCTATTTGGTCTTTCATATACCATAGCCAGTAGCTGTAGAGGATTGACTACAATAGGGAAAGAATTAAGGCTGACATGTAGGCAGCAGATCTGCTGCCACATGTGTAGCAAGTCCATGCCCTTTTTAGGATTAGTTTACAGCAACCACATGGGCCACCCTTGTCAGCATCATGGGATGACTATAGGAGGCCCATAGTTATGGTTGGCTCTATGGCTGGAAACACGCATGCCATGTGGCTTCTATGTTTTTATATGCATTATGCTTGATGAGAAATATGCAAGCGAGTCTTTTTGCCAACAGTTTCAACATTTGCATGTTCTAGCAGTTGATCTACTTGACTCGGATTTAAAAAAAAGGATATATATAATAGGTAAGAAAAAGCTGCTTCTTTATGTCTATGTAGTCCTTGGTTCGTGCCTTCTATGATTCTTAGTAGAATGTGGAACTATCTTATATATCGTGGTCTACTTTAATGTATTTTGTAAAAGAAGGGCTTGGTTCGGGAAGTGGTGTCTGGTTCCTGCGCTCAGAAGGTAGGGCACTAAGAGGCACCACGACCTAAGACCAAGTTTCTTAGATCTAGTTGACAAGCTGAAGAACTGTATGCTTATTTATTTTTTAAAAGTTTCTGTTGTGAATATGCATATGCATCATTGTCTGTGATGTGCTCTTTCTTTTTTAATGTATTTATTGGTGCATTGTATAGAGTAAGTTGAAATTGGTTTGGCATGCTTTATGTAGTGTAGTATTATGATTTCAAACATGAAATAGAGGCTTGTTTCACGAAGTGGTGTCTGGTTCCTGTGCTCACAAGGCAGAGGGCTAAGAGGCACCACGACCTAGGACCAAGTTTCTTAGATCTAGTTGACAAGCTGAAGAAATGTATGCTTATTTATTTTTTAAAAGTTTCTATTGTGAATATGCATATGCATCATTGTCTATGATGTGCTCTTTCTTTTTTAATGTATTTATTGGTGCATTGTATAGAGTAAGTTGAAATTGGTTTGGCATGCTTTATGTAGTGTAGTATTATGATTTCAAACCTGAAAGAAGGGCTTGGTTCAGGAAGTCATGTCTGGTTCCTGCGCTCACAAGGCAGGGGGCTAAGAGGCACCACGACCTAGGACCAAGTTTCTTAGATCTAGTTGACAAGCTGAAGAAATGTATGCTTATTTATTTTTTAAAAGTTTTTGTTGTGAATATGCATATGCATCATTGTCTGTGATGTGCTCTTTCTTTTTTAATGTATTTATTGGTGCATTGTATAGAGTAAGTTGAAATTGGTTTGGCATGCTTTATGTAGTGTAGTATTATGATTTCAAACATGAAAGAAGGGCTTGGTTCAGGAAATGGTGTCTGGTTCCTGTGCTCACAAGGCAGGGGGCTAAGAGGCACCACGACCTAAGACCAAGTTCCTTAGTTCTAGCTAACAACCTGCAAAAATATATGCTTATTTATTTTTTTTAAGTTTATGTTGTGAATATGCATATGCATTATTGTTTGGTATGCATGATGTGATGTGATCCTTCTTTTTTTAATAAGTTGATACCAATTTCATGTATGTTGGGCTATGATAAAGTTGTTCCATTTCTTAGATTTAGAACTATTTTTGAATGCTCTTTTGTTTTGATCCTACATATGGTTTAGGGATGGAAGGATCTAAGCGTAAGGCTATTGATTTTGAGTTATCTAAAGGACAACGGAAGTATGTCAATCAGGTCCTTCGAGATGAGCTTCTTGCAGAGATAAATAACATGAGCACAAAGGAGATGGAGATCACCATAGAAAGCACTTCTAGATTGCATACTCTAAAGAGCAAAGTTGTTTTGAATACAAGGCGTCAAGTAGAACTGGATCCTAACAGGAAACACCTTGTAGGGATCACAAAATGGGACACTGATGTTATGCTACGGGTAGAGAGCAACATTGGGAATGTCTTGGCTCGGTTTAATGAAGCATGGGCAAGGAACCCAACATTTGCAAATGATATTAATGAGGAAAAGATGCATTTATGGAATTCCTTCTAGGCTAAAAATAAGACAAAGGTTATAAGGTGGGATGTGAAAACCATACTAGCTGTAAGTTGGGAGAAAAAGTCAGCAATTGCTTTCGGAAGGGTAGAGGAAGTAGCAAAAGGAGAAGAAAGTGCAAGGATTTTGAATGGAAAAATGCGAGAAGTGCAAGGTAGTGATTCTCAAAAGCTACAGATTAGGGCAATTCATATAAGCAATGTGTCCTTCATGATGTACATAACTGAAAATGAGATCCAAGTTGGTGAAAAGATAGGTTCTGGCACGTATGGATTTGTCTACAAAGTACAACTCACAGGTGCTCCGGGATTATTATAGCATATATGCTATGCTGGAAAGCAATATAAGGGTGACATAGGGGATTGTACACGAGAGGCAAGGAAGGAGGGACAAATGCAAATTCGACATCCTGTGCTTGTTCGTGTTATTGCAGCAACTCCAGAAGAGCCCTTGTGGACTATCACACCATATTTTAACGGTGGTAGCTTGATGCACTTCATGAGAACTTTACCATATGAGCAAGGTAGGTTTAGGCACTATGTTGACATAGTCCTAAAAAGAGGCAAAGAAACAGAGGCAAGGGCACAAGGAACATTGGAAGATGTATGCACAAGGGAGCAAATAGAGCAAATTAACTACTTTAGTTCAAATGTGCACCACATTATACATGCACTCATTGTTGGGGATTAGCAAGGTTACATAAGGGTCAATGGATTCATACAGACTTACATCCTGGTAACATTCTATTAGATTTCATAGCAAATGGTGCGTGTAGAGTTGGCATAATTGATTGGGGATGGCACTAGTTTCTTCAGAGACTAGAAAAGCTTTTAAGGATTTGAAGAAGACACCTCTAGAGACTGACCAACAATTTACACAAAGGAAACATAAGAAAGAGCAAGAGCATGCACGAAAGAAGTGGTTTGCACCTGAGCTTCAATGTTTTTCTAGGAGAGGTGTGTATAGCCCTCAATCAGACATATATGCATTAGGATGGATAATTATAGAGATTATACAGTTTTGGGAAGATGCAATTGGGTATTTTGAACAGTCTCGCCACATGCCTGATAGTGCACTATTAAAGTGTATTAAAAAACATGCCTTTGAAAAGATGATGACTGAGAATTCTATAGAGAGAATAGCACTTATGGATACCTATAGTATCCTATCAACATTTGGATGTAATGGAAGTCTAGCAATGCAGCCCCTTGATGAGATGAATGTTGCTTTGAAGCTCGCAACATAGAAAATATACTCAGTCTACCTTTGAATGTTGCTTTGGATGTAATGCAAGTCTAGCAATGCATCCCCTTGATGAGATGAATGTTGCTTTGAAGCTAGCAATATCTTGTTGTTGTATTCATGTGGTGGACTTGTATTCATTTTGTATTCATATAGTAGATTTGTATGAAAATAAATTAAAGTATTTCTTCTCTTGGAAGATGTGCTATACTTGATTTGCAACGCACTTGAAGTGCACATAATTTTATAAGGATAAGAATTATTATGCTATTTTTTCAGCATGTGTTTAGAGAAAAGAAATTATGTTCTATTTTATGCTCAACAAATAAAGACATAATTTTTTAAACAGGTACTTATCATGGGAAGAAAGAAGAAAGTTCAAGCTCTAGAGAAAAATACAAAAATGACATCTTTCTTATTACCTTCTACATCATTGGGCACTAATATAAACATGTTTACAACATCAAGTACACCAGAGAATTTACTCTCAAGTTCATCATCCATGAATCATGAAGCAATTTATGGGACTCCTGAACATGCTTTGGGCACAATGCATCATGCTAGAAATCAATGTTCTAGATCACTGCTTAACGATGATAGTTTTAACAGGGATTTGAGTTTTCAAGTCTTGGAAGCAGGGAAGATAGGATCACAAAACTATAATCAAGGGAGTGCAATTGGAATTGAAAATTCATCAGCTGGCACATCATTGACAAATAATGAGGTAGTGGATTTAACTGGATTGGAAAGTGGAAAAATGTCAGAAACAGTATCATCAATGTCAACACCAACTGAAGAAGCCATTGAGAATGCATCACAAAATTGCAACTCTTCAAGTAAGCAGAAGAGAAAGAGAGCTTGGGATATTCGTAGGAATTTTCAAGAAGATTGGGTAGCCAAATATCCTTGGTTAGACATAGAACAAGTGGACACTGGGGATGCACCAAAGTGGGCCATTTGTAAAATATGCACATGGGCAAGGAAAAAGGAGGCACGGTTACAATTGAAGATTGATACGATTGAGAAGCATTGTGGGAAGGTTTACAAGATTGTAGAAGGTACAAGTAATGAAAAGAAAGTGATCAAAGAATGGGACAAGGAAAATAACTGCCACTTAAAAAATGAGATTGAGTACAATAAGTTCTTACTTGCACAAGATTCTAGCAGAAATAAAAGTGAAAGATCATTGAAAAAGCGTTGGGAATGTATCGATGATCAGGTTGATAGAGAAAAGATAGTGCAATTCTCAACTATCATGCAAATATTGAAGCAAGGCCACTCAATGATAGACTTGGCAAGCATGCATTGGTCAAGGAGTAGTGCAACAGATATGGCTAACCACATGAACCAAGTCATAATTGATGATTTAAAGGAGATTTTAAAACTTGCAGACTTTTTTTCTATGTCATTGGATGAGTACACAGCTATCGATACTACATCGTGGTTGGGAATGCATTTGTACGTGGTAGAAAACAATAAGAGAAAACCATATTTTTTACATGTACACAAACTCAATTCAAAATCCAATGCTAATAACTTAGTGCAAGTTTTGATCCAAGCTTTAAAAGAGTATGGAGGCGTGACAGAGTCTGAGATGGTCAAGAAACTTGTTTGTTTTGCATGTGATGGTGCTTCAGTCTTGCAAGGTTGTCGGAATGGTGTCTCTATACAAATAGAAACAAAATATGCTCCTTACTGTGTTGGGATACATTGTATGGCTCATCGCACAAATCTAGCTTTCAAAGTTGTGTCCACATTTCCATAAGTACAACGAATCGAGACGTTGGTTAAAAAAAGCTACTCTTACTTATGCAAGAGTCCAAAAAGATACAATCAATTTAGAGTTATTGCAGAAGCACTGGGTACAAAAGGGAGGAAGATTTTGAAGAATGTGGATACTAGATGGATATCTTTAGTTCAACCAGTGAAAAGATTATGGGATGAATACAAGACTTTGGTCTATTTAATGCACATGGAGGCAGAAGAAGAGGTTGAAAAGGCATATATTTTATATCATAAATTGACCAACATAGATTCGATATTGGGATTGTGTGGAATTATTCCACTTTTAGACAAAATGAATATGTTGAGTAAAATGTCGCAATCGAAGGATATTTATATCAATGAATATGTCAAGGCAATAAAACTCACTAATTTGAGCATAACAACAGCATACGATAAGAAGTCAAGCTCCAGTTTTCAAGACGAGAAATTGTTTAAAGATTGGAAAAGTTTAATAGACCTAGATGGGGATTCCTCACTTTTAACATGTGACTAGGACGGATATGTTTGCCTTCGTGCAAACAATCAAGTTTTCAGGATGACAAGAAAACAAACGACACAAAAGACTACAATACATTAAAAAAGAGGCTTTTTTAAAGAAAGTACATACAGTGAAAAATGCCCTTAGTGAAGTTGCAAGTGCAGTGGTAGATGAGATTAGAAGTAGGTTTCCACGAAATAAAATAATGGAAGCATTTACCATCATATTTCTACATTTTTAGGTCAATGGATCTTATGAAAGTATCAAAGCAGGTCTAAAGAATCATTTGGATGCTCTCAAAAAACACTTTGGACGGGACATTGACATGGACAATATAAAGTACAATGGTTTGTTGGATTTTGGAAAGCTTTATTCACAGTCTTCCCTTTTTGGAGAAGTCATGCACCAACAAAGTAATTTAATGGAAAACATTCAAATGCAAGGTTTGATGGTTCGACTTCGGAACGAGCTCTCTCGCAGTACATTCCTACAAGATAACATTTCTGAGTACTTCAAGCTTGCAAATTTATGTCAAACCTTTATTCTTGGTCAATTGAGGATGAAAGGTGTTTTAGTACTCTCGGTTACTTGAAGAATAAGCTTCGTAATAAGCTAGATGATAACTTAGATCTTAGCTTGAGATTATACTCTTGTTCCTATGATGTTAGTAGCTTTCCATATGATAGTGCATTAGCACTCTGGAAGTCAAGCTGTAAAAGAAAAGGCTATAATTAGCTTTTTTGGACTATTTAAACTAGACTTTGAGAATTTTCTTCCCCCATTGGATTTGAAGGATATTCATTATCCTTAAACAATTCTATGTTTTGCATACTCTACAGTATCCTAAATGCTAGCTATTTCATGTATTTTGAAATTATGTAAAATGGAAAAGACAGAGTTTTCAATATAACTAGTTTTTAGTATATTTGTGAAAATTGAAAGTTTTTTAAATGCCCTAGAATATTTAGCCAAGTTTTGAAACAAAAATTATAACAAAAGATATAATTCACCAATTCTTTGAAACTTTTAAAAATAATTTATGAAAAATTTTGCCAGTATATTATAATACTATATTTCTATACCTTCGATAAAAACATCCCTGAATACATGTATTATCATTGCGAATAAAACACCAAGCACATGAATGTAGTGGAATACAAATAACATAACCTTTCAAGTGGAATATCAAGAACAAAGCATTGTACTAAACTATGATGATATCATGGTTTCCAATCATGTACAACATTAAAGAAAGTTGGTTTATCTCTATACCAACATGCAAAGAAAAGCTCCAACACATAGATGTATGTCATAGTGATGCTGAAAAACAATCAAGTTTTGTGAGGCACCCGAGTATAGATATTGATAGAGCTCTTTGGTTGAAGGATGTTCTATGAATGTTGAGTAGCAAAGCACTTACATAAAGACTCAGCAAGCGATGAACTAAATAAGAAGCTGGTCAATAAAGGATGCACTAAATAAAAACTAGCTTAATATATATGAAGCATCATTGGCTTTTACTTTTGCAAAACCAGCATGAAACCACAAGTGCTGAAGCGCTAATCTCTTGTTTTCACTGATGTCCTAATAGAAATTAAAAATTACTTTCATATGGTAGATAACCTTTTGTCCAAGTGATTTTCTCAATCAACTTTCTGGTCTAACATTGAACATATATAATTATCACTGCAAAATCATGTAGATTGGGTTGCCTTACTCTTAATGACAAGATTGAGACTCTATTTGGCATCGATTAGATAAGATCTTGATCCCTAAAGATTGACTACGCTTACAACAACGATCCGACACTCTTGGTTTTTATGGATATGACCGGTGGGTGTTGGGTCTCCTCTTCATCTAAATTTTTGTGGAGTCCTATAGCTTAACAAGTTTGCTTTATGTGATTGAGCATCTTATTTCTCCATGTGGGAACGTAAAATCATGATATGCCAGTGTGTTAAAACCAAGGGAATGCAAAAACTGAGTGCAAGATGGTGTGATCAACTGGTGGAGACTGAAAGCGAGAGGGCAACACCGTATTAGGAAGCTTCTTATCATTAAGTATCTTTTTTCATTGCTTTTGCTTTTGCTTCAAATATGTTAATTCTATGAAAGTATGAAACTTTTCCATCCTCATGTCCTATATCAAGTCCTCTCTGGTTATGGGTGTTCATGTTCCTATCCAAACACTCTTCTACCAGTTTATCGATAGCAGGTAGCAAAAAGAAATAACCATAACTTGCTTACCTGAAATCAAAATATAGTGATCCAACTAGTCTCAAAATAACCGGCGCATACACTTTGAACAAGCCAGTGTGGGCCGTTTTCATCAATCATGGCCACAACCTTGATTTGTGATTCATCTTTGATAACTTTTGCATATCAACTCAAAACCTAGCAATCAAGTAGTCGAAACGATAAAAAAAAGCGTTCTATGAATGATTGTGTTGTCAGATTGACAAAAAACATGTCGCTTTCTCCTCACAATCACGCTAGGCTAGGCTCTGATACCATGTTGAGAGGAAGAGAAAGAGGAGAGAGACGGACACAAGAGTTGTGTTGAGAGGAAGAAAAAGAGGAGAGAGACGGGCACAAGAGTTGCTCCCAAGGAAGTGATTCTATTCATAGATCATAGGCATATATATAGTTGAGGACGAGGCTGAGTTAGGGCAAGCTATATATAGCTCTAACATAACAAGGGCAAGAAGACAAAGACTTTCCTAAGTCATCCATACTTCTTACCACACACATATTATCTGATACTAAAACCATGATAGGATAGATTTCCCATATACATGGTGTTCGATAGCCAATCCTTTAAAGGATGATAAGATAGAACATAAAGTACCCCCCCTCAAGGGTTTGCCTCATGCTATGTCAAGGATACATCTAGTCTCATAATTTCTTATGCCATCTCATGGTGGTCACACATAGCCATCTCATGGTGGTCAAGGATAAATCTATGTCTAGAATCTCATGCTTGCAAAGGTGCCCAAGGGTCAAGGTTTACAAAAATGGGATAGACCCCCCCAAAATGGTTCTCTCTCTTACATGTACAAGGATTAATGGTGCTAGCTTGCAACTCACCGTTGATTGTTGAGCTCTCTAAGAAGTGATGAATCGTCAGTTTCCTCCACAATGCCATATTCATGAATCATGGGATTGTGTGATGTATGCCTTTTATTTTTTTGTCATTCACACCTGATGATAAAAATGGAAGTCGGTTGAAGCTCGTGCATGACATCACAACTTCACACCAAGAGTTGTGCATCATGCACGGTGCAAGTTGCGAGTTGCGAGCCGCTACACTCAATGTGGGGCTCTCCAATGTATGGGGAATCACGATGCTCCTTCATTTTAACACTACCAATGCAGGCATGTTCACACATGTCGGGTAGCACCAAGAAGCACAAATCTCAAGAACGAGGGCCTCGGAGTCCCATTCTCAGCTCCAACACGTCAAGTGGAGTTCGAAGGCCTTGTGCATGAGAAAGGGTGGATCACTCGAAATCGACATCTAGCGGTCCAATGACAACCCATCTTGACAATCTTGGAGGATTCTAGCCTAGCATTTCAATGGGCCACACACTGACTGGCCAGAAAACATCGATATTCTCTATAGTTAGCTGAAATAACCTACAAAGTCTTGTCATGCCCTCATTAATCACAATATGGAATCATAACCACCTTCATGGGGACTTGTTTTTGCAATGCTAGGTTAGCATTCAGTTGTGCACATGACTTTTAGCCCTGGTAGCATTTTGGGGAGGTGCCCTTAGAGATGGTCCCCATGCACTAGGGCACCCCATGGCATCTAGAAACTCCCACTTTGGGAGATGTGAAATGCAACTTGAATGCATGCAACTAGTCCACAGAGGTGTGAGATTCAATGGTGTTGCGAGATTCTTCACCCCATAATATCATCAATTTCACTACTTGACGGACGGAGGTGGCTCAAAGAAATGGCCTACCATGGGGCCTAGATTATAAAGTCTATATGCTCAATAGTTGGTAGGCAACACTATAGATTTGTGTTAGTGATTTCAAGCCAGCAACCTTGCGTTTCTAGTGCATGGGAACTAGGGCTTAGAACTACTCCCACACTGCTACTAGATATTGAGGTTGTAGTCCATCAATTCAATCATGAGGTAAATGCATCCCCATCTTCTCTATACCATGGATTTGACTGGGCATGCCTTGCTGATCTGATTTTATCCTTAGGGGGTGCACTACTAAGAAATCTTATATGTTCATGTATTCAAAGGGTATTAAAAAAATCCCATAAGTAAACTTATTTTCCCTGTTTACATATGAGCTAACGGAATCTTTTTTTGAATTTAATGTAAGAAACCCCTCTTGTTATTGTAATCCTGTTAAAATTTTGCCTAATGTTGGATTTAAAAGAACTCTCCTTTTGAATGCATGTGGTATTATACTAACAATTTGTGAGGTCAATCCCCCGAGTTTCATTTATGAGAGTATCCTACTCTAAAATAAAGATTTTAATGCAATTTGATAAGGAAAGACTTGCCACTACTACACACGGGCCCTATTCTGATGCTTAAGCACTGATGTTTAGCGGGCGCTAATCGTTGGTAATCAAAGCGAGATTAGTTAAGCGTCGCTATATAGTGACTTTAGACAAGTGTCGCTATATAGCGACTTTTAAAGAGAGTTGCTATATAGCGACACTTACTAGACTTATGAATGGTCGTTATATAGTGACGTTTTACAAAGAGTGTTTTTTCCCATACCGACCTTTAAAGATAGTTTTTCCCAATGAATTTTTTTTTTTCCTTTTCATACATGTTTGATCCTTTGAGAGGATAAAAGTACAAGAGCATGTACATCAAGTTTGAAGCTCATATATTCATGACCAAGTTTGAGATGAAAAAAATCAATGAAGAGCATTTACATCAACGGCTTCATCCTGAGCCAAGTTTAATGCACCAAACAAGTCTATCTCTAACTCTATACTGAGTTGATCTCCTATATCATCATCGTACTCTAGCATCGTACGTTCACCTAAGACTTGATCATCGTCTTCAATAAAATGTGATGATTCTTGATGATCATCATCTTCTTCCTCATATCATGATCTCCATCTTCCTCCTGTACGATGTCATTATACGCATCTTCCTCTTGGCTCATATTGTGATCTTCATCTTCTTCGCTAGATCCATCTGGATCAATTGGATCTGGCATTGGTAGTGGCATCTCCATATCCACATCTCTATCTTCAAAAATTTGCTTACTTCATGGTGCAACTTGGATCACGTGCCACCATCTTGGATCAGAATGATCCGGATGAAAAACCACCTATATTGAAGATGGGTGCCAAATGCCATCAATTATATATATGAAATTATGCTTGAGTACATGTATCAATGGATCTTTAAGAATGAAAGCTTCGATTAATTAAATCATTAGTATGCACCTGCTCACAATGCTCGAGAAGAACAAAAGTATCACTTTCATCGGTCCAAAGTTTGGTGGAGTCTATTGCAAAGAAACTGCTACTGTCTTTTCTCACTGTCGCATGGGGACCGTTGTAAATAGTTCTAAACCATTTTACATCAAGAATGAAAATACTGAATCGTCCGAAATTAATTTCATAGATTTCGCGTTTGATCCCACAATAATCCAACTGCGAGGAGAGAAGATTGGTATCCGAAGCAATTGCTTGGCTATCTTGTGTGAAGTTCGCCATGATTCCACAATCATATGTGACTCTCTTTGAATCGATGCATTCTACATGAAAATGTCATCCATATGACCATAATGCACTGTACTTTTTGTACGACAATGAAGATGCATCTATTTTATAGCGTATATTGCCACAAATAATTACTTAATTACGTCAAGAGGTAAGAAACTTACATGCATCATACATCCAAATGATAACTCTTGCTCGCACTTGTTTATTGTCTCTCCATCGCGTTCGGCTTTACGTAGAGCCAATTGTAGCCAATCAAGTGACATATAAGTGGGGAGAAGGGCACGATCTTGTGGATATGGTTGTGATTGCCTATAAATAACTTTGAATCTCTTCCTTGTAACTATTCTTTCTACTTTGGCTGCTTCATATCTCTCAATCCACTTCTGCATCTCCTTGCTATTGAGGATACAAAACTTATTGAATTTCTCCATTTGCTCTTCGCTCATCTTTCTTTCAATCCCTTTTCCTTAGGGAACCTTGCTAATGATGCGATCATCATCCTTGTTATGCCAAGCCTGTGGCATATTGGGATCCGTGGATGCAAAAAACTCCGTGATATATACTAATGACTCTTGCACAAGCCATCCCTCTGCCATGCTCACTTCTAGTCTTGCTCTTTGCCTTACAAATTCCTTCAAAGTTTTCATAAACCGCTCGAGAAAAAATATCCACCGACTATGAACGGTACCTCTGTAATGGCCACCTCATCAACTATGTGCACAAGCAAGTGCACTTGAGTTGTCATAATGCTCGAGGGAAAGTGATTCTCAAGCAAGCATACAGCCTCAATGGAGTCCACCCTAGCCTTCTCGATGCTCGATATGGAGATCTCTTTTTGAGATATCCACCTATTTTACATGCCCATGTAAGATATATTTATAATCAGTCTACAGATTATTCAGCTTAAATTGAAGAAAATGTAATCAATGCGATTTGATAGTAAGCATACCTCACAATACCACTGACCTTGAATATACCATTTCTAACATCTTCTTGTAAGCACCCTTTCACTGTAATTGGGAGGATGAACTATCAAACCAACAAAGAAGTCATGTCAATAATATAACATAATCATAAGTACACTAATGCATCACGATTATCGGTACACTAATCCTACAGCTTAGAATACCTGTAAGACCTTGTCCCAATCATGGGACTTGAGCCCACTAAGCTTATTGTCCTTTGAAAATGCTCCTTTCAAGCAATGCATGTACCCTGTGGGTGTTCGAAAAGAGGCAATGTCCGCCTTGACTGCTAGGGCATGGTATTTGGCATAGGCAACATCTTTTGGAGCAACCTATCACAATTCAAACATACATAGCTTCGAATAATGATGATTCTCAAACATACATGATGATTCATAAAACAAACAATATCCAAATATTGAGTCAAATTAATGCAGGAGCTAACCTCATTAAGGCTGAGACACTTGTATCCAACCACCCATACTTTGCTTGCAGATTCAAGATTGAGAGACAAGCCCATAGTTTAGACATCCTAGCTCCCTCGTACAACTGTGTTGATTACAACTCTCGTATATTGACCAACACAATCTCTGCTCGACAAACTTGCAAGCAATTCTGCCTACTGACGCAATATTTTGCCAATTCCTCTTAGTCATGGGTGGGCGACACTATGAGCTTGTTGATCATGAATTTTGAGCTCAAATTCTTGTTGGAATAAGGAGAAACAAGCAAAAGATTAGTCAGAGAAGGCGCTACTATCATGAGCAATGCTGCACGTTTTTTTGGCAATCCTCTTTGCTGGAAGTAGTACTCAATAAGAGCTTCCATTTGCCTTTAAAAGCCCTCTCAAAGCTTTTCTCTTCAGCTTCAATTGCACCCTCCAATTTCAGATTGTTCAATTTGGGGGTAATAGTGATATCTGCTTCTAAGATGAACCATTGAATATGGTTAAGTGCTAGAAAGTTTCATTATTATGTCAATTATCTTTGGTCTTTTGGATGTTTGACCATTGGAAGTGATCTGAGGCATTTTTCAGTCTTATCTTTGGAGCATTGTCCTACAGTTTGACAGTTTTGGTAAATGCTCATAATGCATTTATGTTTTGAATATGCTTGAATGCTATTTTTTAAAGCGATAGACATTGTATTTCCTTTATGCTAAGAGTTTGAGGTATCTAACTATCTCTCCAACCAATTATACTTGTGGAGAAGGAGACTTGTTTGTAAGGGATTAGACACTAAGACATTAGTGGTAAGACCTTCCCAATATGCCTTCATCATATTGTTCCTCTAACATTGATTATGTATCTCAGAGGAAAGCATCCTATAATGGGAGTAAAGCCTTGTAATGGTGAATATCTTATCAAGGTAAACACCAAGAAAAAGATATGTGCCTTCTGTGGAGTACCCAATCATAATATGGAGTATTGCCATCTAAAATGGTTTTCTCTATAGCTACTCTCCAAGAGACAAGCCCAAGAAGAGGAGAGGAATGACTCCCAAGAGAATGAAGCATTTCATGTGAAGAAGAGCTGCATCAACAACAAAGAAAATCTCGCTGAAGGAAAGACTCCATCAACAAATGAAGAATCAAACTTTGTGGTAGAAGACAAGGACTATGCCTTTTGAGCAATTTGTCTTTTGAATTTTATTATTTATCACTTGGTCATGTAGCCAATTTTGAGGTTCTCTACCTAGATTAGTACTCCAAAAAGAATATTATGGTTTATTATTTATCACTTGGTCATGTAGTCAATTTTGAGGTTCTCTACCTAGATTAGTACTCCAAAAAGAATATTATGGTTTTGCTTTAGTCCATATAGTCTTTGTAAATCACATCTGGTCACCATATGATGTAGGCCATGTGATGTGTGTTTGCTCCCATGGTACATCTGTTTCAATGCCATATATGTAAGGACAATGTGGTTGTCAAGTACCACATCTCCCACCAAATGTTATATTTTTCTTTCCAATATAGGCGCTGGTAGAAAATAGGTGGCAATTGGCTCCCCCTTGACTCTAATGATGATGATAATACAAGGGTAAGTTTATGTATTGATTCTCATTTAGGAGATGTCAAGAATGTGACTGTCACATCAGAGTGGACTCTTAGGGGCATGCAGGAATACCTATTGGTCATGGAGGATGGCATGTCTGAGTCCATTCACTTTACTTTAAATGGTGAAAAGGTAGGAAAGCATGTAGAGAAGTGCATGCATAGTGCCACTTTTATCCCGCCTGCAATATTGAAGATGGTAAACAAAGTGGGGTGGAACAATTGTGGATTTTAACATTTTCATAGTGGTGCAATTAATTTTGATGTTTGAATGGTTTTGTTTCATGTCAATGTTAAGTTTTGCCCAAAAAAAGTATAATTCATTTTATTATTTATATTTAGAACATTTGGGTACATATAGGTTATAAAGTTACTTTAGTTTCAAAGTTTCACTATCATAGCCATAGTTCTCCCAGCTACCAAAGTACCATGGATTCTCCTAGGTCTGCCTTCCATGATTTCATCTCCCATACTCCATTAGTTGTGATAGAGAGGAGTTATTTCTAGTCTTTGATAAGAGCATAGATGTCCTAGGCACCTACTTGGGAGCTCGAGACGATTTTGAAGACCTCATCAAGTACATGCAAGGCCACATCACGAGTTTTGCATATCAAAACTTGATGAGTGTACAAAAAGATGGGTCCCTATTGATTATTTGAAGTACTTGTTCAATCAAGAACCCAGGTTCATGAAGTGTTTAGATTGCTTTTGAGCCTAGCTCACACCCCTAGGGTTTAGGGAGGTGGACACTGATGAGCTCCTAGCATGTGCAGTCATCAGAAACACAGGAAATAGGTTCCTATCCTGGGAAATGACCTTTATTTTCCTTCTCCAAGAGGGACAAATGGAAGAGGAGGCCTTGACCTCAAGCCCTGACCTTAACCCTACCCCTACCCTTTCCAATCCTCTTATTTATGTAGATGAACCCAACATCTACAATGAAGAGCTTATTAATAAAGAAGCTGAGGAGTGGGAAGCTGCGTTGCTGCTCCATAAACCTCCTGAACCCCATTCTACTTCTCAAATTCCATCCACCTCAGGCACCATCTCTGTTAACCCCGCAACAGTGATATGGTCTCTTGCTCCCCTTCTTGTCAATAGAGAGCAATACCTCTTTCTCCATGACATCGAGGTTATATTTGGTCTCCGGGAGGACGAAGCTCTTGGTGTCCTATGTGGATACAAGGTGGACATGACTATGCAAGAACCTAGGTTTTTGGGAGCAGATGATTCAATAGAAGGGGTTCTTGCTTTAACACTGGCCAAAATTAAAGATGCTGAGAAATCAATCTACTCCAACCTACTTGATGTTCTAGAAGAAGCCTCCACATCTCACTCCGGACAGCAAGAGGCCTCTGGATCCATCCTCATTGAGACAAAGAGGAAGGGGTTGAGCATCACGACTCCGTAGTGGTAAGAAACTATGAGCTTTGAATTTCTTCTCTCTTGGTATAATTTTGCTTTATCAGCATTCTAATGTAATGTTGGACTGTTGCAGGAGGCATTTGAGGTCGACCTCTTCTCATCTTGGCAACACCTTGTTCGCAGTAGTTTCGGTCGAGATCACTCACTAGCACATTACCTTGGCCAAGAAAAAGGGCGCTTTGTGATTATCCACAAAAAGGCACTAATGACCTCCTGAAGTGCAAGGCCTTATCACGAGTGATTAGTCATGCTGACATTAATCGCAATGCTAACAAGGTCATTTTGTTGAACCGCATGGCTGCCCTCAATGCTTTTGGAACCAATTTTCAAGGTATGGCATTGACGACAGCAGCCATGTCCCTGGCTAGAACAACAATAGCGTTGATGCTCTATCGACTAGGTTTAGAGCTAGGAGTGTATTTGGGAATTCAAATCCCGATGTTCTCAGTGTTTTAGAGAAGAGAGAAAGGATGTGAAGCCTTATTATATATAACTTTTATTTTATATGAATACAAATATACTTTTTATATAGTGTCCATTTTGTGTTCTTTTACAAAATTTATTTTATACTGTCATTGTATTTTGTAACTTTAATTGTTGTTGGCATTAATATTTTCATTCACTATTTTGTTGAAAAGCATGCTATTCAAATAAATTTGTGCACTATAATGGTCATTTTTTAGCAATCCAGTAAGAATCTCACCCTAGCGCAAAAGGGTAAAGTGTTCGGCATCATGCAGGGAGCCCAAAAAGGTCAAAACCCTCTATGGCGTGTATGGAGCCTATTTGACCTTTTGGGCTCCCCGCACGATGCTGAACACTTTTCCCTTTTGCGCCACGACAAAAAACATCATTTGACCGCTCAAATTCATGCTAAACTTACATAAACTGATGGAAAGCATCACATAGCATGTATAATAACATGGGAACAGTAATAGAACATAAAAATATCTTTTATTCATTGGCCTCAAAGGGTAGAGATTTACAAAATGATTCAGATTACACCAAATGAACCTAAACAACATCTAGGGCCTAAGGGAGGGATTTGAGCAGATGTGCTTAGCGGGTGCAAGGTCCTTGTCCATCACTGTTACTCTTTTGGCATGGATAGCACATAAGTTCGCGTCTTCAAAAAGACCTACTTTCATCTGCTCCGTTGCCTCCTGAATTGCTCCCATAGCACCTGAAGTGAAACGCACATCATCCTTGTAATGCTGTGCTATTTCACGTACAACACGCTGGAAGGGTGCACGGGGAATGAGATTGTCCACATTTGTTTGGAACTTGCGGATCTCTTGAAGTGCCTTCATGCCTAATTTTTTGCACCTCTTAATCTTTGAGGGACGTTGCACTTGTCTTTGGACGTGGCTCCATGGCCGCTTGTCCACTTTGAACTTCTTTCGCCTCTCCTCCCTCGCAACCTCCTCTTCAGACTCCTCTTCCTGTGTCTGGTGGGTCCTTCGAGGTGGCCTATCGTGCCTAGGGGTCTGCTTTGTCCTTGTTCCCTTTCCCTTTTGATGAGGCTGTGAGATAGCAGGACTAAGGCTCTTGCTCAGCTCGTACTAGAGGCTCCTCATATGTGACAATCTCGAGGCACATAGGGTTGATGGTGCTCTTCCATGCGGTCTACTTGGTTGGAGGATTGGGGCCAAGGTTCATTATATCTGTGAGCCCGCCAAATACTTCCTCTTGTTGTGTCCCCTTTAATCTCTCCATCTCCTCGCTTTGCCTTTTTTGCTCCCCTTGTTGGTCTAGATGCTTCATGCTAGGACCCCACGGAGGAGGGAGAGGCAGTTGATCACGATTGATTGGACTATTTTGTCCCTCTTGGGAGACCTCTCTACTTCCACAGTTAGTTGTGTGGAAGGACTGAGAGGACCCCTGATCGTGTTGGGATTCCTCATGGTGCTGAGATCCCTGGGATCCCCTATGAGAGTTAGATGGTGGGGACTCGTGTTACTAGGACTCCTGATGATGAGAACCGCCTTCAAATCCCTGCTGATCATTGCCCTCTTGGCCACTGGGGCTTGCAGTGTGTTCGGAGGCCATGGAGTTGTGAGGAGGAGAGCGGGTAGCGTCTAAATGGCGTCCAGTGGGTCTAGCAGTTTGTTTAACTCGTGCCATAGAAATGAGGGATTTTAGGATTTTGAAGTGCTTTATATAGTCTGTTTTAAAGCACTTTAGGGTTTTTATTTATAGGCCCTTTGAAATTAAGGTTTTTTTAGTGCACCCCCTCCGTCCTCGGTCTTTTGTCGCTAGTTTGATAATGCTTAATCTTCACCACCCTCCCTCCCAACCCACCCACCCCTTTGCCTTGCCATGTCACACATGCAATTCTACAATTTCCAAACAGATTTGTGAATTTTGGAATCTATAATTGACTCAAAATAGTGTTAACTTTATTCATCAAACATTTTACATTTGGGGTTCTCTTAGGACCCAACGCCTCCCCTATCTAATTCTAGGTGCTCCCTATTGAGGACTTCCAAGCAGCACATCTCCTTATCTTCTTGACATGTTCAACCGCCTTTGCGAGACTTGAGACCTCTACCTTATCGCGCTTGAGAGTCATGGCCTCTAGACATCTATAAAACCAGTTGAACATTTCATGTAGTGCATTGCTTCACGCGATACCACCCCCGTGCCTTGTATTCTTGAAGTATGTTGCCTTTGCTCTGTAGTGCGATTTCTCCATTCCTTAAGTATTCCAAATGGATAGAGGGCCCCATTGCTCCACAAGCCATGGTGCATGTGTGTAAAGAATATGTTGTAAAGAAAAACATCGTATTAGAAACATAAACTGACTCAAGTTTAAAGCACAAAATTTTAACCTAAGGAGGGTTACCATGTAATGTGTAATATGTGACTCCCACCATGCTTCTACCATCAATGATATGAATTCTCCCAATGATGTCCTGAATCTCTCATAATAAAGCTCATCTATTTGACCTTGTCTAAGCAACTTTATAAATGCATGAAGCTTTGTCCACAGTTTTGCTCTCAAAGTAGCAATTCACGGATGTGAAGCTTGATTTGTAGTGTAGTCACACAAAGCTTTCCAATACTCCCAACCTAGGGTGCTTTGAGCCAATGTACATTTTTCTTTATTAGCATTGTGGTTGGACAAGAACCTCCTTGCCTTTCCTCCATTGTCCACTTTCCTACTTTCTTGGCTTCTTTTACCTTTACAAGCTCAATGGTTCTTGCTTGAGCTCTGTGTTAGAGTGAGTTCGTCAGATATCCATATCTTTGTGTCTTTCAGCTTGTGTGTTTGTCGGAGAATCTTGGTCATGGCTGCCTTGTCACTGAGAGTGATCTGTATTTGTGTTCCCTTCAGCTCAATATTCCAAATAGCATCTGGATCCCATTCCACTTGTGGTATCTTCTCTTTTAGGCAATCAATCTTATCTGCTGTGAATTTCTTTGTATCAAGGCAACCTTCTGGTAGCCCCCCCACACGTAAGATCTGCTTGTTGGATTCTCTGGTTTGCTGCTCTTTCACTTCTCTATATATATCGGCTTTGTTCACTTTATTGTTTACGTGTGCTGTCATCTCCTGTTTCATAGATCTCAAGTGCGTACTTACCATTTCCTACACCTTAGAAACGAGAGAGAGAGAGAGAGAGAGAGAGAGAGAGAGAGAGAGAGAGAGAGAGAGAGAGAGAGAAGGGGGGGGGGGTGAGGAGAGATAGAAAAAGAAAGAAAGAAAGTTTATTAACGTCCATTGGAGACCAAAAGGTCTATGGGACAACAAGAAACCCTCTAGTACAACTGCTTTAGGGAGGGCGCATGGCAACTCCCAAGGAGTGCAAAAGCAACCCCCATTTATTCAGAGTACCTACATAATAGTCTGATAGAGTCATCAGCCATACATCAGTTTAAGACTGAGAGTCTTTTGGTTTTGATTTAAACTCTCTGATTAGGGCTACGCCTGCATGGTAAATTGCCCATTTTCCATCCTTTCTGGCAACCCTGACTTTAGCGAATTCAGTTGCCTTATTTTTTAGTTGAGCTTGTGTAACAAAAACATTAGATCGCTATATACATGGCATTGCATTACTATATAATGCCATTGTAGTGTTATATATATAGTCCCCTTGCTTTGTTATTGCATATATTCCTCATGTCAACAATCGCTACATTTTGTATCACTTCTCTCTCTCTGATTACTTTACATGGCATCACCATTACATTTTCATTTCACTACATAAACACTATATTGCTAGGGAATGAACCTGAACAAACATTAAGATGATTAGGCAAATAAAACACAACATTCAAACCGCAGCACTTACAACCTAAGGTAGAAAAGAAAAGAATCAAGGGACCATTAAACTGTTGAAAACACCACCATTGCATTGCATTGCACTACACCATTGCATTGCACTACACTACCATTGCATTTACTCGATATCGTACCATTGCTTCATACACTACCATAGCAGATAATTGCTATACACTACCATTGCATTTATTGCATATACTACCATTGCTTCATACACTACCATAGCATATTAAAATAGAACCACTCCATGAGTTTTGCTTTTCATGCAGAAATGCATGCCAACATTTAAACTCATAATGTCATTTATAAAATGTTCTTGATGCAACATAATTTGAATCCATTAAGGGCTCATGTTTGGCATAAACACCAATAAGCAAGATCTTGAAGGCCATATTTGAACACTCAAATCATCTGTTCACTAGGCTACCATAGTTGGCATATGTGTCAATGAGGGTATTACCTGTAGATGGAATCTAATCCATCCATGCAACTACATCGTGAAAATACTATTGGTTTGTCTATCTTCAGACCAAATATTTTGGATTTCATGTTTTAATGCTTCTCGTTGCTCACCGCCGTGAGCCTCTCCAATTCTCAACATTGTTGGAGCCTCTGCAATTTGATCTCTCAATGCTTCTCTTTGCTCAATATGATTGCAATTTACTTTCTTAATGCTTCTCCTTGCTCATTGTGAGCCTCTCTAAAACTTCTCAACATTGTTGGAGCCTTCGCTTTCTTCTAGAAATTCCTCCACAATATCACTTTGATCCATGTCTTTTCTGTCAAGAGGGATATTATATAGGATGTAACATGCATGAACCATTTAGGGTGCTTCGTTTGGTGGGAATGGTAAGAATCTTAAAGGTATGCCCTTTATAAGGGACTATAAGCCATGCCAAAAAGGACACCTTGCATCTACAACTATATAAAGGCAAGCTTGATAGCATGTCTGAATCACTACACTCTCTCCTACAAGAATCTCCCCCCTCTAAATTTTGCTACAGTTCAAAAATTTTTAAAACTCTGCTAATAGTGCTTCCAGGATACCTAGAGAGCATCTAAAATCTCATGGGATGAGTCTTGCAACACAACTAAATGTACTTTTTCCTCCTATAGTAGCCATGAGCCGTAGGACTAGAAGATGTAATAATACTTATATGTGTAGCATCGATTACACCCATAGGCTAGACTTAGCTTCAAAATTACAATAGCATTTGCAATTGTTGTCCCTCTGGCCATCAAATGACGGTTGATGGCACTTATAGTGTCCATACTTTTATGGGCACTTGAAATTCCAATACTAGATTTCTCACTAACTTCTACCAAATCTACTCCTTTTTTGTGACTCTATACAAAGCTACTACAACTTACAAGAAATAGGTGTTGGATCTCTGAAATGGGTTGTTTGATTCATCAAATCCCCTTACGTTTCTGGCATATCCATAAGAAAGGATCCCTTGACCTTCTCAATAATGACTTTGACCTATGTGTGTCATGAACTCTCATGAGGAAGTGATCAAACCAAACTAGGATATGTAGTTTAACCCCATAGTCTACATTCAAGGTCTACCCCCTCCTCAAATTCACAAACATCATGCCTATTGTATACATTGAAGTGCCAAAGCTACTAGTAACATTTATTGCCTTGTGTACACTTTTAGATACTCTAAGATTCATGTTATGTAGTGCTAGCAACTTTTTTGCTTAAAGTATTGCCCACAAATAGGAGAAGAGTCGAAGGACTCAAATACAAAATTGCAAAAAGTAAGAAGAAAGGTGCACCTAGAAAGCAACGTAATCCTTGCGCTACTGCCAAAATCCTTCAATGGATTGCATTGCATTTGTTCTTGTGTACTTTGATCCGTTGAAAAATCGAATCAAAAGCTTTGGAAGTAGCATCATGTGGCTGCAAAATTGTGTAGGAGCTTGTATGAATCATTTGTTTGCAAAGCATTCGAACTTCTTAGTAGATTGTAAGTTCCATCTGCCTTGATGTGTTGAATATTTGAAACGGTGAGCATGATTTTGTTATGGAGATTTGCTTGCTTTTGTCCATCCTCGTCATCTTGCTAATGTTGGGTGCTTTGATTTCTCCACTTAGACATTACATTCTCTTTCCCCTCGAAAGAAGAGCTTTGAGGCAACACAAGAATTAATTAGTGCATCATGTCCCCCCATAGAACACAAATCAAATTAGAATGCTCTACATATGTCCCCCCATTGAACAAAATTTAAACTAGAATGCTCTAAAATTCATAGCTGTTAAGCTTAAATTAATCAAAGATGGGAATTGAAATTGATTATGCGAATTATGAAGGGTGTTTATAGATTAGGGCGGAAGCCCAAGTCTCTCTTTCAAATACTTAATGAGTGTCAAATATAGGCCACCCATGTTTCCATCGGACGGTTATAGACTGGTGGAAGCCCAAAATTTAGAATGCGTACTTGGATGCTAATTGGAGCCCAAAAGCTTACTTCTTTTTTTAAGCACCCATGGCCGCCCAAACAATGGGCGCCATGTGCCTCTCCAATCACTCCTCCCACCCGCTCATTTGAGGCTTTTATTAGGAGACAATTATTATAGATTGCTCATTTGAATGGCACATGCTTCGACAAACCTTTACTCTCATAGGATTCAATCCACATTGTGTTAATGGATCATGACATGGTGCCCACAATCCACTCTAGGTGCCTAAGGCTGGATTCACACTCGTTCACAGAAATGAATGAAAAGGGGATCTCCACCAATTAGATTTCAAAAGTGTTTCACACATGTCTGCCCGTGAAGGAGGGTCAATCTTGCACGGCATGAGAAAAAAACAAATTTCTTGGGCCGCCTCCCAAGACCGCCCATCAAGGTGTTCGCCTTCAAAAGGACAAGCGAAATTGCTCCAAAGAGGATTCAAACCTTTGACGTAGTGTTCACAATCCAAAGACCCTACCACCAAGCCATTCATAATAGTGGGAACATTTATCAACACTGTCTCCTTAAAGCTATAGTGAAGGATCAGAACTCTTTTGTGAATTTGGACTTGTAATTTTGGAAAAGATTAATTAAGTTGTGTGTTTCAAATTGCTGTTCATCCTAAAAAAGCTCCCTTTTAATAGCCCAATTCCCTTTTAAAAACTGTGGTGCTTTCTCTTTTGCATCTTATGCTTGCTTTATCAGGAGGCGGTTTCTTTTTGAACTCCTGTTGTCCAATTTATTTTGATGGAAGCTATGAGCATATTTCTGAGATCTTAGAAAGATGTGATTGTGTTGAGACTTCCCCTAAAACAGGCTGAGGAGCTCTTGGATAGTGAGTTGGCTGTGATAATATTGCTATTTTCTTGGATGCCACTCCAGAGAACCTTACTTCCTTTGCCCGGTTGTGAATGGGGCCTAACCAGCAGACTGAGCGGAGATTATGGGCACCTAAGTCACGTACTATGTAAACACCCTACGTGTTCACATATAAAACGAAGGGTCTTTACAGACTGCACAAAACTGCCCAAAGGGTGCCCATTGTTGGGGCACTTAAAAAGTGGGGGACCAGCGGGTTGTCATGGGCAGAGCCTTTATAGATACAGGGCCCACTTGAGAAATTTAAACAACCCATTCATTTATTGGATTCATGTAGCGAGAAAGTAAGCCATTGGCAGGAAGAATGGGTGTGCATGTGTGGGCAGCCAAAGATGGATGGGGAGATTTTGGGAATAACATGGCAGCCCAGTCAAAGTAGGAAGTGTGGTGGGCAGTGTGGGAAGAAGTTGGCGGGGGCCATTGGTTTTCTTTTTTCCCATTGTGCGGAGGGCAGAGCCTCAATGTGTAAAGCCTTTGGCGGTTTTCTTTTTTCCTATTGGCTGCCTCAAGGTGTTAAAGACCCTAAGCAAAAACATTGGAAGCAAAAACTTTTGAAAAAGGAAGACCTTATAAAGGTATTGATTGATGAAGTTCAAATGCGAGGAGGAGGTGCTTCATCAATAGAAATAGAATGGAATAGGGCGCCAAAACAGTGCTTACTCCCGTCATCCACCTTCCGTAGCCATGGCGAGCGACACAGAGATGAGGACCTGGGCCGATCTCCTCCACAACTCCACTCAGCTTCTGCAGTCTGCCACTCCTTCGGCTCAGTTCCCCCCCCTCCAGGTGCTCTCCTCGCTCCCTTTTTGGCTCTCACGACGACAACTGGGCTGCTGTGTGTTGTTTGCAATCTCTTTTGCCCCCCTTCTCGTTTACAGTAGTTGCTTCGCAGCCTAGCTCCCTCCATTTTGACCTTCACACAACAGTATAGCCTGGGATTTTCAGTCTAGCTGTTTTTGCGTCTCTTGTTTGCATGAGGAAATCTAAAGTTCGCCATTGCATCGCCACCTTTTCTGAGCCGATCTTGTTGGTGTTCTGATCACGACAGAAGATCCTAGAACTCGGCAGAATTAGCCTGCACCTACTTAGATTTTCGGAGTTGGCTGTTCACGATGATTCTCTGGGAAAAAAAGGAATTGGCGGATCACGGTTATGTGATTCACAAAGCTACCATGTCGACATATTAAAGGAGCCATATGGTCTCTCAGCATAATGCAATCCTAATGAGAGAAACATAAAGTTACCATTTGATGCACCAGCAAGAGAGTGTTATTGTGCCTGACATACTGTGTTGCTATTGATGGGAACAGTGTTTACAGAAAACATTTTTCTCAACAAACCATAAAACTTGGGGTTTCAAATTTTGAAGGTTTTTCCTGAGAATTTGCCGACCTTTTAGCTAAAATATAACTAAATTGCCTAAAATTTTGCAGATTTTACAAAATTGAGAAAATAATTTTTACAGGTGAAAATGAAAATGTTACAGGTTCATGGTATATAGTTTGCAGGTTTTCTGTGAACACTGGATTGGAAGCTTGAATGGATTTGCGATTCAACCGTGTTTAAGCCTCAATCTGTTTCTCTTAACTTGGCAGGACTCTTCATGATGATCAAAATGCTTAGTTTGGTTTACAGGAATCTGCTTCTCGTAGTTAACGATACATTGCAATGTTTTGAATTACCAATACGAAGGTGGGCGTATTAGTAACAACTAGTGGTCAGGCAGGAGGGAATGGTTGTGCATAGGAAAAAAACATATTTGGTGGGTTTCTGTCAACTTTTGTGTTATCTTTGATAGCAGTTTGTTTAAAATCGGTCATGAATTTGATCAGAGAAACCTGGACCAGTTGGAGACCCTGTCGAGGAAGCTAAAATCAAGAACGTCACGACTAGAAGCTCCCAGTCAGGCTATTGCGGCTACAAGGTCTGTTTTCTATAATCCTGCTTTGATGAACTGCATACCTAGAAAAGCATACTGATGTGGTTCTCACTACCGTTCTTCTTCGTAATGGGTATCATTTTTATAATAGGCAGCTAGCATGAATCAAGAGAATTGAAGCCCTCTTGGCTAGGTTGGAGGCGGCTGTTTTGAGGTTGGGAGCAGCTCCCCCTGGTGTAGCCTTAACTGCAGACTATAAAATAGTATGGGTTAAGGACCTTGCCTGTTATTGCAAAATATTCTCCTTTTTCTATCAGATTTCTTTAGACCTGCTCCTTTGCAAATTCATTAGAATGAAGCAATATGTCACTCATAACCTCACGCAAATAGTGTTTTGGCAAGCCGCTCAGCATTGGGCACTTGATGCGCCTTACTGTTCAGGCGAGCCTTGCTCTTAAAGGTGATCACATCCATAAACTGACCATATATGAACGTGGGGCTTTCTTGATCCGGATGTCTAGTCCTAAAAAGGCTCAGACACTTCTCCAAGTTCACACATATACCCCGAACCACACTTGGTTTTCTTCACACCTTGGTACCACAATTTCACATAGAAGACACATCATAAAATCCCAAGGCACCCAGTGACTTTGCAATTCCCGGGCATGCCACAGGAGTACTAGATACTTCACAAGAGTGCAAGAGTATCATCTCCTCAATTGGTGCCAGGTTTGGGATCCCCCACGACAGCAACCTCAGTTCTCGTGGATGATGGGGTGCCAAAGGTTTGACTTGTAGTCACGGACCCCTCCACCCTAGACCCAACCAGAGGGCTTGTGTACTAGCATTTGGAGGTTGCTAGGCTCCTAAACAGTGTCATCATTGTAAGGAGCTTGGCGATTTGGATAAGGCTGGCCCAAGGTCTACTGGCCATCAAGGAGGGGAAGGTGATTAGTCAAGCCACAACAGCAAGAGCCCACCTGGCATCCTCCTCCCTCGCCACTACCAATGCAAGTTTTCCCTTCTTCTAGGAGGAGAACACCTTAGGTTAGGAAGATAGGAGTAAGGCAATGGTCATTGGTGGTTAGCTTTGAGTCACCTAACAACGGGCTTAAGTGGCCTAGAGGTTAGTTAGGACAATTAATATGGGTCCTAGGTCCTAAGTGATGTTAGTGTCTTGATTGGACTGACACCCAAAATAGCAAGTGACCACTATGCATAGCGGTGGCAATAGGTGCACCCAAAGTCTTCTTAGTAGTGTGCCTAGGGCGTGGTTGGGCAAAAAAAGACTCCTATTGCACATTGTGTTTTGAGTTTCTACAAGAGCATACAGAGTTACTACAATTGACAGACTAGGAGCAGAATTGCATGGAAACCTATGGATACAAAGTCGTGAAGGCTCCATTAGCTTTTGAGACTTTTGCCTTGGAGGCTCCCTAATAGACCCCATCCCACACATCCTCCTCCCCATGATAGCCCCTGTGCCTCCTTCGATCTCTCCACCCATGGAGCCACCCCCAAGCTCCTCCACTTGCCTCTACTCAAAATACGGCTCTCACCCTACTCCTCCCTTGTCGCTACTGTCAGCCTCTCCCACCTCCCCACTAGCTAGCCATAGATGCCATTGTGATCCCCTCTCATCTTGCATGCATCGGCAAGGAGACCATGTCCTTCCCCCTTCCCATCATCAACAAGAGGTGACACCTTCCTAGACCAAGCCAAAGACTCCCATAGGAGCAGGTCTAGCTATGCTCTCTCTTGAAAGGACATCTCGTTTTGTCTGTAACAAGCACTAAATCTAGTATCCTATATGTTGCTAATCCGAAAATAAGCAAGATCTCAAACAAAAAGAGAGATTAAGACATATAGGGGAGAGAATGTGATTGCTCTATCATTGAGGTTGTGTAGTGCATGCTCAACTTGCTTCTTGTCCTATAGTATAAGCGGAATGTGATTAGAGGTGGGAATTGAGGATGCTACCGTTTGAGGTCCTCTAGCTAGACTCGGAGGGGCCACCTTAACTGCCACAATAATGTTGCTCCACAAAGAGGGCAAAGGAAGGAGGAGAGAGGGAAGCAAGGTAAGAGCAATGGAGGGGGGAATAGGGAAGGAAGGGGACACTTCATTGCTGGGGATGAAATGCTCTTAGAGGAGGCCCACTCATGCGGATGTTTGCCCTTTAAAAATCTATGCTCCTGAAGAATGAGAATGTCCATAGAAGGAACCATTGGAGCTCTTGTCCAAGAGTCAGCCATTGGGGCTATTGTCTTGCACGGTTTTGAAACCCATGCTATCTTTGCCTCATGATCTCTGTGGTATACACTTTGAGGGACTCTTTTTGGATTTGAAACCTTGTTTTTCCATGATTGTTGTTTGGCTATCCAGATGTTTGGTTACAAAGCTGGGCTGTAGGAGAATTGGGGGAGAGTGCTAGAAGTTAATGTGTAGGTACATGATTTCAGATCAAGTTTTGAAAGCATGCATCAAATAAGCTGAGTAGGGCAGCTTGCCTGAAGATTGGCCAATAATTAGCTAGGGTTTGGAAACACACTTTATGTCTACAATAGGGATCGACTTGTGTTTTGGTGTGATCTTTTGCACTCTTGTACATGCTTTGCATCTCCTTTTCCGCGAGCTTTTCTTAGTGAAAGTTGGCTGTTTTCTCCTTCGATTCTTTTGATAGAGGCATATGATGACTTTTTGTTTCATTTTCCTTCTGTGCTTCTATGTGGATGTTATGGAATGAAACTTGTGGTGTTGTATTTTCAAATTGTTATTCAGCTGAAAGATTATTCATTAATTTTTATTTTTGTTGCGATGCACTTTCTGGCCTCACGGACTTGATAATCTGGTGTGATGTATGCTGCTTTTCTAAGAGTGCATGCTTCATGAAACTGAATCCTTCATTTTCTAGATTACTTGCACGAGAAGGAATCGATGCAGATCAACTTACACGAGATTTGAAGTCTTTTGAACTAAAGGTGAGAGCTTTGAAACCGATGTTTATTGTCAAAATTGTGATATATATGTAGTTATTTATAAGAGCTGACTATATTCTCCTGTAGCTTTAAACATTTGTCAACAGACTCCTGTTTTGACAAAGGAAGTTGGTCTGGGCAGTGCAGCATAATCTTTTATTTGCGCTCTTGATAATTTTATGCTTGTTTGTATGTATTCTGCCTCTTCTTTTCAAATCAAACTCAAAGAAGAAAGCAAAGACATAAGCAGATCACAGATCAATTTCTGGTGTATCGAAGCTTAATTATTTTTCTCTACATGCACATGCATCCATGTGTACAGACGTAGAGATGCATGTATCATTTCTGGGCAGTGCAGCATAATCTTTTATTTGCGCTCTTGATAATTTTATGCTTGTTTGTATGTATTCTGCCTCTTCTTTTCAAATCAAACTCAAAGAAGAAAGCAAAGACATAAGCAGATCACAGATCAATTTCTGGTGTATCGAAGCTTAATTATTTTTCTCTACATGCACATGCATCCATGTGTACAGACGTAGAGATGCATGTATCATTTCTCCAGCTGTGCACAACTTTGGCTCCATTTTTGCAAGAAGAAAGTTGAAACACATGAAGGTGAATGAATACCCTTTAAGTTGTTGTGTCCAATCTCACTTCTTAGTAGTCATGCCATTTACTGAGCAAAAAGCAGAAAGGACAAACAGGCCCCCCCCCCCCCCCCCAAATCCCACCCCAAAACAAAAAAGGAAAAAACCTATGTTTCATCTGGAAGTGGCACTTTTTCTAGAAACGTTTCTGCTAGAAACATCTGGTGACGTTCGACCTGAAAAAACACTTTGTTTGGCCACTATGCTCCCAAGGGCTGCTTTTATAGGGCCAAGGGCCTAGCCAAACAGCCGACTGAAAAGTCGGCCAGTTTGGGGAGGTTGGCTCAGCCCTCCAGCCCCTATAAGGGGATCTCCATGCCCCCCCCCCCCCCCCCCCGCGTGCGCCTTCCCGCACCCCTAAACCCCTGCTCTTTTCTTCTTCTTCTTTTTTCCTCCATGTGTTCCCTCTGTCAGCTCACTTCTCCTTCCCTCCCCTCATGGGCCACTTTTGGGTCTGTCCTTTGTGGTCATTGCAGGCCCTTGTGCCCTATTGGAAAGTTTGGGGCTTTTGGAAGCCCGAGCTGGCTGTTTTGGACAGCCAGCTAGTTCTCCCTCTTACCTTTTGCATTTTGGGTCATTCCTCGCACACTCTCTTCCCTCATCTCAATTTAATTGTTTATCATTTCTATGTGTGTGTGCATTGTGCACTATAGTCACAGAGAGAGAGAGAGAGAGAGAGAGAGAGAGAGAGAGAGAGAGAGAGAGAGACTTCCCTCATCTCAATTTAATTGTTTATCATTTCTATGTGTGTGTGCATTGTGCACTATAGTCACAGAGAGAGAGAGAGAGAGAGAGAGAGAGAGAGAGAGAGCTAGCTAGCTGCACCCTTACAGCCAATTCAGAAGGTTACCCCACCACCCTTACAGCCAATTCAGAAGGTTACCCCACCTTGAAACAAGAGTGCGCAAGTGCGTGTGGGTACTGAAGATGTTGTTTAAGTTCTTCTCAAAGGCAAATGCAAATGCCACAACGGAATTGCATGCATGAGTCCATGAAATTAATAATATGGAACTAAATAGTTGCTCACAATTTTCCACTAAACATTTATAACATAACTAGGAAAGTAGTCGGGCAAGTTGGCTATGGCCTGATGCTAAGTTATTCAGTCAACTAAGTTGCTACGAAATATCATAAGTGTCCTGTCTTTGTATGAATGCTTTATGTAAATATTATCTCTTCACCTTATATATGAATATGAAGTTTGTCATAGATTTTCTTAAAAAATTTGAATGTAATGGAAGAGGATGGTTGTAGCTCTCTAACCAGCATGGGACAAAACTTCACCGTATGCAGCAAGTGGACAGTTGTAGCAAGTTTATAGTCTTCAATCATGAGAGAAAACTTATTTGCAATATGGGAACACACTCATCATATTTTGGCATGACTGCTTTTCCAATTCATTCGTTCAGGCACAAAGCCTTCTCTTGTCCTGTCTGACAGCTCTGATGAATTTTTTTCTGTAGACAAGCTTTGAAGATGTTTTCCCAGTGGAGGCAACAAGCGTGGAGGAGTATCTGCAGCAGGTAGTGCTGTCCTCTGCTTGTTGATTGATATTACAAGTTCTTATTTTCAGTTTGTCAAGCTAGGAATAGAGACTTGTACATAATAGAAATGCACAGTTTCCTGCGGTCCTGAGCTCTGAAGCACCTCTCTGTACTGTTTTTGTTGCAAAGTTTTATCACACCGATTTAGAGAGAATATTTCATCGGAATCTACAAATAGAAATTGACAAATTGCATATAGTGTCTATTTAATTATAGAATATAGCTTTCAAAAACCATACTTCAGTGAATTAGCTCTCGGCAAGATAAACAGAGATTGAATTGCTATTCCTACTTATGGTTGATCCTTGAAAGGTCGCTATTCTTGCCCCTGGTAGGTTATTAGGAAAAACAAGGTCAATTAAATATGGATTGGAACTGGGCCTATTTTTGGAATTGGGAATGCTGAAGCCTCACAGCTAAGGGTTTTCATAGAGTGCAGAAAAGATGTTTATGTGAAGGTACTATTCTTATCAGTGCATTTGTGTAACTCCATGTTACAATTACTTTCTTGGAGTAGTTGCTGGTAACCATACTAAATTGAATGTGCATGTCTACAATCCAATCATTCTGGCTCAATGAAATTGCAAGGAATTCTCACAAGCGAGCTTCTAAATTAAATGTGTATGTCTACAATCGTTGTGGCTCAATGAAATTGTAATGAACACATTCTCTCGAAAGTGCGCTTCTATTAGTATCGGAATTAATGGATTTCATCCTTGGCGATGAGAATATAAGCGTAGCTTGGCTTACTGAGTTATTTTTGTCTTTCATTTTTCTCATTTACTCATTGTGAGATTGGATATGTTCTAGCGTTTTGAAGGCAAGTGTGTGTCTCTCTCTTTCTCTCTCTTTTGAAGAATTTCAGTAAACTTTCTTCCTCTCTCTCTCTCTCTATATACATACATACATACACATAATGCCTCTAGGGCATATTCCTGAATTCATTTATATATGTATATGTGTATTTAATATAGATGTAGTTCATATGGTAATTTTTTCTAGTGGGGTCATTTAGTATGCATTTGGACAATTT
The DNA here is from genome assembly GCF_047967505.1 of Dipteris shenzhenensis. Classification (NCBI taxonomy): domain Eukaryota; kingdom Viridiplantae; phylum Streptophyta; class Polypodiopsida; order Gleicheniales; family Dipteridaceae; genus Dipteris; species Dipteris shenzhenensis. The sequence goes on from NC_141607.1 coordinate 16,912,171, forward strand.
TGATTGACTTTTGTCTATAACACCATTTTAAGATACATGTACTGGTGTGGAGGAGGTTGTGGTTTGGACCTTCATACTATTGTTTTTGTGGTAAGAAGTGATGATATTTCATTGTGTAGGCACTTTCATTGTATGGTGGCTAAAAACTTCCGACTCTAAATCCTTAAGGTTGGTTGTAGCTTGGAATCATTGTGGGAGCACCATGGATGTAGTCCATGGACCAAACCGTCCAAATGGTTGTTGCTAGTGATTCTACCATTGAAGTAATTTGCCCTTGAGGGTTGGAGAAATATACTAGGCTGCCACACCGTGGATATGATATTGATGCTTTGGAGAATTCTATATTGGAACGTTGCTCTTGTGAAAGGTCATGCTTCATGTGAGGGTATGTGGGCATCGATAGAATGCCAAATGTACAAACCATGTCATTAGTTTTGTAGCTCAAATATGGTTCTGGCTCTCCATCTCTTTTTGCATTACTGTGCTCCTAGCGAGACTGGTGAATGTATTGGCAACTGTGAAGGGCTTTTGTTATGGGCTCTTTACCTCTTGCTTGCATCCTTGACCGCCAACCAAGCCTATCAGACCATTTGCAACTCCCAAGGCTATGTACTTCCCTCTCCAACTCCTGCTAGCACCTTGCATACTTTGTTGAGAGGACGTGTGGTGTCTCTAGCTTGGTCATCTTAGTATACTTTAGATAAAAATCTTCTCAGATGAGTAAGCATGTTTCACAAGCCTTTCGCAAGGAGGAGTTTATCGATGCTGGATTGATGTCCATGAGTAGCACTGCTGTATTTGACATGAGCTTAAGTAATGTGTATTAACATGCACTTTTGTTGCTAAGGTCCTGCTTGCAGTTGGGTTTTGATCAAAGATTGAGAATTGATTTTGACGTTGTATGGCTCAAGAATGAGATTCTTCACTTTTTTACTGGTCACTTTTGTGTAAGATTTGATGCATATTAATATGCTTACTCGGACAGGTGCATGAAATGACAATGCTTTCTGCAATACAAGAAGCTCAAAAAGACAACCTTCGGGCATTCAATGACTTTATGATGAAAGCTCTTGAGGCAAGTGTTCTCTTTCCTAATGAACATATATTCTCCCATGGCCCTAAGGATTCCCACGAACATTTAGTTGCCTAGTTCTGGAATAATCTTGATTTTGGAATGCTTTTCTGACTTTCAGCAATGAATGCCCCACAAGGTTTCTGCTTTCTTCAATGTCAAATGAGTTTTTTTACAATCCCTGTTTTGATGGTGCTGAATCACCAGGATAATATATTGGAGCTTTAACTTGGCATTGTTGGCTAGGTTGAATATTTATGATCCTCTGCAACTTTGTTGGCTGACTTTTCAAGACTAGCACTAGCGGTGCTCGTCGAAATGGAAATACTTAACATCCTTCTCTTTCTGGAGTTTGATGAGATGAATCAGGACCAGCTTATAACCTTCATTATAATTTTACTTTGTATAGTGCTTCAATAAGTATTGACTGCAAATTTTTTTTCTTGCTGGACACGCTGTGTAATCTTTCACGAAATGTACTAGTTCAGGAATACAGTTTCAACATACTGTAATATCACTGAATTCATACAGAGGCATTATTTTGATGCATGCATCAGAGCACATTGGCAAATCTATCTCATTTCTTGGTTTGGATGTCCTTGCAGGATGACTGGCAGAAGGAAAAGCGTGATTTTTTACACAATTTAAGCCGTTTGCCACTTACACCTGCTCTAGGGTCCCCATCTGTGAGCACAAAGCAAAGCTTACGGAGTCATATGGTGGCATCTGGGCCAAAGTCTTTACAAGTGATGCAACCAAATGTTTTGGTGCATAAAACATTGCTTGAAAGAAAGGCTGCAGCATATGCAAGCGTAATCATCAAATTGAATGCTGCAAGAGAGCATGGAACATCCTTCAGAGTAAGTTCCTGTACATTGGCCTTTCTATACTATTTATACGAGCTTCTCCCTTTGTTGACAAAAATGGACTGACAATGGTTTTATCGATTTCATCACAAGTGGTATACCTTGTCAAAGGTATAAGGCATTGTCAAATAGATGAGCTATTATCAAGACTTGCTGCCTTGGTTACTAAGAAAGCCTTGCTTCCATGTTGGGGGCGCTTTAACATAGTATTCGAGATCTATATGGCATCAGGGCCATGAACAGGGTAGAAGAGAGAGAGGGACTGTCAATGGTTTGTGGTTTTTGGTTGTATGCTGATTGTTTTGTGTGGCGATATGCTGAGGGCAATCTGGAAGTGACGTCACTATCTTTTGGCAGGATTTCTGTGGTGTTATAATTGTATCATCTGTGATGCTGTTGCATTGAAAATCTGAAACAATTGAAGATTTTGTAATCCGGGAGGTACCCCATGGTTTAGTATTATGTGTTTTCTGTCAGAGATGTCAGAGTATGCAGCAGAAGTATGCCTGTGGAGGTGAGATGCAGGCTTGTTTCTAGAGAGAGAATGCACTGCGATTAGGTTCTGTGCAATACAACTGCAAACAATTACAAAAACATATGCTGGACTCTGCTCTTTACTGCTGAGAAAACCACCACATGGAAGATCACACAATACAAGGGCACATTGGCCCTATTTATAGGACTGCCGACCTAGTCTGGCTCCTTGGGTTGGGTGGCAATAGCCAGCCCTAAATTACCTTTTACCAGGCCCTAACCAGGCCATAAACCTGGCCCTGTTCCAACCCTTAACTCAGCCCCCAACCATGACTGCTTGCCTTGACTAAATGCCCTGGCAAAGTCCCCAACTAACTATTTTACAGGAAGAATCTACCACTATCTTTGGACCTTCTGCACGACCAGTTCCTACTGCCTCACGCGCTGCTAAACCTTTGACTTCACAGCCAGGACCATCAGTCTCTTGTCCTGGTACTTCTACAGCGCGGAGAGGACAGTCAACCGTCCTGCTTCGGTCGTCTCCCGCTGGGTGCTTGTCAGAATTGGTGAGCCAGTACCTCAGGCTACCACTGACAGGGCCGCGGACTCGTCTCTTTAGGTAGGAGACATCCCTGTCTTGGTTCCATGTGCAAATGAGACTGCTCCTCACCCTGTTCAGATATAGGAGCGCTCATCTAGGGAGAACCTTTCTGCAGAGACCCGTGCTTTACTTGAAAACATTGACAAAATTGTGGCTGAGGTCATGGAGTTGTGGCCACATCTATCTACACTAGATAGAGGTAAGGGGGTTATTGGTTCCACTCCTCCTTCCGTAGGGCTTCTTCGCACTCCTGCGCCAAAGGTTCTTCGCAGGAATTCATTTTCAGTTCTGGTAGACTTGGTTCAGTTTGAGGCAGAGGAGTTTGTACCCTCCATGCTTGGGGAGCACATCTTTCAAGACAGAGTTTCCCCCTCAGCAAGGGGGTGTGTGCTTTCCCTAGTTGACTTCCCTTCTCTTGATAGGAGGATTTTTTCGCAGGAGTGGGCTTTCTCCGCTACCAGGTCGGGTAGGATCTTCCATTCGGCCGCCTCCTCTCGTAGATGAGGATTGTCAGTTGGAACGTTCAGGGCCTCGGGGATGTACCTCACCGCCACTACAGGCAATTGATTCGTAACCAACTTCATTCAGGTGTTATTGGGGGTCCCATGGACATTTTGATGATTCAGGAACACAAATTGGATGCCAGGGATTGTCGGGTAAGCTTCTTTCAGGCCACACTTTTTGGTCACCCGCCTTGGGCACCAGGGGAGGTACTTGCATTTCTATTTCTTCTTCTATAAATTCCTTCCAGAGCTTAGTGGATTATACTTCTGATTGATGGGCATAACTTATAAGGTTGGTCTCTTAAACCTTTATGCACCCAATTCTAGAGGAGATCATCTTCTTATTTGGAGGAACTCCTCTCTTGGTTGGGTTATAGGAGGCGATTTCAACATGGTTGAAATGCTCTCAGACAAAAGGGGTGGTAGGGAAGGTGGCATTCACTCCCTAGAGAGAGCAGTGTGGGATGCCTTCCTTTTTCAGTACAGTGGCAGGGATGCTTGGCATGATGATGCTTCACACTCAGCCACATTCTCTCATGTTTTCTTGGTCGAATAGGAGATTGCAGATGCCTATACATGCACGGATTGATAGATTTTATGTGGATGATTGGACTCTTGACAAAGGTGGTACTGTTTGCATTGCAGCTGGGGTGTTCACTTCGGATCATTTTCCAGTGGTTTTGATGGTCTCAGATCCCCATGTGAGGCGCCGCTCTGCGAGTGTTAGGATTCCGGATTCTTTCTCTGTAGAGGAGGGCCTTACAGCGACAGTGTTAAGGACCTGGGCATCTCATTTTCAGGATGGGCAGCTTTCTCCTTTAGACTTAGCCGCAACCCTCTTTGATATCAGTGACTTTTATCTTTCAGTTGCTCGTATCAGAAGGTGTGAGATCCTCAGGTGTGAGATAGGTATTCGCCAACAGTTGGGTGTCCTCTAGAGGGAGGAGCAGAAGAGGCCTACAGATGCTTGGATTCAGGAGCGCCTTGTTGCAGCAAGGGCTCAACAGTAGTCACTTTTAGATCAGAGAGCAGAGTATGCCTTTCACGCCAGTGTCATTTTGGACACAAAAGGGAGGTAGGGTCAACATGCAATTCTTCTCTACTCTTGGCTCTAGACATAGTAGAGAGAGAGTCTCACAGCTTGTTGACTCAGGTGGAGTTCTTCAAACATATCTAGATGCCGTCTTGCAAGTTGCCATCGATTTCTATGTCTCCCTTCTTACAACAGATCCAGACACTCAAGCCACAGATAATGCTAGAGTGGTTATTTGGCGACACTTACCTGGGTTGGTGACGGGGGATATGATTGTTTCACTTGATGCACCCTTCACCAACGTAGAGTTTAGGACTGCTCTCTCTGTCCTTCACAAGGGCAAGTGTCTTGGTTCAGATGGACTTATCCCCTTATTTTTTATTACTTTTTGGGATCAGATTGGGGATCACATTACCTCAGCCCTGTAGGGTGTATGGGACTCGAGTGAGATGCCAGACTCACTTACGGAGGGTCTCATTCATTTGATTCCGAAAGGGGGTTGCAAGAATTTAGTGTCTCAGTGGAGACCGATTACCTTGCTGAGTACCTTGTACAAAATCCTAGCTAAAGCTATCAGCCTTCGTCTGTAGTCCTTTCTATCAGATCTTATCCATGATATGCAGACGGGTTTTGTGCATGGCAGGAGCATCTTTGATAACATCTTCTCATTTTGGGAGGCTTCGGATTGGGCCATGCATAATGGCCACAGGTTGACCATTCTACTCTTGGACTTTGAGAAAGCTTATGACAAGGTAGACTGGGGCTCTCTGGAGGGCACACTTACTCGTTTTGGCTTCTCAGATGCATGGATCAGAGGGGTGTCTGTCCTCTACAGATCAGCCCATAGCCAGGTTCTTATTAGTGGAGTCAGGGGAGACAGGTTTGAGATTACAAGATCAGTTCGTCAAGGATGCTCCCTAGCCCCTTTTTATTCCTTTTTGTGGCTGAGGCTATGAGCTATTACATTAGAACTCAAGCTGGAATCGTAGGGCTCAGGATTCCTCTGAGGCAGGAGGATGAGCTCTTAGACAGTGAGTTGACAGATGACACGGTTGTGTTTTTGGATGCCACTCCATAGACACTGAATTCATTCAAGACAGCATTGGATTTGTTTTGCATTGCAGCAGGTGCACACATTAGTTGGAACAAATCCAATGGCTTTTGGATTAGTGATGAGGACACTCCAGTCTGGGGGATTGACACAGGGTTCACTTGGATTCAGAGGGGAGTTTCGGTCAGGTATCTGGGATGCCAAGTTGGGTTGGGCATCTCTTCGGCACAGCAGTTCGCTCCCGTGTTGGAGAGTATCAAGAGGAAACTCATCTTTTGGAGTTCAGTCAGACTTGAACTTGCATCCAGAGTTGTGGTTGTGAACCAGGTATTGTTGGCCACTGCTTGGTTTGTTTGCTCATGTTGGTGTAGATTTAGAGGTTGTATCGCTCAGCTCATGAGACTTATCAAGAACTTTCTATGGAGCGGTTTAGATGGCACCTCAGATGATGTAGCCAGGGTGGCTTGGGAGACCCTCATTCTCTCCACAGGAGAAGGGGGTCTCAATATTATTGACCCGAGCTTGCAGTGTATGGTCTTGCTCTGCAAGTTTGTAGTACATGGATTGATGCCTGGACAGGAGCCTTGGAAGGATTTTTTCTCATGTAGCATTTAGTCTTGCACCCCTTCTCATGGGGTAGATTGGTTAGACAGCAGTAGATGGATCTTTACTTCACTCCATCTCAAATCCCCCCCTTTCCCTCTCATTGTTGCTATTCTGAAAGCTTGGGGCTGCTTCGGAAATACACTTCGCAGAGTTCCACCCACTTCTCGTGAAGACATTCACAGGCAGCCAGTCATGTGGAATGACTCGATTTTGGATCATCATGGCAGGCCACTTGGAGTGTCACATTATATGTAGTGGTCTAGATGGGAGAGGGGACTTGTGTCACCACAATGTAAATATCCTAAGTCAAAGTACAGTTGACCATTTATTTGATCTTAATTAAAGAATGTTATATGTGTTAATTACGGTCAAAGAGTCATTTTAATGGTCAAAGGATTGACTACGGTCAAAGATACTTGACTCCAGTCAAGTAAACCTGACTACGGTCAGAGAATGTTGACTTCGGTCAACAAGACTTGGCATGCGCCAAGAGGGGTTAACCTCGGTTAACCAAGATGTGCCAACCTCGGTTGGAGAGACTTGGCTATAATTAAAGCGCCTTGACCTTTGGTCGAAGCTCTTTAATTATAATCAAGAGTGTTGACCTCGGTCAACCAGAGAAAATATATATATATATATATTTATATATATATTTGTTTAGATGTGCACATGTGTTCAGTGGGGACGCCCACCGTGACTAGGATTAGTCCACAGTGTGTTATTTGCATGCAAAGCGCTAACAATTAATGGGTACCATGGTGGTGCGCTTTAATTAATTGTTGCAGGTACTAGGAAGGATTATTTTTCCTAAGCGAAATGGGAGCCTGACAAGCACCTAGGAAGCGGTTCGTGTGACCGAGAGCCTTGAAGACTCCAGAATGGCCCTAAGTGGCTTGTAATAAGAGTTAGTCTAGATTTTAGACAAGTGGCATGTTGCCAAATTGAATGGGGCTTGAAGCTCTTGTAAGTCAGGAAATTCTTTTCAGGTTTGAGGAGAGACTTACGTGACAGCTCATGCTGAACTCTGTAACAGAATTTCTGTAAAGTAATAAAGACCTTCGGGGGGGTCCAGCCCGACAATTTGTCCTGGGCCCTAGTGTTTGTTCAGAGAGAGGGAGTGAGGGAGAGCCTTTGGAGCATGTAATTCCGTCGATGGCGTGAAGATATTGCTGTTTATTTCCCACTCTCAGTTTTCGGTTTTAACTTGCCTTTACGATAGGCGGCTTGGTAGGCCTTTATGAGACTTTCAGAGGATCAGAGACTTTTAGCAGTTGGCCACCTCAGAGGGAGTGCACTCAGGATACAACAGATACAGGCAGCCATTCTGCTAGAGTGGATTGACACAGATGACATGCCGCTTATAGAGTCCACTTGGTGGGGAGCGTTTTCAGGGACATGCATTCTGTTGCAGATCATTGCATTGTAGGATGCACATGAGGATACCCTTGTCTTTGATGTTCAGTTGGGAGGTAGACTTATAAGATCTTCTGATGATATTCTTTTGGAGGTTGCATTTCAGCTTGTCAGGATTGCAGGATTCATGGACTGGGGCAAGGATTCATAGTGGTATCTTGACCCTGATCCTATTCTCCTTGCGTTGGGTTCTTGGAGACTTTGGTTGTATGGTGGTTTCCCTATTAGGTTCTTACAGTGGGACCCAGGGGAGTGGGAATGGATTGATGAGGGGCACCGAGAGAAGAGCTTTCCCTTCTTTCGCTACATAGTTAGAAATGCTCGGAGGTTTCAACTCATCAGTAGAGGTTTGGAGGCCCTCCAGAGCACCACATTGGGATAGTTTTCAGATTTTTGCAGCTGTTCGGAAGAACTTTTGGCGTAGGCTTTGGAAATCCCTCAGGAATAGAAACATTACTCTTTTCTTTTGGCTTTCTATTCATGGAGGGATTGCAGTGAGCCTGTGGAGATCCAGGTTCGGGGCTGACCCTACTTGTCCTCGTTGTCACATGGCAGTTGAGTCAGTACAACATTGCCTTTGGGAGTGCAGACGGGTGAGGACAATCTGGAAAGGTGTTGCTAGGATTTTCATCATCTTTCATATGGCTTGGGGTTCAGTGGCTTGGTTATCTCTTACTGGCCCATAGGTATTTTTCGAGGGACATGATCCAAATCTAGCTTTCATTGTATGGCGACACTCAATGGAGTCTTGTTCCCTCTAGGATGTTCCTCTCACTCCTTTCATAGCTGCTCGTGCCTCAGTAGACACGTCTTGGGAGATTTTGGCTAGCAATGCAGCTTGGCATATTTTGAGAGCCAGGTGTACAGAGGCGATAGAGGGTATCCAGGTTCACCCTTCCTAGACTATGGCCAATATTTGGATTGACACAGTACACACTTTGATGGCCATTTGGGCGAATCATGCAAGGATCCTCCAGAGCAACCATTGCCAGGAGAGTTACTTTTTTCAGAGTTTGGAGGGGATCTCCGTTCTTCTCTGAGTTTCCTTCAGGGTTGAGATGGCATTTTCAGCCGTTGCCTTGGTTCTTTATTAGCTCACTTTGAGCTGTTTTTCCTCATGCATTGCATGATGTGCTCCCGCATTTGAGCTTGCTCTTGCGGTTTTCATTCATACTTAATGAAGTAATTTTCTTGAAAAATAAATAAATCAACCCTCGCTCCTATAGCACAGATAGGAGATGCCCAAGATAACACCCCCTCTCAGCTCCTGGATTTTCAAACCAAACCTATGGAGCTGGAGTATTGATGGAGCATTTGAAGAGGCTTCATGTCCTTTGTGCATCCAGGCCTGAGTTTGCTCTTGGATCAAGGGTACAACAGTCCTCTGATTTTTATCTCCTCGTACTCCCCAAGCTAATCACAAATCTGTTGAGCTTGACATCTCTAGGTGTTCTGTACAGAGTGAGGGCCTTTGATGTGGGTGTGCCTGCCCAGTGAGAGAGGTCTCAGTTAGTCCGTATTCAGGCTCTTTTTCGACCTCCACAGGACTCGCTCCAGCACAACTCCGGCACCCACGAGACAGGGCCGAAGCGGGGGACAGACCAGGCCGACCAACCCTGGTTGACCAGCTCCTGGCTGACCAACTCTGGCCGACCAGCCCCTGGCCGACCAGCTGGTCGGCCCAGTTGGCTGACCGACCAGCTGGTCGGCCTAGGCCAACTGGGCCGACCACCTACCCTGGCCTCCCCTACATAAGGGCCCTCCCCCTCCTCATTTTGATCATCTTCTGGTGCAGCTCCTCAGGCCTCCTGCAGCTCTCTGCCTCCTCCAGTGCTCCTCTGCTGCCCTGCTGCCTGCCCTCGCTCCCCTTGCAGATCTTTCACCCCTGCCTGTTGCTGTCCTTCAGTTCAGCCCTGGTATTCCTGCTTCTCAGCTCATATTTGCACCTCTCCTTCCAGCTTCCGCTGCTGCCTTTGAGTGCCCGCATTGCTGAGATTCAGAACAGCATTACTCTGCCTTCTACAGTCTCTCTCAGGCTCTTCTAGCAGGCTGTACTACAGGTTTTGTATTGCTGTTATAGAGCAGTATTTTCTCCTCTATTTATGAGGATTGTATCTAGATTTTACTGCTTCATTGAGAGCTGAATTACAGCAACCTTTCAGGCCTACTGGTGTCTCATGCTTTCCTGTTATATTCCCTCACTGCTCATATATTAACATGGTATCAGAGCACCAGAATACTCTCTGATCTTGGAGCTCCTGTAGTGATGAAGTAGAAGGAGCTCGTCCTCGTCGGCAACTCTCTTTCCCGCTGACTACAGAGCTCTCTTCCTCCCCTATATATATATATATATATATATATATATATATATATATATATATATATATTTTTAATGCCTTCCTCTCGTCGGCAGCCCCGTTCCAGATTTTGATCTGCTCACCAGCACCTATTCTCCTGGTCGGCTGCCCTCTTCAGCCCCTGGTTGCTGTCCACTCCCTGTTTCCAGTCATGGCTGCTGAAACAAAGGATTCCGCTCCGGATCTCTGCGTTCCCCCTATGTCCAGCTTCTTTCAAGAGTCTGACAAGCCTGTACGCATCCCCACCCTTCCTACATTTCCAGATGCTTGACAGTTGGATGGGACCAACTATTCCCTTTGGAAAATTCAGATGGCATCCGTATTGGAATCTTATGATCTTGCCGAGTTTGTTGATCCCGGGATCCCTCGTCCGACTCCTGAGGATGATCCGCATGCTCCTCTTATCTGGGACAAATTGAATGCTCGTGTGCGCTCGTTCAGCTTTCTCAATTGTCAACCAGGGGTTCTCAATCATATCAAGCACCTTACTTCTGCACGTGCTATTTGGGAATTCCTTGATGGCATGTATCTTCGCGTCACTCCCATGAAACGTATCTCCTCGGAAGTTCAGCTTCGTCGCCTCGATCGGGCTACTTCCTCTTCCATACGGGACCACATCAATAAAATGCAGAGCATGCATCAGGACATCCTCCATGCAGGCAAGGATATCTCCTCCGAAGATATGGATATTACTCTCTTATCTCATGTTATTACAGACAGTCGATACGCCGCATTCTATTCTTCTCTTATTACCTCTGGCCGCCTCAGCACCATCACTTGGGAGGAACTTGTCCCCATGATGATGGATCAGGAAGAACAGTTCATCAAATCCTCTGATGGCCCTTCTGAGGCTCTTGTGGCCCACCGTCCTAAACCTCGATCCAAGAATGCTCCATCCTCTGCCGCTAGCCCATCTTCTTCGGATCCCTCTAGCGACCGTCTTGCTCCCAAAGGCAATTGCAATCACTGTGGCACTCCTGGCCATTATTGGCGCAATTGTTCCTACCGCAAACACAAACGAGCCGACGCACCCATGGCCGCTGCGGCTGATGCTTCCCTTACCACCACCCCTACATTTGTTCACCTTGAGCTCTTGAATTCGGTACCCCTTTCTGAAGTAGAGTCATTGGCTCTCCATAGTTCCGATGCTCGTGAATGGATCGTTGATAGTGGGGCTTCTCGGCATATGACCCCCTCCTCCTCGTTGCTCCAGGATCTCACTCCTCATCTTGGTCGTGTTTGCATTGGCGACAAGCACTCTATTCCTGTTCATTCAGAGGGCTCTCTTGATATTATTCCTGATGGCAAAGGGGGTAAACACTCCTCTCGTGTTCTTTATGTTCCGTCTCTCGGCTTTCATCTCCTTTCGGTTCATCAGATTTGTCAAAACAATATGAAGGTCGAGTTTGAAGTGACCTCTGTTACCATCCGCGATCGTGCTACAGGACAGCCGGTTTGGACCGGCCATTCTACCAATGGTATCTACAAGCTTGTCGCCCTTCCCTCCCTTACAGGCACCTCCTTTGGCGACCTTTGGCACTTACCGGTTTGGTCATCTACGCATTGATGCTCTCCATCGTGCATTCCGTGACCAGCTTGTCCTCGGCCTCCCTGACGTTGGCACTCGCCAAGGTCTCTGTCCCTCTTGTATATTGGGTAAACAACATTGCGAGCCGTTCGCCCGTCATGCCTCTCGCCGTGCCACCGTTCCGCTTGGCGTTGTTCACCTCGACTTATGTGGCCCTATGCAGGTTATGTCACTGGGGGGAGCCTCGTACTACATGCTCCTTGTTGATGACTTCAGTCGCTATTCTTGGATCTATTTTCTTTCCCACAAGGATCTGGCTTTCAGTCGATTCCAGACCTGGCTGGCCCTGGTCGAGAAAGAATCCAACCACTTGCTCAAAATTCTTCGTGCTGATAAGGGTGGTGAGTTCACCTCTCTCGAGTTTGATCGGTTCTTGAGTAGTCATGGTGTCAAACGGGAATTTGCCAACACAGGTACCCCTTCTGATAATGGCGTGGTTGAATGTAAACATCGTACCAGCATTGAAATGGCTCGGACAATGTTGACTCACAGTCAGCTCCCTCAGTCCCTCTGGGCTGAGGCCATGATGATTGCGATCCATACTCTTAACCGCTCTCCGACATCAGCGGTTCCAGGCATGACTCCTTATCAGGCTTACTATGGTTCTAAGCCCGATGTTTCTCATTTTCGAGTGTTTGGCTGTGATGCTTATGTTCATATTCCTAAATCTGATCGTGGAAAGCTTGAACCTAAGTCCCACAAGCTCTTGTTTGTGGGCTACAACTCTGTCTCCACTGGATATTGCCTATATGATCCCCGCCGCCGCATCATCTGCGTGAACAGGGATGTCCTTTTCGACGAGCAGGGATGTCCTTTTCGACGAGCAGGTCCTTCCGCCATCCTCCGACTCTCCTCATGTTCTTGGAGATCCGTCTGATGCCCCGGAGCCCTCTACCCCTCCACTTGCCTCGTCCCCCGTTACATCTCCTCCTATTCCCTCTCCTCCGCCTCCTTCTCCGGCTCCAACCTCGTCTGCTCCTCCCTTGGAACCCCGCTCGGTACGTGTTCCGCGATGGCTCATTGATACTCTCTGCTCCTCCGGTCTTGAGGATCCCTACTCCGAACCGCACCCTGATGATGGTCCTTGTCGCTCTCATCGCCACCCCCATCGTCCTCTTCTGATCCCCTCCATGTCAATTACGCCCTTATGTCTCGCATCCTCGCCACTCGCGAGCCAACTATCGTTCCTCAGGCTCTGGCCCAGCCTCATTGGAAACAGGCTATGGAAGCGGAAATTCATGCTCTTCTTGGGAACCACACCTGGGACCTTGTTCCTCGTCCCTCTCACCGTTCCGTGATCGGTGTCCGGTGGATATTCAAAACAAAGTACGCCTCTGATGGCTCTGTCGACAAGTATAAAGCTCGGCTGGTGGCTAAAGGCTATGCTCAACGACCCGGCATCGACTATGGGGAGACCTTTGTACCTACCGCCCGGATGAGCACCATCCGAACGATCCTTGCTCTTGCGGCCCACCATCAGTGGCCCATTTTTCAAATGGACGTCAAATCTGCGTTTTTGAATGGCGATCTTCAAGAAGAGGTATATGTGGATCAGCCACCCGGCTTCATTGATTCTCGTTCTCCTACCATGGTCTGTCGCCTTCGCAAGGCCCTCTACGGTCTCAAGCAAGCTCCTAGGGCCTGGAATCAGCGTATTGATACTTTCTTCTGCCGCCAAGGGCTTCATCGCTCTCTGGCTGATCCCAATCTTTATCTCTTTCATGAAGGACAGCTTCATACCTTCATCATTCTTTATGTGGATGATCTGATTCTTACTAGGAGTCATACCACTCATATCCTTGCCATTAAAGTTGCTCTTCAAACTGAATTTGAGATGACGGATATGGGCCTCCTCCATTTTTTCTTGGGTCTTGAGATTTGGCAGACCAAGAGGGGGTATTTTGTCTCTCAGCAGCGCTATGTTCACGAGCTCCTCGAAACTTTCCACATGGCTGATTGTCGGCCCATCACTTCTCCCATGGATCCCAACTCTAAACTCTCTGCTTCTGGGTCCATTGCTTATCCTGATGCCTCCCTCTGCTGCCAGCTTGTTGGTTCTCTTATCTGGCTCCTTAACACTCGGCTGGATCTCGGCTTCTCTGTCGGCACCCTCAGTACCTTTATGCAAACCCCTTCGCTTTCTCATTGGCAGGTTGCTCGTCGTCTCCTCCGCTATCTTCAGGGAACCTCTACTTTCGGGCTCCTATATACTGCCGGTGGCTCCTCTCCTTCCCCGCTCACTCTCCGAGGTTGGAGTGACTCTGATTGGGCTGGCGACCCCGATTCTCGTCGCTCTACCACGGGCTATGTTTTCTCCTTTGGCTCTGCGGCTATCTCCTGGTCCAGTAAACGACAACCCACGGTCGCCCTATCCTCCACCGAGGCTGAGTATCGTGCCATGTGTAGTGCCACTTGTGAGGCTGTGTGGCTTCGGCGCCTTCTTCTCGATTGTGGTTTTCAGCAACATCCTCCTACCACACTTTTTTGTGACAATCAAAGCTGTCTCGCCCTTGCTCGCAATCCGGTCTTCCATGCTCGGACAAAGCACATCGAAATTCAGTACCACTACACTCGGGAGAAGGTTCTTAACGGTACCATTTTGCTCCTCTTCAGCACCACTACCGACAACGTCGCCGACATTTTCACCAAACCCGTTTCCTCTCCCCTCCTCCAGCGTCATGCCAGCTCTCTGGGTCTTGTGCCACACCCTGCAGCTGAGAGGGGGTGTTGAGATTGACATCTCCAGGTGTTCTGTACAGAGTGAGGGCCTTTGATGTGGGTGTGCCCGCCCAGTGAGAGAGGTCTCAGTTAGTCCGTATTCAGGCTCTTTTTTGACCTCCACAGGACTCGCTCCAGCACAACTCCGGCACCCACGAGACAGGGCCGAAGTGGGGGACAGAGGGGGACAGACCAGGCCGACCAACCCTGGCCGACCAACTCTGGCCGACCAGCCCCTGGCCGACCAGCTCCTGGCCGACCAGCTGGTCGGCCCAGTTGGCTGACCGACCAGCTGGTCGGCCTAGGTCAACTGGGCCGACCACCTACCCTGGCCTCCCCTACATAAGGGCCCTCCCCCTCCTCATTTTGATCATCTTCTGGTGCAGCTCCTCAGGCCTCCTGCAGCTCTCTGCCTCCTCCAGTGCTCCTCTGCTGCCCTGCTGCCTGCCCTCGCTCCCCTTGCAGATCTTTCACCCCTGCCTGTTGCTGTCCTTCAGTTCAGCCCTGGTATTCCTGCTTCTCAGCTCATATTTGCACCTCTCCTTCCAGCTTCCGCTGCTGCCTTTGAGTGCCCGCATTGCTGAGATTCAGAACAGCATTACTCTGCTTTCTACAGTCTCTCTCAGGCTCTTCTAGCAGGCTGTACTACAGGTTTTGTATTGCTGTTATAGAGCAGTATTTTCTCCTCTATTTATGAGGATTGTATCTACATTTTACTGCTTCATTGAGAGCTGAATTACAGCAACCTTTCAGGCCTACTGGTGTCTTATGCTTTCCTGTTATATTCACTCACTGCTCATATATTAACAAAATCACCAAGATGAGTACGTATAAGAGAAGAAAGTATAGGGAGTTTGTAGATCCCGTCGTCAACTGCTCCTTCCCAAACAACCTGGCCTGTTACTTTGTCCCTGGTAGCTACTGACTCCTCTTCAAACTCCATATGCTCACAAGTCTTGCAAAATTCGGGCTGACAATACTTGGGAGGTATGCCTTCCCCCTCTGCTGTCGGGAGTGATTTGCAACCTGCCCTCACCTCTACCAAAATGCAGCGAGATAGAGAGCAGATCTGTGAGTAGAGCAAACTGCGGCTAGAGAGAGAATAGACTGCACATGAGTATGCAGGAGAAAACTCTGCATGTTCTGCTGAGAGAACCTCCAAAGAATGATCACAACCCAAGAGCAGAACTGGGCCACTAGTGGACTGCAAACTGAGGCAGGACTGCACCTTCGAACTCACGTAGAGTAGGCTGAACTGCACCTACAAACTAGTACAACTACATGGCACGTAGAGTAGGCTGAACTGCACCTACAAACTAGTACAACTACATGCTGGAAGCTGGAAACTGCACACACAGCTGTCCAGAAACTGCTAGAGACTGCACAGAAGACTGCCCAAGAACTGTACAAAGACCAGGGCAAAATAGCCCTATATATAAGGGGCAAGGGGTTGCTGATGTGGCCAACCAGGTCTGCTGACCTGGCTGACCTAACCAACCTGGTTTGGTCGGTTAACGCAACCTGGTTGACCCAACCATGGCCAGGGTCCGAAACCAACCCATAAATGGCCTCTAACTGGTGTGCCACTAACCAGGCCTATACCAGCCTAAACCAGGTCTTGTGACTTAGCCTCTAAGCTTGGCAGCGTGCCTTGGCTAGGCCCCCTCCTAACCTGCAGAAATAGACTCAGAACGGATGAAAATGGTACACCTCTATCCGGGCAGGCACATCCACATAGAAGCCCTCTCTTCCTAAGTGACGGCTAGGAGATGACCAACTCTTACAACCTAGAACTGGCATAGTGGACTTATCGCCAATGCAGACATTACATGACCGCCACCGAAGGTCCTGGAATCGCTTTTTGGAAAGAGTCGTGTGCCTGGAAGCACCGCCACTCCTGAGACTCACCAACAGTGTGACTTGCTGCCTTGAAGAAGATGGAACTCCGGTGTCCATGATCTCCCCGTGTACAAATGCAGGGGTTGTCGTGGTTGAGTAGAGGAACTAGTACATTTCTTGTGCCTCCGCTCCGGGCACTTCCTCTAGTAATGGCCCTTCTTGCCATAGTGGTTACAGGTCCGATTCGCCTTCATGGCCTCACGATCCGCATTGGACTTCTTTGGAAGACTTTCCTTTACCCTTGTTGTTGTTGCTCCACCCTTTTGCCTACGGGCCAGCCAAGGCTTCCAATCCTCCGCACCTCTTGTTGAAGAGCTTGCAGCTTGTTGATGTGCTCCGGCATTTTTGCTGACCTTGCAGGGTTTAGGACATGCATCGGCACTTCCATGAAGACGCATTAAAGATGGCAGGCGCTCCCGAATTCCTTTTTACCAGCATCATGTGCTTCACATGATTGATCACTTGAGGGGTACAGTTGAGGAAGATGAAGGAATGTAATCGGCTATTAGCACAATCTCACAATTGTGCCAAGGTTTCCTGCTCCTTCCGATCCATGATACCAAGATCCTCCTCCTCCTGATCATATGAAATCAGCCTCCTCCTCCGGATCATATGAAATCAACTAAGTCATATGATTGCAACACTGACTCCATCATTACCCTCCATACACTGGAGTTGTTTCTGTCCAATCGACAGTCCACCTGGAATGTAGGAAGCATGATTGCCATAATCCCAAATAGGGCTCCTAGCCTAGCTAGTCAGCCCCATGGAGCTGTACTTCATGTAAGAGAGACCCTGTCCCTATCCCTATACTTTTATTTTTATTTCTTGCTATTTCTGCTAAAACAGTCTGAGTTACCGTCGTATTAGTGACATCTAGCAGATATAGGAGAAAGGTAAAAGACTCCATTGAAGATGAAAGGCGATGACCTCCCATGAGTGGAGAACTAGTCTCAGAAGGTGAAATACCATGGCTTTACATGTTAGGAACGGTGGAAGGAACAAGCACAATTGGAGTCCCAAAATTCGCTAAAAGAGTGTACACGTTCCTCTATACAATCTGAAAGGGGATGGCTATCCTCTGAGGCATAGGCACAATCGGATTGACCAAAGGGTTAATCCAAGTGGAAGTCCTTGTATTGACTTGTTAACCGGAAAAGCAAACTGCTAAAAAGATGGAGAGAGAGGTTGAGGATCTATGTGTGCTGGATCTGGAACTAAAACCGTACCATTTGGAACTACCATCCATCTTTGATGACGAGGCATAAAAGTAAAAGAAGGATCCTAGTTATCCTGCTGATTTTGAAGAGAACCCTTTCTCTTCTTTTTAGGATGCTTTTCTTGGGCAATCTCTGTCAAAATGCCTAAAGAATCTACAAATGGGCATTGATCTTGGGATCCTGCAATCTCAATGCTCTATCCAAACAAAGAACCATCTACATAATGTGGTCATCACTAAGGTTAGGGTCCATCCATTCTGACTGCCTTTGCTACTGAAGTTAGGTAGTGATGGAAAAGGAAAGATGTCAGTGACCAGTCTTATGCAACCCATGGATAAGGGTTGTTAGTTGGAGCATTTAGGGTCTAGGCGGTGGTCCTCATCACCGCCATAGACAGATGATCTGAAACCACTACATCTATTGGAATTCTTCTTTTATAGAACACAAGCTGGATGAAACACCTTGCATGAGATCTGGTAAACTCTTTTTTTGGCTGTACGTTTTGGTCTGGTGTGATTGGTACTAGAGGAAGGTTGAGTAGTGTTCCACACTAGTATCTTGTGATCTCGGGGTGAATCATCCGCTGCGGAGTAGTGCTGGCCTTAAGAAAGCAACTTACCTCCACTTCTCTAACACATATAGTCAGCAAGTCCCTTCACAAATAAAATATTACGGCTGAGTCTGCCCTTCACCTCCGGATTGTTGACAGAAACTTAATATAGGGACCTGTGTGGACGTGTGGATATCGGTGTATGTGTGAGAGCATATGTTTGACTAGGGTATGCACCCACTGTTAGGTGCTGATTGGGCTCGTGGGGATGTCAGCAGCTAGACACTCCTATGTGTGCTGGAGTTTATGTTTGTAAACCTTGTGGTTGACTGTCAGGAGGTTAAATTGCAGTATTCATTTTGTTTTTAGAGGATGATTTTGTGCATCTTGCGAGGTTCATCTTGATACATATCAGCCCAATCATGAGGCAACCAAAGAAAAAAAGAACAAATCATATAGCCGGGAGAGCCAACACACACCCATCTCTATCCTGAATTATATCTTCGAAGGACCTATGAGTGGTGTGTATTGCCACCTTATACCTCGCTCAGTGAATGAAAGAACATTATACTTAATACTGCTTGACTTTGAGTGAAACTTTATAGAAATTTGGTTGACTCTTTTGGAGGTCTGTGCCCTGCTGAGTATCCCTAGTCATAAATTCAGTGGCAGTTTTGGAAGAACAATGGATGAATAAGGCTTGAATCAGGCTTCGAAAGCTGTGCTGAAAAAAAGAATAACAAAAATGCGAGTGGATTTTTGTTTTAGTAATGCTGTGTGTGTGGATTAATGGTTTGGCTTGCTGATGCTAAAGGGGATATTACTGTAGCAACACTGGATAACGCTCACCGTAAATAGCCTGTGTGATGCTAAGGGTGCTTTGGCTTGTTGATGCTAAGATGGATGTTGAGCCAGCTGACTGGCACCATGTTAATACGGGAGGATTTCATGTATCAAAGTTCACACTTGAATAGCTTCAGTGAGATATATGCAAGGAAACTCGCAGAAGCAAATCTAAATTCAGGAGTTAATGGGAAGGTGATGTATCCAAGTTTCTCAATGGGTTGTCAAAATTTGAGCCCCATGTGCTACAAATATTCCTCACATTCCACCGTTCATGAGTTCTATGTTGAACTTGGACACAAGGGGCACCTAGGAGGGGGGAGAAATGGCTCTGTAGTTGATTGTGTTCTAGATTGCCACTTGATACTTTGTATGGCATGGCTAGTTGTGGTCTGTTTCAACAGAATTAGGAATTCAGTATTTTGGTACTGAAGTTCAAACTTGTTTGATCTATTTGCAAGAATGCACACAAACCTATCCAGCTAATAGGTCCCCCCAGCGTGAAAAAATTGGAAATTTAATTAATTAGTTGCCGCGCACTTGGAAGAAGGTATTAAGGTAAGCTTGGATGCCCGAATTAATCCATCTAATGAAAGTATTAAGCTAAGGTTTGCCACCCGCGAATTAATGCACGCTCAGGTTCTCGATCCTTCTGCCAGATTCTGCCTCTCGATGCTTCTGCCGCCAGCAGCTTCTCCAGCAGCTTCTCCGTGCCAATATATATAGACCAGCACCCCCCAGAGCTGGAGGGCAAAGAGGGAGAGGGGAGGAGAGATCGAGCGAGGAGGAGAGGGCAACTGCAGGAGTGAGAGGCAAGGACGAGACAGGCGGAGTACAAGGTTTAATGTTTCAAATTAACCTATGATAATGCTTGACGCGAGCGTGCACAAGCAACTAATTAATTGAATTTAATTTTCCAGCTATTGTTTGAACAGGACATAAATTTCTAAGCAAAATCTGGGTTCAGGTTGCAGCTGCATTCAAAGAAGCCTGTGAAAGTGTATCAGAAGAGGCACAAAGTGCAAAGTCAGTCAGTATGGTCAAAATCTGGCATCTTGTACAAGTAATGAAAGATTTCTTATCCTGAAAACTCTGTGAAGTATGAGCTTAACTGACTGTTTTGTAAGATGGAACTTCTTTCCATGCATTGTGCTGTCATGCTTTGTTCTGTCCATAGTTTTTGTAGAGTAAAGACGTCACAGTTGACAGTTCTGTGGATATCAGTGTTTACTATCTGAGGACACTGAAAGATCTGGAAGTATGACGAAGAAGATGAAGTTGATAATTGGTGCTAGACGCCATCTTGAAGGAGGTCATGAGAAATACATTCTTGATACGATACAGAGTCACCCTGCACAGGTAGTGGCTTCATTTATCATCATCATTATGATTATTATGGTGGGGTTACATATACAGTATGATCGAAGAGTATGGTGATGGTTGTGTGCAGGCAGCACTTGGTGGTTCTACAGGCAAACTGCAATTAATTCGAGCTTTTTTACGGGTATTTGACAATCCGCATTCACAAGAGGTGTAATGGCTTTATTATACAGGAAATTGAAACTTGGGAGGCACAATTTTTACCTTACTTGTCCTGACCACATTCTTTTTGCAGGTGCGCCTTCGAGATCATGGTGTGCTAGACTTCGATGCACATGATTTGAGGAGGCAGCCGCCAGCTGACACGACCTGGCATCAGGTCTGTTTTTATATCTCGAAGCCCCTCGGTTATAACAATGCTGGTTGAGCTATAGTAGATAATGGTGATTTGGTTACTATCCGTTTTTTTCTATGAGTTTGAATGAGTCTATGGATTCATACACGCACAAAAGTGTGTATGCTCTCCCTTTCCCAAAAAAACACGCACTCATACACACGCACAAAGAAAGAACGGAAGGTTTATTAATGTCTGAGAAAGGCTAAATGAGAATATTGAACATGAGATTACAACCCAAACTAGAAATGTTTATCACTCATCCTAGACATAACCGATCAACCTAAGAAGACCAACCGGGGGGGGAACCTCCATGTGACGGGAATAATTTCTGTTATGTCCTAGCATGTCATGTATCATTTGTCTATGATGAGTAGCCTGAGCTCCCCATGTGCTCGACTGCATAAGGAGTCTCGGTCTCTTTGGAGCATGTCTGAGATCTGCTGCGGGCATCCTCGACTCCGCTCTGCAGGGTGTACTCGTGAGCGGTGTGAACAGGGTGTACTCGTGAGCGGTGTGAATTGGATTGATGCCGAGATGCAGCAAAACTCGGATGGGGTGGGTGCTTGCAAGGCATGTGTCCAATCTCTTGCTAACTTGGTGTGTCTGGAAATCAGAGTCACAGTCACAATCATGATGTCTCTCGACCACTACTTTGTGATTGTTTGCTGTCAACGGCCAGATCCATGGCAGTCTCATGCGTCTAGATATGAGTTGGGTAACCTCTGCACGAAGAGTATGACACATCTTTAGTCTGGATAATCAAAGACTCTCCCCATATCTGTGGATCCATGGATGAAGAGACAGTCATAGTCATACAATGAACTCATCCAATCTGCATCAACACAGTTTGCACCACCTGTCCCTCTTGAACCAGCCTTTGTCCCACTGGAGAGAGGGGCCATCTATGGACTGTTCTAGCTTCTTGTGAAGCAGCCCTCTCCTCTTTGACAAACTCTTGCACATCCTTATGTGTGATAGGTTGATTCTGGACCTGATCTGGAGCATCCAGAGGCTGCTTGCGCATCAGCATGTGCAGGCTGAATATTCTGATCTACTGGCTGCTCTGAAGTGCCTTCAACTTCAAATGGAAGCAAGCCTTCAAACACCTCATGAGTACTTGTATGCAGTCGTCTATTAAACTCAGTCATGGACTCATTTGAGTTTCTGCAAAATTACATCTCTATTGAGGGGGGTAAGCCTTGCTCTCAATGCTGTAGCCAACAAAAATGCATTTAATTGCGTTATGATCCAGCTTGCTTCTCGACTGACTAAACATATGTGTTTTTAGAGGATGAGCTCGGGAATGTTCCTGGATTCATCTAGGTATATGCTTCTCAACTCACTAGACATATGTGTGTAAGCTACACAACCAAACACCCTGAAGAAGTCTACCTTGGGTTTTCTGTTATACCAAGCCTCAAAGGGGGAGAGAGTTTTCAAGGGCTTAGTGGGCATTTGTTCAAAATGTGTGCTGCACACACATTATTGCCTCCATCCAAAATCTGTGTGGCAGCCTCTTCCCTTTGATCATTATTTGTCCATCTCCATCAGAGACCTATTCCTCCTCTTATCAACACCATTTTGTTGAGGTGTATATGGGGCTGTACATTGATGCATAATCCCTCTTTCCTTCAAGAATTCTTTCAAGGTCTTTGGCATATGTTCCCCAACTCTGTTTGTTCCCAAAGTCTGCAATTTGCACCGAGACTCCTCAACCATAGCAACAAATTGCTTGGAGCATTGAAGACATTTGATTTTTCTTTTGGGGGATACACCCATGAAAATATGGTAAATCATCTATGAAGGTTACGAAATACAAATATTGTCCCAAAGATGGTGTCCTCATAGGACCCCTCACATCATTGTGTATGAGCTGTAATTTCATCTCGGCTCTAACAGATCCATTTCTAAGAAAGACATTTTCCAAAGAGCACGCTTCACAGACATGTCTAGGAGTCGTCTCCAAAGAAAGCATAAAAGGTACATTGCCATGTCTCTGCAATGACTGCAAAGTGCCATAGCTCACATGCCATATCTTGCATACCATAATTCTTCATTTCTGCGGTCATTGTTGTCCTGATTCAAAGTACTTGTAGTGACTAGGTGATAGTCCTTTTCTCTATCCTTGACAATGCACTTATCATCTTCACAAAGCCTCTTTTCCCAAAAGTGGACACATAGAGTAGATTTTTCTTAATCCCTAACTTATGACAACACAACCCTCCCAATGCCTTTTACTGGATATGAAGAAATCTTGGCACAAGACAGTCTTTGGTCGATTGGAGTAGGATGCAAATTTGTATATAAGTTCTTCTTGGAATAGATGTGCTTGGAAGCACCATTATCGAAGTACGAAACTGCATCTAAGACATCTAAGACATCTTTCACACTAAGTGAGGCAACCTCATGGTTTGCATCACATTTATCGAAGTACGAAACTGCATCTAAGACATCTTTCACACTAAGTGAGGCAACCTCATGGTTTGGCATCATAACTGCATACGAAGAAATCTTGGCACAAGACACTCTTTGGTCGGTTGGAGCAGGATGCAAATTTGTAAATAAGTTCTTCTTGGAATAGATGAGCCTAGAAGCACCATTATCGAAGTACGAAACTGCACATGACTGACAAAGGGCAGTATATATTACTCTACTTTCTCACAACACCAAAATACAACCACCATGTTCCATTGCCAATGCCCAAACACAATACTTAGAGCATACAATTCCACAAAACCATACAAAACAAGGGAGGCTAGAATGCCCCTACTCAATAACATACACAGTGACACCTGTAGGTCCCTACACTTGGCGCCCCTTGTGGTTAGTTCAATTGCAAGGGACTCCCTTCTTGAACTCACCCGCAGGTGCAACCTAATACAATGCCAACCTGTGGTTGTGCAAATGACCAACTCCCAGTGCTGTTCTCTTGGTTCCCTTCAGTAGCCAAGCATATCTCAAGTAGAACAACCCAACATCATGCCAAGCAATGCATCCACACAAATCAAAGCCATTTATGAGCCCAAGGCTTGCCACTGCTTCCCCAGGAAGAGAGTATCACAATCAGTGTCCCAATCTTGTCTCGGGCCAACAGCAAGGCATTCAAGCTTCCAAAAACTCAGCAAGAGTGGCAGTAGCACAAAGCAGAAGGAGAAGACAAGAATTTGGCCAACAAATGGAGCCTGTTTCAGGTCAAAACAGCCTCAGAAGATGGTCGAACAGCAGATAGTAGACTCTGGTAGGAGGGAGCTGTCCTTGATTGCCTTCCAACCCCAGAAAAGGTCACAAGAGAGGGTGTCCAGCAATCAGCAGCAAATCTGCCATGAATTCGTCCACCAAAATGAAGATTCCAGCTCACAGGAAGCTCAGAATTCAGTGCGCCTTGCACCAGACAGGAGCCAAGAGAGAGGTGTCCTAGAATATGGCTTCAGACGAAGAAAAGGAGGCATTCTGTCGCGAAAAATGTCGAGAAAAGCTTCAGAAAAGGCCCAAAATGGGGACGCCCAGGTCCAAGGAGCATGCTAGCAGCATGATACACCAAGGGGAGAAGATCTGTCGCGGAGAAAGCTTAAAAAACGTCTTCAGCCAGCCAAGAGAGAGCTATCAAAATCCGCCATCTTCTTCAAAAGACTCCTCTGGTAGGGGAGAAGACTTAGAACAACAGGGTAGGATAGGGAAGGGCTCCAAGACCTTCCAGGTGCTTCCAGATGGGACACACAGGTGCCACAAGTCAAGCAAAGAGGCCACACATGCTCACACACAGGACACATGGCAGATTTCAATGCCCCTAGGGGGTCACTTTTTAAATCATGACCCTAGTGTTTGGAACCAGTGACCCTAGTATATAGGACCTCTAGTGGGTCAATTTTTAAAGCATGACCCTAGTGAACTAAACCAAAGACCCTAGAGAATAGGACTAAGCTAATAGCACTAGGGGTTGCACTTGTTGCACATTAAATCATAGGTACCCTTTGGACATTAATTAATGTCCCTAGCCTGGCACTCCTAGGCCAAATTTAGTGACGGTTAGTTTAATCACTTCGCCATCCCGTCCCCGTGACATAAGTGGTTGAGATGGTCATCTTAATGTGACATGAAATGCAACTAGCGGGATATTCTCAGAGTTTAGTATCTGTGTTATTATATTTATTTGTTGCTAAGTGCAGCTGCAACTAGTGGGATGTTCTTATAGTTTAGTATTTGTGTTATTATGTTTATTTGTTGCTAAGTTAGTAAATAGTGCACATAATAACATCTTGTCTAAGCTTGTAGCAACAAGGTATACATCCTTTCATGAAACGGAGTTAATTAAGATGAAAGAACAAGCAACCAATCATGATGTCATTGTGTTGTTTGACTTAGCGTAAACACACAATGTGATCGAATCTAAGCTCATAAAGAGGTTGAAACTGAAAACCAAACAGGTCATCATACGCGTAGTCAGATTAGCACATGGAAGTCCTATTGAAGTATGGGACCAAAGGGATACCTAGTTAAGGCTTTGTATCATGACTATATAGGGAAGATGGATTATGAATTTACGAGGCTTGCTTATGTAGATAAAACCCTAGGAATGGCATGGCATTTAAAGAAGAATCTAGCCATTGATATGTAGAAGCACATTTATTAGTTCAAGATGAGCAATAATACGTTCTATAGGGATAAAAGGAATCACTTCGGAGTTGGTGGTCTCGTGATGGAGGTTCAAAAAACTCCGAAAGAGTTTTAATTTCTTTATACAACATCAATAGAGTTGATCAAGGATGCATCGACTAGCACTGAGGCTACTCAAGATGGGACAATAGCCAAGTTGGATGATTAGACTAAAGAGCGTTCTCTAATTGTTTTAGGGACGAGTTGCCTTATGGTTTCTCCAAAGCGGAATGTTCGATACAAGATTGAATGTATCTTGGGGATATAAATAAATAGGCCTCCCTATAGGTTAAGTTTCACTGCAAAAGCTGAGATGCGAAGGTAGCTAAAATAATATCTTAAGCTAGGGCAGATTTCTCTCACCTTTCGCTTTCTCAATGATATTGGAAATAAAAAAAGATGATACCTTTTGTCTCTGTATTAGATTACAAAGAATTGAACAATATCAGCATTAAGCACAGACATCCGATTGCCTAAGATTGATGATTTGCTAGATGCATTACATGGAGTGATAATCTTCAGCAAGATAGATCTTAATAGTAGTTATCAGATCCAGATTAGAGCCGAGGATGTGTATAAAATCGCTTTTAGAAGCATGTTTGGACATTAAGATTTTTTGGTAATGTTGTTTAAGCATTACTAATGCTTTGGCTACGTTCTTCATGTCTATGAATGACTTATTACATCTGCATATTTTGAAGCTCGTAGAATACTGTTTGACGATAATTTTATTAGCGTTGCCTTCCAGGCAGCGCTCTAGTTACATTTTTGTTAAAAATTGTCCCACACACTTTGTTGCCAAGTGGCTCTTTCTATTTTGGTTCTCTCTCTCTCTCCATCCATAAGACAGGGGATCCCATGAGCTTGGACAAATATAGAACCATTATGATTGGACATGTCATGTCTAAGATTTATGCATCAGTCCTTGATTCAGAGGTCAGCAGATTTGCGGAGTGTCGAGGACTTAGAGCTGAAACCAAAAGGTATTTCTTTTCACACACAAAGTCACCACATAATCAATTGGAGAAGAACACCATCACACCACAAAAGCAACAGCAGAGTGGGTACAATCTTCCCTCCCCTAGATGAGTGGCTCATGCTTACTCATCTAGAGTATTTATGACATTTCATAAACAGCACCAAGGAGCCAAAATTATCCCTCTCTTTCAAAATGAGGGATTTGCTTTACACAGCCATCTTAGGGGCCCAAAAATGAATTACAAAATATATTGCTTAAACTTGCAATAATAAAGCAAATACAAAATTGGCCCATGGCCATATACAATGCGCTGTGCGACACCTCGATCGGTACCCTCACACTAACTCCAATCCTCACTATGAGTTTCATCACCTGTACTCAAGCCGCCAATTACATTAGTTATTAACAATCGATTGAACGAATCATCGAATCAACCGATCCCAACATAACCGCGCTCAAAGCACAATAATCAAGCACAACACTAATAACACCAGCGACATTAGTATTAACATGGAATCACCTACAATACCGACCATCTAGCATGGCAAAACACAAGCTAGTCAAGCGTCCCCAACTAACCACACAAAGTATCCACTAGGACCCCCGTTGCGTCCGGTGCGCTCCTATGGAGTACTTTGCCATAGTCACAGTTGACTAAAACAATAATGTCCAAAGCAAGATATATCAGAAATATATAATTTTCGTAACATCTTCTTGCTTGGATTGCAACTGACCTCAGTTGCGTGTTTTTGATTATAGGAACTAAGGAGGTCTGAAAAAGTTCGAAAGAACCTTTCAGGCATCCACTGAGCATCATCTCTCGGATGATTCTTAAATTTGAGCAAGTATTTAATATAGACATTTTCTTTTCTGGTCGAGGTCTGTTGATGATCAATAATGCATTTGGGTTCTAGAATTTCTTCTTCATCAACAATCAATGGAGCCTCTTCATAGGTAAAGGTTCTTTGAAGAGCTTTAAGAGGTTGATATGAAAAGCATTATGTATTTTTCAATTATCAGGTAATTCAAGCTTATAAGCCAGATCATTGATTTTTTGAATCACCTTGAATGGTCCATAAAAACGTGAGGACATCTTGATTATTGACCATTTCTCAACACTCTTCAATCTTCTTTTCTCAATCCGAAGAAGTACGTAATCACCTTCGTTAAAAAGCATGTGTTTTTGTTTCTTATTAGCTTGTTTTGTGTACTTCTCTTGAGCGATTGCAATGGTTTCTCGAACCTCTTTGAGAATATTTTGATAGTCATGGGTAAATGCATTTGTTGCCTCCACTCTATGGGTCAATCATGTGATTGGAATAGGTGAAACCTTTTCATAGATAATCTCAAAGCAAACTGTAAGAGATGAATGTATTTGTCCCAAGTCATAATCTTGGTGTTTAAGAAAGATTCGGTTCATTATTCTACTAAAAGTAGCTGGAGCATTAGTTAGCCCAAAAGAATAACTAGGAACTCATAATGTCCCGTTTGAGTTCTAAAGGCAGTCTTGTATATATCCTCTTCTACCATACGAACTTGATGATAGCCGGATTTGAGATCTATCTTACTAAAGACTTTGGCTCTTGTCAATTTGTCCAAAAGATCATCAATCCTGGGATTGGATATTTGTTCTTCACTGTGATTTTGTTTAGTGCACGATAGTCTATGCACATTTGATAGGTTCCATTTTTCTTTTTGACTAATAGGACAGGTGCTCCATAAGGAGAACTGTTGGGTCTTATCAATCCTCTCTCTATCAGTTCCTCCACTTGCTTTTGAATTTCCTTTTGTTCTAGTTAATTGACTCTATAAGGAGCTTTGCAAGGTGGAGTATTGCTCGGTAGGATTTCTATCCTATGATCTTGAGATGGAGAACATGGTACTCCAGGTGGTAAATCCTCTAAGAAACAATGGGAAAATTGAGAAAGAAACTTTTGGTATGTAGGCTTAGTGTTTGGCTGAGTAGCTGTCTTCTCACGTTTTCTAATTGCTCTTTTGGCTTGTGTGTGGTTGAGTAAAGGACTGATCTCAGGTTTCATTGAGCTTTTCAGACATATTTCTTGTCTGTCCTTCTCAATCCACATCTGATGTGAATCATAATCTATCTTAGGATTATATTGATGCCTCCATGGCATTTCTAAGATAATGTCCACTCTCTGTAGGGGTGACACTAGAAAGTCTCGTCTATCCTTGTAGGGTTTGATTGAAATTTCAAGATTCTTGACTTCTCTAGTGCAATTGTACTAGTGCAATTGTACTTTGTTTTGGTAAAAGCAGCTTTGACCTTATAGTTAGATGGGAAAGACTCTAGGTTTAGCTTTAAAAAGGCTCTTTCCGAAATGAAATCATGTGTACTACCATCGTCATGCAGAATAACAACCTCTTTGCCATTAATGAAACCTTTCATCTTGAGAAGAGCATGACAATTATACTTACCTCCCTCTTGCTTTGTTGCTTCGTCGTCAATCATGTGTACCTTCGTCGTCAGGGTCTTCTTTCTTTTGAGACACTCAGTGGCTATGTGTCTCACCTTGTTGCACTTGAAACACCTTATTTCTTTCTTTGGAAAATTTCCACCGTTCGGCTTTGAAGAAGAATCTATCTTCTATGGAACAAAACCATTTTTAGATTTAAAGAAGGGCTTTTTATCAAATCTCTTTTTCTTATGGAAGGATACATGCCGTTCTAAATCTTTTCCTTGTTTTGGGATCCCATTCTTCCTCTCAATTTATTGCAAGAGAAATCGCAGAGTTCAGTGAGCGAGGATGAAACATGTTAATCTCGGCTCTTAACTTAGACTTTAGACCTGTCACATACTTTCTGTGTTGATCTCGCTCATTAACTTTCTCCAAGGATTGTAATTGGATCAACGTTTGCCAAAACCTATCAGTGTATGTGGAGATCGTTTCCTTATTGAATTGCCCTCTTGATTCAAGCGTCTTCAGATTTTGCTTTTGTCTCTCTTCTTCTTTTTTTAATACGCCTTCGTCAGTTGGTGGAGTGGCCTCTCACTTTGGGTGTTGCATGTTGCTAAAATGTTGCCTTTTGAGAGATTCCCTTTAAGGTTCTTTTGTGATCCTTTGATTCCCTTAGGAGGGTTTTAAAACTTCTCTTAAAAAAAAATAAAAAATAAAAATAAAATAACAATGAGGCCTTTGAGCCTTATACCTTGCTCAACTGTGTTATGGATTGCCGTCTCCGGAGTCACAGTGCATGCGAGTCTCGACGGTGTTTTGGAGTGTTGGAACACTGAAAGGAAAGAGTAGAGTTGACACAAAATCAGAATACTTGCTTATAGAATGAAGAAGAAAGAGGTCCTTAAGTAGGCACCTCATACAAGGTCACTGACATCACTGATGACCTCAGAGCTCCACAATCAACACTGAAAGGAAAGAGTAGAGTTGACACAAAATCAGAATACTTGCTTATAGAATGAAGAAGAAAGAGGTCCTTAAGTAGGCACCTCATACAAGGTCACTGACATCACTGATGACCTCAGAGCTCCACAATCATCTCCTCAATCTGCTCCTAGATTCACTCAATCATCCTATGTGGCTTTTCCACCACCTAACTGTGCTTGTGGGCACCTAACTGTGCCTCTAGCACTCACACATAGAAACATAAGGTGTGCCTGAGGCATACACCTTGAGATATCCCAACAAACCCCCCCTCAAGGAAATGCCTCAGGCTATGTCAAGGATACATCTAGTCTCATAGTTTCTCATGCCATCTCATGGTGGTCAAGGATTAATCTATGGCTAGGTTCTCATGCTAGCAAGGGTTCCCTTGGGTGTAAGGTAAACAGAAAGGGATACAAACAGACCTTCCAATGGTTATCTCCCTTGCATGTATATGCACACAATGTCTGCAAGAGGTACCATGGAACAAAACATACACGAACAAAACATACACATGGCCTACATCATAAGGTGACCAGAGGTGTTTACAACACAATAGTTTATTTTCATTCATTTTGGAGGACTATCCAGGCTGAGTACCTTGACATAAAAAGAAAAGAGATCTGGAGCATACATAGAGATGAGTTTAAAATGCATAATCTTCAAAGGATGCCTCATCTTGTGGAGGCTCATTCACTGTAAGTAGATTTGCATTTTCTGTCTTTGCTTTGTCTCTGCAAAACTTCTCACTATGGTTGTTTTTGCCACAGTGCTTGCATGGATTTACTTTGAAGCAGTCCTTTGAAAGGTGATTTGTCTTTCCACAGTGATTGCAAGGAGTATACTTGCCCTTCTGGAATTTCATAACATAAGCAGTGTCATTGCCTTTTCTTAACTCCATATGTCTTTCTTCTTCTTGGAGAGCTGAGATAATGCCTTCAAGGTTTGGATTGGGAAGATTCTTCAAAGTGCTTACAATGTGATCAAAACTTTCAGGCATACTCTTAAGTAGTACTGCCATAGCATCATCAGGGGTGATAGGAGAGTTGATAGAAGCTAACTGAGTCATAAGACTCCGCATATAGTTGACATGAGCAGCTAAAGTAGTATCACTTGCCATCTTTAATTCAAAGAAAGAGATTTTAAGTGATAGTTTAGATATGTGAGAGCTTGCACCAAAAATCAAATCTAGCTTCTGCCATGCTTCCGATGGAGACTCCAAGTCAGATATATGATGTATGTAATCATCACCCAAAGCTAAAGCAATTATACCATATGCTTTTTCTTCTCTTGTTGGATCCCTTGCCGGTCGTGTCGGAGCTGAAGATTCTCCAGCATTTGAGGCCGTAGAAGAAGCTGAAGGAGTAGGTTTGACAAGTCCCCATAAGTTCTCCCGCATCAATGCAAATTTTACCTTCATTTGCCATGTATGGAAGCCCTTTCCATTGAACTTCTCAAGATTATATAAAGTAGCCATGAGAGGGTCTAACCCAGATATTGGGCAGTGTCTATCTCTCTTACAAGGCAAAAAGAACTGAAATACTTCCAAAGTATAGGCACTTGATGTAGCAAATAGTAGTGACTAGTTTTCAAACAATGATGCTACTTTTTGCATGCTTCATAGAAGTGAATGAAATAAACACTTTCCAATCACAACCAGGTCTAGCAAGTCAAAACAAAACTGAAGCAACACTTGTAGTGAAGTTATTGAAAACTTCAAAAGACCAGAAATGCTAGAGTAGCATTTTATGTAGCATCATTTTCAAAAGTATGTCAAAACTGTCAAAACTAGAGAGCTGAACTTGGAGGGCTCATATCACACTCTTCAAAGCAAAGAAAAGAGGGCTTTCTGAAGCAAAAGAAAGCTCATATACCAGAGAAGGTCCAGCACAGAGGTTGGACGAAATGGTGCGCACTTTTGCCCGGGAGAGTTGCTACAGGCTGAAACTGAGTTTTGACGATTTCTCCCTCGTTACTGAACCAAATGACTTGAAAAATGGCTCAAAATCTTCGTCTTGAGGTCGCCCATCTACTCCTAAGAGGGCTCAGGCAATGGCGGAGTATGCAGGGAGTATTGAGCAACAGAAGAAATTCGCTGTTTGGAGAATGGCAGCCACCACAGACGTTTTTTCTTCAATTGCTTGCAGGTGGAAGTTCGCCCATACTAGAGGAGTTTCCAGCTCAGAGGGTTTGGGCAATGGCTGTTTGTAGATGGAGAACCAAGCTCTCAAAGATTTTGGGAAGAAAGAGGAAAATGGAGAAGAAGAAGATGAAGAAGAAGATGATGATGTGGCAGAAATGGGCTCAAGGGGGATCAAAGGGCTCTGATACCATGTTGGAACACTGAAAGGAAAGAGTAGAGTTGACACAAAATCAGAATACTTGCTTATAGAATGAAGAAGAAAGAGGTCCTTAAGTAGGCACCTCATACAAGGTCACTGACATCACTGATGACCTCAGAGCTCCACAATCATCTCCTCAATCTGCTCCTAGATTCACTCAATCATCCTATGTGGCTTTTCCACCACCTAACTGTGCTTGTGGGCACCTAACTGTGCCTCTAGCACTCACACATAGAAACATAAGGTGTGCCTGAGGCATACACCTTGAGATATCCCAACATGGAGTCCGTGATGGCAGAGTTTCCCGTGCGTCCATGAAGGCTGTCTGTTGTAGGACTTCGGAGATGATGGTGGCGGCGGCTCTTCTCGTCCCCAACTAACCACACAAAGTATCCACTAGGACCCCCGTTGCTTTCGGTGCGCTCCTATGGAGTACTTTGCCATAGTTAGTTGAATAAAATAATAATGTCCAAAGCAAGATATATTAGAAATATATAATTTTCGTAACAAGAGCAGTAGGACAGGCCGGATTCCGGCGTGTTCATGGAACCATGGATCACATTCTCACACCCAGATGTATCATCGAGGAGGTGAGGGCACGGAAGTAGAGGGCTTACTGTTGCTTTGTTGGTTTCCGCAAGGCATTTGACACGGTTCCGAGAGCCTGTCTCATACAGCGCCTACAAGATTTGGGTTACGACCAAGAGATCATTTGAGTGGTCCTGGCACTTTACGAGAGAGTTTCAGGCAGAGTCTGAACATGATTTGGGTGGATAGACGAGATCATGAGTACTATTGGGGTCAAACAAGGGTGTCCATTATCACCTATCTTGTTTGGTCTCTACATTGACGAGCTTGAGATAGTGATGCAGACACAAGGGGGGTAGGTTGCTCTTGTGTAGGCCCGTTGATCCGGATATTACTTTACACAGATGACGTGGCTCTCTTGTCTTTCTCAGCAGAGGGGCTCCAGAGACACCTTGATGCACTACAAACCTTTTGCGAGTCATGATTTGAAGGTCAAATTGGGTAAAACCAAGGCTATGATCTTTAATATATCTCGAGCCGCCATGCGCCAAGAGTAGTTCGCATTTGATGGGTCACCTGTTGAGATAGTTTCATCATACACTTATCTTGGGGTTGTCTTTTTCGGATCCATCTTCACTATGAGACACGCGATGCAGGCACGCTTGAGCAGAGGGTATGCTTCATTGGATAGACTAGAGAGGCAATGCTTTGGCTCACACTTTGAGGACCCACGGACCAAAGGGTTGCTTTTTGACTCCTTGGTCCGTCTAGCGGGGATGTATGGCAGCCCATGTTGGAGGCCAAACTTGTCGGATACAGAGTGGGCCCGTGTGGAGCGGTTACAGGTTCTCATGTTATCACGGATGATTTGTGGTAAGCCATCCGTTCCTCACCAGATTATTTGGGCGGAGTTTGGGTCGTCCCCATTACAACTAGATGCTGTATTTCAGGTCATCACGTATTATTTGTATCGAGTCAGGGAGTTTGGGGATTACACCTCTGGGCGTAGCAGGCTACCATGGCTAGCATTGTCCTCTTCTATGGCACTTGGAGGAGGAGGGGATCAGTGGTGCTAGTATGCACGCACACAGAGATGGTTTGAGGGACTGGGGCTCCACATGGACAGACTACCTCCCTTCTAGTACAACATGGATGCTCCATTTTCTTCCCTCTTATCACACAAGGTCAACCAGGTTATCCGTGAGGATCTATTACAACTACACACATTCTGGACCTGTTTGAGACCGAGTGATCTTCTAGTGAAGCTTAGCTTCTACAGAGATTGCTTCTTACATATCACAGCGGAGGGTTTCATTGACCCACCCGAATATGCGCATATTTACTCACCTCACTCATTGAGGATCTCTCTTGGGCAGTTCCGGATCTCTTCACATAGACTTCGTATTGAGAGCGGCAGAGTAGAGCGACTGCCCAGGGAGAGACGCATATGCACTTTGTGTGACATGCAGGAGGTTGAGACAGAGGAGCACTTCATCTTCAGGTGTCCTGTTTACTATGAGATCCGAGGGCGTTTCTATTGCCTCTTGAGAGACAGCTATGGGATTTTGGCCCGATTCATCTCCTACCCAGACCAGCGATGTTTGCGAGATTTCGTTCATGAGGTACTTAGACACCGCGAGAGGATACTTCGAGCACGGAGACAGAAGCATACTTTTTCCTTGGTTGATCCCTCTCAGAGCTCTATCATGGAGTTTTTTCAGCCAGATCACATGGACTTCCACGAGATGAGGTCTCGACATGATCGTGACCCAGAGCGTGTGACCCGACAGCTCAGACAGAGGATTGACACACACATCGCACTTGGGGACATCTTCTCCTTGTTTAGAGTTGGGTCTCGCTCGACGGGGGTCATAGTAGCCCTGGTCAGATGCAGAGCTATGACTAGGAGACATGCCAGGGTTGCACCTTTGAGTGGCCGACAACACTCTATTGCCGATTTCATGCCTCCATTGCCTCATCCACCTTAATGATGATGATGATGAGATAGTCGACACATGACAATGTTGTACTTAGGACTTCGTATTGTCATTTTGCATTTTTTGCATTTGCATTGGTGTGGATGCTCGTTTAGTAGCTCCATCACCACACTTTGTAAATCTCTTTGCATTTGCAAGCGGTTGCATTGTCCATTCATCTTGACAATTGTTTGCATCTGGCAGAACTGAAGGCAGTGCTCATGAGTACTTGTACTCACTTGTTTATAACATAAGTATTGCCAAGAATCATTAACACTTGAAGAAAGTGTTCAATACTTAATTGAAGCCAGTCTATTTGTTAATTGAAAGAAAACCGTGCTGTGCATGGGTGAACTCGAGTATTTGGGTCAATTATAACTTTTGATGGGGTTGAAATGGATCCGAAAAAGTTAGCTTGATAGCCCCTATGACATTAGTTGAAAGTGTGATAACATGAGCATCGGGTTTAGTTAAAAAAGGATCAAGAAAACAACAATCATTCTTATTGTTTGTCCAGTTTTATCGAAGAAATATCAAAGGATATTTTGAGATAGTATTGCCTTTGAGTGAACTGTCCTTAGATAAAGTATATGTGTGTGGGGGAGAGTCAATAAGAGAGTTTTAACCCTATAAAGAGGCAGTGGGGTAAAAAGGTGCATAAAAAATGTGCCTTAATAATGAGACATGTGGCATCTAAATCTCTATAAGGAAATGGGGCTTTTCTACAAGGACTTCAATTGACTTCGGTCCCTTTTTTTTTTGGATTGCTTGGGATATTAAAGTGCATCATATTTCTAACATGTTCAATGAAGGCTTACAGGACTTTCATTTCATCAATGTCAAGTGCTTTGTTTTTTGTAAGAACAAATGAAGTTTCTTCCAATGGAGTTGTTATTTCTAACGAAGTAGGTGGCTTACTTCATAAATTATCTCTGTCCACTGAGTAGTACTTCCAATTGCATCACTGGAGTGTTATTATGGATGCATCATCTCCTTGTTTTAAATTAGGTTCTACGAATGCTCTCCAATCTACCATTCTCTTTGAGATAGCCACTTATGATTCTTCTTTTTGATAACCTGCAACTTTTTATCCAAGTTGAGCTAGCATATCATTCATAGTCAAACATCCCTTGACTTTAACTCTCTAAAGGTAATACTAAATATATCTATTATTGTTCTCTCTCTAGAAATTGTCAGCCTATATACACAACATGCAAGTTAACCATCCACGTGCATCTTTGATGTTCTGTATTGACTTCATGATGGTTGTTGCCAATTGCTCATTATCATGTTCATATAAACTATCAATCCTTTACATCACAAAATAGATGGCATCCATGTGCTAATACTGCTTGCAAGTGAGTTTTTAGACCACATTTACATTGTAGTTGTATTTTGGGTTGCCTACCATTTTATATACCTTTGAATTTACTCGCATTTACTATGTTAAATGGTGTTTTAATTCATCAAATTCTTGCATTTTGACATCCTTTGCTTCGATGGTTTTTGACATCGCAATATTGTCCACGCCTAATTTTATATAAGGTTGAATTGGAAATTGTGCTTTCTTGTTTGTCTTGTACAATCCCTCTAAGAAAGAGAAAATGTAAATTTGCCATTCTCTTCTCCTTCCAACCTAAAGGACTTAATTTTTAGTCTTTTGAAAATTTCATTTGTAACAATAGCTAGTAAGGAATATCTTGGGAGTTATTATTATGAGTACTCTTGTAGCCAATAATAGTATATTGTGGATTATTATGGAAAATTAAAAATTTAATATCTAACTTTAAGGGCTTCTATTTGTAGATTTTCTTTTGCTTGCGGACTGGATACTATGAGGAAGCCAAAATAGTTGCTGAGTCCTCGAGGGGTAGTAGGAGCTTTGCTTCACAGGTGTGTTGTATTCTCCTAACTTTTGGATTTGAGGTGTACATCTTCCATTGGTATCAACAATTTTAGATAATGGAAATACCTTATCTGTTGTTGCTTCAATACTAGTTTGAACAAACATATGCGTATATGAGCTGTGGCATGCACGTCTCTCTCTCTCTCTCTTATAGTTTTTTCCATACATTACCATACGCATACTGCATATGGGTACGGAAGTATGATTGAAATATGGATCAGCCCCTGGGGCTGAATCATATGTAACCCTAATTTTTTCATATTTAATTCATAGAGAGCTATAAAAATTTCAACTTTAAACTTGTATTAATTTTAACGTCAAGAAATTGATAAAAAAACGTTTTCATAAAGGTCTGGGAACCTCGTCCCCCCCCCAAAAAAAAATAAAATAAAATAAAAAAGCCTAGTATGATTGGCCATACCATACACGTACGGAATAATTATTCATACGTGCATGGTTCAGCCAGCCATACACGTGCGGACCCACTATGCTCTCTGCCCCCCCTTTCTCCTGCTTGTGTTTTTAATGGTTGTATGTGTTGAGAATGACACACGCGCACATACATAGACCTACATGTTTAATGTACGTGTGTAAATAAGTACAGTTAAATACATAAATCAATTTAAATTTATAGAAACAAACAAGCAAATAAATATATTTACACACACACACACATTAAAAGCAATCTAGAGAGAGAGAGAGAGAGAGATTAACGTCTTTAGAAGCTCTCATGGGACTATGAGACAAAGCGCACACTTTTTTTTTTAAATTTAGTGAAAGCTTTGATTGATTATATTACAAGAATAGTCACCTCAGAAAAGAGGCGCTAGAAAATACATCAATTGAAGGTCTCAGTATAAGCCAAATATACATCCTGATCTATCTGGCGAGTCTGCAAGCAATCAAAGAAAGATTGCTACAGAGAACACTTAAAAAAAGCAAATAAAGAAAAATTGGGATCACTAAAGACTTTACAATTGCGGTCTGTCCATAAAGTCCAAAGTGCCTAATAACGAGTTCAAATAAAGAAAAAATGAAACTCTGGTCGTTGTGGATGAAGACCAAAGAGCCAAAAAAATTTCCCAAAGAGAAGAGTCGGGAATCTCGCTCGTAGCTTTTGTGGAAGAGAATCCATAAACTATCGAGAAGACGGTCAATGCTACAATAAATGAGGCACAGTCTTCTGAGAAATCAGACACCTATGACAGAGAGTAGGAGCAATGTGCCTACGGGCCAGAAATTGTCCAGATGGAAAAATTTCCAGAAGCACTCGCCATAAAAAAACTTGTTGCTGAAGTGGAACTTTGTAAGCCCAAAGTTGCCGCAGTCTTTTTCTCCACCACTTAATTGGCCGATGCATTCGCCAAATAGAATTACCCCTTTCTGAAACCCAGGGTTGAGGCAAAATGATTTTGTGTAATGCATGCATAGTAATCTGAGATAGCCTCAAAGGACGAGAGGAGGACCTAAGGGAAGTCAAAGTCCAATCCTCTAATCGATCTTGGAGTTCCAAAGGGGGGATCGGAACCATAGGGGAAAGCATATAAGTGATTTGCTGCCATTACGTACGATAATGAGAACCCAAATCATACTGTGTGGCTGCCAGAGAAAAGGAAAGCATAGAGTCATCATCATGAAAAACATCAGGAACAGTATTGATCCCTTTAAAAGAAATAAAGCAGGAACGACGAGGTTCCTGTAAAGCAAGTGGATGCTGGAAAACTTTTGACCAGTGAATGCTTTCAGTCCGCCAAGAGTTACCCATCAGAGATTGTCGAACATGCCATTCAAGGTGAGACATAATATGCTTCCAGTCAAGAAGCAAGTTGGAGACCATAGGGCAGCCATGCAAAGCGCCATCAATGCATCCAAACAAGAAATCCCACTGAGTGGGTTGCTAATGACCAAAAGCAGGAGTATTGGTATGTGTGACCAGAGATTGAATCATGAGAGCCCAGGGTTGATCACCTCTCAGTAATTGCAGCAACATTTTCCCGTTGTGAGCTAGGATGTGCACGTGGATATTAGTGATATTCAATCCTCCATGCATTTTAGGGGAACAAATTCGGTGCACCGAAAGCAGTCTGATACTTTTTTTCTTGGGGTAAAGGCACATTGCCACCCTTTAAAAGTTATGACCCCTATGACTGTCTTAAGACAGTCATAGGGTGAATCCCTAATCCTAATAAAACCTTTGAGTTTGTGGTGTGGCTCAACACTTTTTTACACACCCACACTCCTGGTGTCTCTCTCTCCTATCGTTTCACCCCCTCTCTTTCCCTCACAAGTGGTATCAGAGCCACTCTCTCCCTCTCACTCCGGTCTACCCCTCCCTCTCCCCTCGGGCCTCGTACCCTCAGCAGCGAGCAGGGCAGCAGCAAGCCAGGGCACAGCCACGCGCAGCAGGTGCGTGACCCACCGCACGCAGCAGGCGCGCAAGCAGCCATAGCTGCAGCAGCAGCTAGCTGCTACCAGCAGCCAGGCGGCCGCAGCCTACCAGGCGGCCGTAGCCAGCCAGGCAGCCGTAGCCAGTGGCTGCAGCCAGTCGACCGGCTGCAACGCAGCAGCCACGACCAGCCGTACAGCCAGCCGTACCGGCTGTACGGACGCCGCGACAGGCAGCTGTACCGGCTGTACGGACGCGTGCACGTACAGGCAGCCATACCGGCTGTACCCTCAGCCAAGATTTTGACATTTTTTTGGGGATCCGTGCCCTCGCAAGTACAGGGTACAGCAGGTACACTGTGCAGGCACAGCAAGTACTTGCAGGTACAGCAGGCACAGAAATTTTTTCTTAGGGAAGAAGGAAAAAGGGAGAGCACTCTGCTCTTTTGCGTGGTACTTGCAAGTACATGCAGGTACAGAAGTACGAGGTTTTTTCTTGATGCATTCTTGGAATTTTTCAGTTCTAAAACTGTGTGTTTGAGGTACAACAAGTACACTCGTGTCCCTCGTGCTAGAGGTGACTAGTGCCACAGTGTGTGGTGGTTGCACAGTTATTTTGTTTGGGAAGGTCAGATGCCTTAATTTGCAGAGGGCTTTTATGCTTTTGCTGAGTGCAAATCTCAGTTTTCGGGTGACAATTTCATAGGGCTTTTGCCTGGAAGTGTATGCAGTGTATGCCTTGAGGCAGTGTGGAGCCAGGGTGCCCACATTGGTCTCGTTTTCCGCAGTGTATCAGTGACATTTCTTTGCAGGTCACAATTTGTGTACGACACTTTGAAAATCTCAGTTGAGCCACGCTTGGCCAGGGCGCATTGAGTTTACTCGGTCCCTAACTATCCATCGTTGACAGTGCTCAAAAGATCTTCTTTTCGGTGTTTGTACGTTGGGATCTGTGTTGCCACTGTGCACACAGGCAGTTTATGCATTACTTTGTCAGGTGAAAGTGCCAGGAGAGCGCTGTATTTTGTATGCTACCTCAGTGTTGAGGTGTTTTTCACTTGGTACAGGTGTCAAATCAAGGGGCTTTTGCCCAGATTTTGCTTGTGAGCACTTGAGTTACTATTTGAGAACTTCAGATGCCTTTTATCCCCTTGGCAGAAGGGTGATTGTTTGGGATTTGTCCCATACTTTGTTGCAGGTTTTGTGACAGGCTGAGGTGTTTGGAGCCTTTTTCAGTGGACAAAACAGTGTATGACAAGTGGTTTATGCATATAAAATCAGTGCAATACCTCATCTGAGGTGGGAGAAGTGATCAGGACATCAGTGTTTTGTGTTTCGTCAGATGATGATGCACTTGTAAAGCACTTGTGGAACAGCTGCAGCATTCTGTAGTTACTGTTTTATGCCTATTTGAGCACGGTACAGTGTGTCAGAAGGTACAGTGACTGGAGGGAAAATTTTCTGTTTTGCTGCAGGATTTTTTGACAGTAAAAAACAGCACTATTGTGAGTGCTCCTGGCTCTTGATACAGCAGGTTTTCTGAGAAATCAGAATTTTATTTAGTCATTTTTTTGACTTACAGGGAGTCAGGCACTTTCCTTGTCTGATATGGCATCAGGGGGAAGTGAATCCTCAATACTGAACATAAAGAAATTGGAAGGGGCACACAATTATGCATTATGAGCAGAACAGTGTTTGAATGTACTTCTGCTAAAGAAGATTTCTAAGCCCATAAGGGTGAAGGGTGTCAAGCCATCTGGGATGGCAGATGATGAGTGGGAGGAGCTTGATTTGTCCGCAAGGGCGGCTATCATGCTTACTCTCACTGATTCTCTTGTGTTCAATGTTCAGGCAGAAAAGACCTCTTATGGCCTATGGCAGAGGCTAGAAGAGTTGTATGCCCAAAAGAGCTCAGCCAGTAAGGTTTATTGGTTGAAGAAGCTTGTCGACCTTCGCATGAAGGAAGGTACAGCTATGACCTCACACTTGAGTGAGTTCAATGCCATCTTTACACAGCTTATCGCACAGGGATTGAACCTTGATGAGGAGTTCAAGGCTACTTTCTTGTTGTGTACCCTCCGTGAGAGTTGGGACACTTTCAAGACCACTCTGTCAAATTCAAATGTCACTCTTATGTATGCTGATGTGGAGAGCTCTCTCCTTATGGAGGAGATGAGCAGGAAGAATAATATGGGCAGCAAGTCTTCCAATGCTTTGCAGGTGCAGGAAAGAGGTAGGACTCAGCAGAAGGGGAGATCTGCTGGCAAGTCCAAATCCCGCAGTCAGTCCCGTGGCAAAAAGGATATTGAATGCTTTTACTGTGGCAAGAAGGGACACGTGAAGTCTAAGTGCTTCAAGTTTATACGGGATCAGACAGCCAAGAAGGCTGAGGCAAAGGATGCAGACAGTGGAAGCAAAGGCAAAGGCAAGGCCAAGGCAGATGACTTGGATGCAGTGAATGTTGCAGGAGAGGACAGTGACAGTGACAGA
Source organism: Dipteris shenzhenensis (assembly GCF_047967505.1). Classification (NCBI taxonomy): domain Eukaryota; kingdom Viridiplantae; phylum Streptophyta; class Polypodiopsida; order Gleicheniales; family Dipteridaceae; genus Dipteris; species Dipteris shenzhenensis. The sequence goes on from NC_141607.1 coordinate 16,953,339, forward strand.
CATGATGTATTATGTTCTTCTGCTGTAATTGCACATACATTGGTTGTTGATGGCCATGACATGCACACCTGGTTCTTGGATTCAGGTGCTTCTTTTCATGTTATGCCTCATAGGGAGTGGTTTACTTTCTACACAGGTACTCATGGAGTTGTTCACCTTGGGAACAACTATGCATGTCAGATTGCAGGGATTGGCAGTATACAGATAGTATTCCTTGACGGACGCATATTTATGCTTGATGGTGTTCGCCATGTGCCGCAAATCAAGAAAAATTTGATTAGCACTGGCTTGTTGGATGACAGTGGTTATCACACCACATTTGGGGATTCCAAATGGGTAATTACTGATGGCCAGGTTGTAGTGGCTGAGGGTTATAAGAGTGATACCTTGTACCCTCTTTATGTTTCCAGTGTAGGTAATCATGTTGTTGCCATAACCGAGCTGCCGAAGGTTTCATTGTGGCATAGCCGGTTGGGACACATGTCCGTTAAAGGAATGCAAGAATTGTCACGTTTGGGTTATCTGCTGTCTCTTTCTTTTTCAGATTTGCCTACTTGTGATCATTGCATTTTTGGAAAGCATTCTATGACTCCTCATAAGAGGAGAACTCCCCAGAATAGAGCACCGCTTGATCTAGTGCACACTGATTTGTGTGAGATGCCACAGCTATCACTAGGGGGTGCAAAGTATTTTATTATTTTTATTGATGATGCCACACGCAAAGTGTGGGTCTATTTCTTGAAGCATAAGAGCGATGCCTTAGATGCTTTCAAGAAGTTTGTCGCTCAGGTTGAGAATCGGACAGGACGTAGGCTGAAATGCCTCAGATCCGATAATGGGGGTGAGTATGTGTCACATGCTTTTGTACAGTTATGCGAAGCTAAGGGCATTAAACAAGACTCACAGCCCCTCATAATGCATCTCAAAATGGTGTGAGTGAGCGGATGAATTGAACTATTCAGGAGAAAGTTGGATGTATGTTGTCTTATGCTGCATTGCCCCATGGCTTTTGGGCAGAAGCCGTGCAAACAGCAGTTCACCTAATTAACAGGTCGCCGAACAAGGCTTTGGAGTTGAAAGTGCCAGAGGAGGTGTGGTCTGGCAAGCCACCTTCATATAAGCACTTACGTGTGTTTGGCTGCGAGTGAAGGAAATGGAGAGAGTGAGAGCTAGAGAGAGTGAGAGAGTCGAAAGCTTGGAAGCTGTAGTTGCAAAATAGAGTGTAAAAGAGTACTACACAAAGTGAGTAGGATAAGGTTTTGTCCTAGTGACAAAACCTTAGTAGTCACTAACCATAGTTAGTGAACTAACTGCAGTTAGGGAGAAAAACCTCTAAAATGAGGGAAAAGTGCCCCTAACTAACTTATTATATTACATTGGTCACTGCTGAATTATATCTATAATTCCAACACCCCCCTGCAGTGCCAATGTCATGTACAAGGCTGATCAATCACCAAACGGATATAAGTTCAGGGCACTGCGAAATGCCTCAAACTTCTCACGTGGTAGCGCTTGGGTGAAAATATCTGCAACGTTGTCATGTGTAGACACAAAGATCATACTGATCTCTCCTGCATGCAACTTCTCTCTGACGTAGTGATAGTGAACCTCAATGTGCTTCGTGCGAGCATGAAACACTGGATTCTTTGCCACTGCAATGGCACTCTGACTATCAGTGAGAATTGGAGAAGGACCCTCCAAAGACAGATGAAGATCAGCAAATAAACGTCTCAGCCAGACACATTCAACTGTTGCTGTGAAAGCTGCCCTGTACTCAGCTTCACATGATGAGGTAGCCACTGTAGATTGTTTCTTGCTCAGCCATGAAATGCAAGATTTTCCCAAAAAGAAACAATTGCCACTAGTGGACTGCCTAGTGTCATAATCACCAGCCCAATCTGAATCACTGTAGGCATGCATCTGCAAGTCACCCCCCCTGGGAAATAGTAAGCCAAAAGACTTGGTGCCTTGCAAATAACGGAAGATGCGCTTAACTGCCTGCCAATGCATAGTTTTGGGGCTGTGCATGTACCTGCTCACCTGAGATACTGCAAACTGAATATCAGGCCTAGTATTGCAGAGATATATGAGGCATCCAACAGCTTGACTGTAAAGTGTGGCATCAACTGATTCTCCTGCATCATGCATTGTGAGTTTCAGCCCCGGTTCCATAGGAGTAGATATGGGCTTACACTCTTGCATGTTAAATCTGTCCAAAAGTTTCTGAACATACTTGGACTGAGACATAACAGTGCCACGTCTCTCATGAGAGAACTGGATCCCCAAATAAAAGTGAAGCAGCCCCAAATCTGACATATCAAAGTGGGTCTGCAAATCAGTTTTGAAATCTGCAATTTTGTCCTCATTGGACCCTGTGAGCAGTAAGTCATCAACATAAAGAAGGATGACTAATATTCCCCCCCCATCCATCTTGATGTAGAGGGTGCTCTCAGTAGGACTATTGTGCAGCCCTTTGCTGGTCAAAAAGGCATGTATCTTGGCATACCATGCACGAGGGGCCTGTTTCAGCCCATATAAAGCTTTATTAAGCTTGCAGACTTGAAGTGCATTTGCTGTAATTCCAAAACCCGGAGGTGGTTTGACATACACCTCTTCCAGCAAGTCCCCATTTAAGAAGGCTGTTTTGATGTCCAACTGATGAACATTCCACTCAAAATGTGCAGCCATTGCAATTACTGATCGGATGGTAGTCATCCGGGATGTAGGAGCAAAAGTCTCCTGATAATCTATGCCCTTTTTCTGAGCATAGCCTTTAGCAACCAGCCTGGCTTTATATCTGTCAATGGAGCCATCTGGCTTCCGTTTGACTTTAAATACCCATCGTGTGCCAATAGCATGTTTACCCTATGGCAAGTCCACAACATCCCAAGTCTGTTTTTTTGCAATGGACTGCAACTCATCGTGCATGGCATTCATCCAATGCACATTACCTTGTGCCTCTTCAAATGTGGCAGGCTCCTCTTCATCAAGGAGAGTACCTGCATATGCTGATTCCACTGAATTAGCACCTTCCATGTGCCTTGCTGCACTGCGAGTCCTGCCAGGTAACGGAGCATCAAGTTTACTCTCCCGGAGAGTCTGTAACAGCCAGTTTGGGACTGTTTGTGCTGCATGTATGTCTGCAATTTCTTGCTGCACCACTTGTTCCACTGCCTGTGGAGGAGGCATGACATCCTGTGGCGGAACTGAAGCATTTGAAGGTTGCTGTAAATTCTGATTTGGATCAGAAAAATCAGCAGGGGAACCCAAAGCAATGGGTAGCAACCCTTGAAAGACATCTTCTGAAGGTGAAGGCATTTGAAAATCAGCCTGAGTGTGAGCTGAATTTTCAGAAAATATCACATCTCTACTTACAATGATTTTGCGTGTAGCAGGATTGTAGAGACGATACCCCTTGCTTTCTGCACTGTATCCAACAAATATGCATTTGATGGCTTTATCTGACAATTTGTGCCTAAATTCAACTGGCACATGTGCATAGGCAAGGCATCCAAAGACTCGGAAGTGATCCACTGAAGGCTTCCTGTCATTCCAGACCTCAAAAGGAGTTTTTGTTTTTAAAGCCTTAGTGGGAGCCCTGTTCAAAATGTAATTGGCACACGTCAAACCCTCTAACCAGAATTTATGAGGCATGTGTTTGCTTTTCAGCATACATCTGTCCATCTCCATGAGGGTTCTATTTTTCCTCTCAGCTTTGCCATTTTGCTGAGGGGTTAGCCTGACTGTGAGCTGATGCACAATACCCTTTTGTTTGAGGAAAGCATCAAATTCTGCAGATAGGTATTCCCCACCTCTATCCGTGCGTAATGTCTGGATCTTGAGCCCGGTTTCATTTTCAACCATGGCTGAAAAGTGTTTAAACACTGTGAACACTTCAGATTTCTTTTTCAGCCCATAAACCCAAGTAAAATTGGAGTAGTCATCAATAAATGTGACAAAGTAGAGATGACCACCCAATGACGGAGTCCTCATGGGACCACAGACATCACTGTGTATAAGCTGTAATTTGCGAACAGCTTTAACTGAACCATCCTTCTTGAAGGGAAATCTATGCATTTTACCTAAAATGCACCCTTCACAGGCATGTGGAGGAGGTATCTCAAGAGGTGGCAATGCATCAACCATTGAAAATTTCTGAAGTGTCATTAAGCTGTTGTAATGCATGTGGCCATATCTGGCATGCCATAATTCTGCATTTTGCATGGCAACTGTAGGGGTAGAAATTGCCAAAGCATGAGCTGCTCTTTTCTGAAAAATATCAAGCTGAAAAAGCCCACGCAGCAGAGTACCAGATAACATTAAGGCATAGTTAGCTTCCCTGTCCCGGACAGCACATTTGTCATCCTCAAAGATGACCTGATATCCCCCTCTGTTAAGAGTGGACACTGAAAGGAGATTTTTGGTTATGCCAGGCACATATAAGACATCAGAAAGTCTGAAAATTGAGCCATCAATTGCAGTGAGCTCAACTTCTCCTGTGCCACGTACTGAATATGAGGAGTTGTTGGCACAAGTGACTTTCTTACCAACAGGAGGTGGATGCAAGGAAGTAAAGAGACACTTCCTCGAAGTGATGTGCTTGGATGCACCGCTGTCAAAATACCATGTGTTCAGTGTTTCATCAACACTGAAAGCAGATGCATCTGAAGGAGAGTCAAAACTGCAAGTCAAAAATGCATATGTATCATCACTGCAAGAAGCTGTACTATCCCGAGCATCTGGAACAGCCAACCTAGAATCAGAAATGCAAGATAAAAAGGCATAATCTTGACCAACAAAGTTGGTTGCAGCATCCCCACTGTCAGATGCACAAGGGGCTGAATCTGAAACAAGCATTCTTGAGCTGTTTTTCTTTTCCTTTGCAATCCTTTTCCTGCATTCTGCTATGTGATGACCTGGCTTTTTGCAGTAGTGACAAAAACCCTTCTTTTTGGGCTTGCTTGCATCACTTTTAGCCTTTTGTGAAGGCTGTCCTGACTCACTGGAAGGCTGATTTGCTGCTGTTTTTGCCTGTCCCTTTGTTTTTGATTTGAATTTTGAGAGCATGGCTTGTTCACCTGCACGTGAAGCCAAATTTTTCCTGGTCTGCTCTTCCTGAAGCAGAAGTCCTATCAACTCATGAAAAGAAAGAGGATTTGCACCCCCCCTCAATGATAAATTCAGCGAAGTGTGAAAGCTGAGATAAGACTCAGGAAGAGAATTCAGAGTGGTTGTAATCATCTCTGAATCAGGAATAATTTCATCTATGTTTAACAACTGCTCTCTGAGATCCTGTAGCTTAGTGAGGTGGGCTGACATGGATTCACCGTCCTCCATATGTGTATTGCTCAACTCTCTTTTTAAAAAAGATACCCTGGCATCATTCCGTGCTGCATACATGCTTTCCAAAATATCCCACGCTGCCCTGGAGGTCTTACACGACCGGATATGCGGAATGATTGATCTTTTCACTGAAAGAGAGATGCATGACAAGGCTAAGGCATCCCGTGAATCCCATCTCTTTTGCTCAGGAGTATTGACTGTAGCTGCACCAACAACTTGTCCTGCAGCTGCACCTTGTGCACGACCTCTTCCACCTCCTTGGTGAGGAGGGGTAGCAGGTGCAATATCTGCTGGTCGGATTTCATCCCCATTGACATAATCCCATAAATTGCGAGAAATCAGAATATTACGTACCATGAAACTCCAGAGGGAGTAGTTGGTACCATCCAATTTGTCTTCCTGTGAAAGACCACTGAACTAGAACTCATTCTGATTTTGATGGGCCATATCTGAGAAAGAGATTGAAGCAGATACAAAGCTGAATTCCCTTACTGGGAATAAAATGCACAACTCCCAAAAACACAGCCAAGCACGGGCTGTATATGCAACTTAGATTTCTGCACTTGAGCTGTCAGAAATCTGTCCAAGCATAAAACACTCTCCAAAATCTGCCAAAAGTGTTCCAAACACTCCAAGAAAGGCAGTATGTACTGAATACTCCAAAAAATGCTCTCCCAACACAAAAGCCCCAATTTGTGGCTAGAAATTGCAGCCAGAAAGGCAAATCTGCAATTTTAAAACAAAAGCCCCAAATTTCAGACTATATTTCCAATTTTTCTCCAGATGTAGCTCCAAAATTGCACAATGATTGCAATGGCTGCAATATGCAAAAATGCCCCAAATGTACTCCAAAACAACTGCACCAAACTGTAGTTTTCTGCAAGAGAAGCCTGTCAAAGAACACCCGAGGTTGACAACAACCGGTCTATATCTGCAAGTACAGATGGTAAGTCCAAACTGTACGGTCAATACTGATTGTACGTACTGTACGGTAAGTACGGAACAGGCCGTACAGTACGGGAAGCAAGAGGTGTACGGTCAACTTGTACGGCTTCCTGCGCAGGTACGTCGAGCAGATACGGGAGCTGCACGACAAACAGGTACGGATGTTGTACGGCGCGCAGGTACGGAAGCAGAGCGCTGTACGGCGGCAGATGACGAAACGTACGGAGCTGGTACGGCGATGTACGGCTGCAGATGGCGAAACGTACGGAGCTGGTACGGCGGCAGATGGCGACACTTGCGTCAGGATTCCGTACAGTCGTACGGACTGTACGGACAGATTGGAGCGGGCTGGAGCTGGAGGTAAGGCGCTGGTACGAGAAGGAGCAGAGGGCTCAAAGGCCTAGAACCTGCTCTGATACCAAATGAAGGAAATGGAGAGAGTGAGAGCTAGAGAGAGTGAGAGAGTCGAAAGCTTGGAAGCTGTAGTTGCAAAATAGAGTGTAAAAGAGTACTACACAAAGTGAGTAGGATAAGGTTTTGTCCTAGTGACAAAACCTTAGTAGTCACTAACCATAGTTAGTGAACTAACTGCAGTTAGGGGGAAAAACCTCTAAAATGAGGGAAAAGTGCCCCTAACTAACTTATTATATTACATTGGTCACTGCTGAATTATATCTATAATTCCAACAGCGAGTGCTTTGCTCATGTACGCAAAGAACTGCGCACCAAACTAGAGCCAAAGTCTTTCAGATGCATCTTCATGGGTTACGGTGACGAAGATGAAATGGGGTACAGGTTATGGGATCCCGTCAAACGGAAGATTATACGCAGCAATGACGTCATCTTTAAAGAGGATTGTGTACACAGAGAACCCGTGCAACCTGTGGAATACAGGAGGGTTGTATATGATGATGTCGGACAGCAAAGAATGCCCATTAATATGCAGCAGCAGGCTGCTGTAAATAACCCTGTTCAAGAGGGTATACAGGCTGAAAATCAGCCAGACAATTTTGCCAACGATGCACCACTGGATATGCCAGCAAATGGCGCTGTAGGACAGCCAAATATGGTGGTACAGCCACCTGTCACGCATGATGAACAGGCTAGACAGCAGCCTAATACGGAGTTTTTTGTTAGGAGGAGCACCCGTGTACAACGGCCTCCTGACAGGTTTGTTCCAGGAGCCAATAATGTGGCTGATTTTATCATGCTGACAGATTGTGGTGAGCCTTCCAGCTTCAAGGAAGCTATGGGAAGAACAGAGAAAAGGAAGTGGGAGAAAGCCATGCAATCAGAAATGGACTCCCTACTTCAAAATGATACATGGGACTTGGTGCAGCTACCTGCAGGCAGAAAGGTTTTGCCATGCAAGTGGGTTTACAAAGTCAAAGTGGATTCAAATGCTTTACCGAGGTATAAGGCCAGATTGGTTGCCAAGGGATTTAAGCAGGAGAAGGGCATTGACTTTGATGAGATCTTGACTACTTTGAGAGCAGTGTTAGCTCTTGTTGCTCATGAGGACATGGATTTATGTCAGATGGATGTGAAGACTGCTTTTCTTCACGGAGATCTCCATGATGAGATCTACATGAGTCAACCAAAGGGATATGCTGTTAAAGGGAAAGAGCAGCTTGTGTGTAAGCTCAAGAGGAGCTTGTATGGACTCAAGCAGGCGCCAAGAGAATGGTACAAGAAGTTTGATGCCTTCATGCAGTCCCAAGGGTATCATAGGTGTGAGACCGATCACTGCTTGTACACCAAACGGGCAAAGGATGGCAGTTTGATGCTACTCATACTATATGTGGATGACATGCTGATTGCCAGCAAATCTCAGCAGGAGATTATTGCTTTGAAGAAGCAACTACATAAGTCTTTTGACATGAAAGACTTGGGTGATGCAAATCACATACTGGGTATGCGGATTACTCGTGACAGGTCTAAGGGACTTTTGTTTCTATCACAGGAAGAGTACATTGGCAAAGTACTGCAGAGGTTTAAAATGGAGGGAGGGAAGTCTATTAGTACCCCGTTGCCTCCACATTTAAAACTCAGCAGTAAGGACAGCCCCAGATCAGATGACGATAAGGTTGAGATGGCCAAGGTTCCGTATGCATCTGCAGTTGGTTCTTTGATGTATGCCATGGTTGCCACTCGTTCGGATATTGCTTTTGCGGTGGGAGTCATCAGCAGGTATATGGAAAATCCAGGCAAGCGGCACTGGGAAGCAGTGAAAGGCGTCTTGAGGTATCTCAAGGGTACCAAAGACTTGTGCATATGCTATGGTAGGCAGGATGTATTGGTGCATGGTTTTACAGATTTGGACTATGCAGGGAATGCAGATAACCGGAAGTCTACTACTGGTTATATTTTCACATTTGCAGGAGGTGCTATATCATGGGTGTCTCGGTTGCAGATATGCATTGCACTGTCAACCACTGAAGCTGAATATGTTGCAGCCACTGAGGCTTGCAAGGAAGCAATATGGCTTACTCGGCTGGTGGGAGATTTGGGCATTACAGGAGATATGCCAGTTTTGCATTGTGATAGTCAGAGTGCTATCATGTTGGCAAAGAATCCGGTCTTTCATCAGAAGACCAAGCACATAGATGTGAAATACCATTTCATCAGGGAGGTACTGGAAGACAAGCGACTTGAGCTTGTGAAGGTGCATACTGATGATAATCTTGCAGATTTGCTCACTAAGAGCTTGCCTACAGAGCGGTTTGCACATTGTCGCCACATCATGGGATTAGGATGAGACCATTCTTATTTTATGGTCTTGTATACAGTAACTGTATATTGCTGTAATTTTTATTCTTTTCTCCCCTTTAGGCACATTGGCCTTTAGGTGGGAGGTTGTTGGGGTAAAGGCACATTGCCACCCTTTAAAAGTTATGACCCCTATGACTGTCTTAAGACAGTCATAGGGTGAATCCCTAATCCTAATAAAACCTTTGAGTTTGTGGTGTGGCTCAACACTTTTTTACACACCCACACTCCTGGTGTCTCTCTCTCCTATCGTTCCACCCCCTCTCTTTCCCTCACATTTTCTGCCATGTTTGGAATGCCAAAAGATTTCCATAATCACAGATATAAAGGAATCGAGGTCTGCCTTGGCGAACATGATCAAAGGCAAATAAAATTGAATGTACGCTACAAGAATGGACTGCACTATTCGGAGACGAACATGTAAAGGTCAGGTTGCTAATTTCCAGTATTCAAGCTTTTTCTTGAGCTTGATTAAAACCCAATCAATTTGCTGTCGACGATTAAGTCCCCAGCCCAAAGGATATCCAAGGTGTCGAACTAACTGAGTGGGTGGGATGATCTCCCCTGGCCATAAGTGACTATGCCAGTCTTTATTATGCAATGGGAGTAGCTTAGACATTTGAAAGTTAACATGAAGGCCAGTTGCTAAACCATAAATTGAAAGGGTTTGCATCAAAGGAGAAAGATCAGGCTACGTATTCCTTGGAGTAAAGAAAGAATCATCAGCATAGGCATGAGCAACCAGCTGCGATTTTTATCCAGTTCCAAACCATGGAGACTGTAGTGACTAGATGATCAATGTATTGCAGCATAGGATGAGTAGCAATGGCATATAGTAAGGTAGTAAGGGGACAGCCCTGATGAACCAAACTATGAAGAGTCCATTCTTCAGAGATGTCTCCAGAAAGAATACAAGTAGCATTGCTATTCCTGTAGAGCCAATAAATAACTTGCTGCATTTTTATTCCAAAGCCCAAGGGTCACATTGTTTGCGAGATGAATTCCCATTGAACTGTGTCAAAAGCTTTGGCAATGTCAATTTGTAAGAGCGAAACATCTTGTTGTGTGTACTTGGCATATTCAATTCCAACATAAGCATTGGCAATATTGTCCATGATATGCCTACGAGCAACAAAGCCATATTGAGAAGGATGCAGCCCATCATGTAGATAGCCTTTGATACGGTCAACATGCATTTTAGCTATGATCTTGTAAATGACTGGCATGAGCGTGATTGGTCTCCAATCAGTAATAAAATTAGAAATCTGCTTCTTAAGAAGGAGCTTTACCAGTCCCTTTTTCCACGACAAGGGCATTTGCTGATTTTCCCAAGTTGAATTAGCCATTTGCAACAAAGGGAATTTGAGGCTATCCCAAAAAGCAAGAAAGAATTCAATAGTGAGGCCATCCCATCCTGGAGATTTCCATCTATCAAAGGATTTAACTGCATCTGACAATTCCCTCTCGATGAAGGGAAGTTCCAAAGCTTGAGCTTGAGAAAGAATTGGATGGACATGCTGTAAAAGAAGCTGACGTGCAGACAAAATCGCAGGAGAAGGAAGGTCCACATGCTCAAAATGGGAGGAGAAGTGCTGCACACAAAAATCAGCAAGCTCAGAGCGAGATGAAGACCAAGAACTCTGAGGCATCTGGACTCGACAAATATTTGTAGCTTGTCGTTTGTAATGCAAACTTTTGAAAAATTGCTTTGAAGAGCAACCTTTATCCAAAAAAGTCTTTTGTCGAGATCAAGTTTCCCATTTAGCAAGTTTTCTTTGATCATTTGATTGGAGACAGAATTTGGCTTGACATAAGTGCATGCTTTCCTCTGAAGACAAAGGCCGAAGGTGACTAAGCTTAGCCAGATTCTGGCATGTGAGTTTAGTATGCACAACAGTCTCCCGTGTGGCTCGCATAAATGATTTACCATAATTTCGAATCACAGCTTGCATTCGAGCAACAAAAGTTTGCCATGCATAATCGAGATAAAAAAGCATCTAAGAAGAGAGAGGCTGAATGGCATCAGAGACCATAGCTTTGAAATCAGTATGTTCCAGATAACTGTTATTCACCAACAAAAGCCTTTTGCAAGGCAATTTGTCATCAAGAAAATCATGCATGGAGAGCCTCAACCAAAGAGGTGCATGATCAGAATATGTGAAGGCATGGTCAACCCAAAGTTGACAAGTAAAGGCATCACAATGCTGCGGATCAACCTGATAACATCTGTCCAGGCGTGCCTAATAGGAAGATTGAGCATTGTGTTGAAAGGTACAGCCTGGGAGTGTGGGTTGTAATTCCTTCCATAGATCCATCAAACACAGCTGAACCAAAAAATCAGACCATGCTTGTTGTTAAGAAGCCAACATATGAGTGTGGCCCGAAGTAGTATCTCCCGGTTGAGGAGCATTGTTGAAATCACCACAGATGAATGCATAGTGTCTCCACGGATAATTGTGCATGGCATCCCAAATCAATGCTTGATCGTTGGAAGATTGAGGGGCATAAACCGATGCAAATTCAAATATTTCTCCTTGAAACAGGCATTGCATTATAATCCATCTACCATGGCGATCATTGAGAGCCACAACGTGCTGAAGATCATGCCTCACCAAAAGAGCCACTCCAGAGAAAAAGTGCTCCCCAGCATAGAAAATATCATAACCAGCAAAATGTCCCGTGTGACCAGCAAACATGTGTTGGTTATGTTTCTGCAAAGCCACTATGTCTGATTGCAATTGTTTGATATACATCCACACAAGTTTCCACTTTTTATGATCACACAAACCCTGTACATTGAGTGTAACGCATTTGATGTGGTCAAGCATATTTACATCTATGGGACAGTTATGTACAGCAATAAACAAACTGACTATGTTTGCATCTCCACCTCAATATCTGGACCTCTTCCCTGAGAAGAGGAATCAATATAGTAGTAACGTCCTCTTTTGGGAAGAGGGTACGATTGGCAGTGACTACAGCCCAAGTCAAACCAATGCCAGAGTTTTCAGCTGGTGTCTTGGCCTGTGAAGATGCACTATTCCAAGTCCTGGATGGCAGAGGTCTCCTAGGAGAGAGAACTTTGCGAGGAGTTTGTCATTCTTCATCCAAATTTTTATCCTTCACTTGAGACAGAAAGGCCGAAGGCATAGGAGGAGGAGCAGTAGCATTCGAGACAGCCGGGGCTTTACCTTTGTTTTGAACAGCAAAAAACTGTTTTACCTCTTTGTTTTTGACTAGAGAAGGGGCATTGGCATTCTTGCTCTGAGGTGGAACCATTTCAGCTTGTACTGGCATCTTGGGAGGTTGGGAAGTGCATTGCGAAGCCATATGCCCAAATTGCTTGCATTCAAAGCAAGCACTTGCAAACAGCTCCCATTTCAGCTTGTAGAAAGCATTGCCCATGGAAACATTATTGACAGCAACTGAATAAGAAACCGGTGTGGGATTATCTGTGTCCCACAAAATGCAAAAGCGATTTGAATTGCCATTTGGTCTCGGTTGACAAACCACCTTACCAAGAGAGGTTGCAATTTTTGGCAATAGAGAAGCCATGCACTGAGGAAAATCCACAGCTTCTACCCATACAGGGCAGCGATGCCGAATGAATGTCTGATAATCCCTGGTAGGAGACCAGGGCAATACATGGACCATCTGCTGACCATAGAAGAGCGGAGAGTGCTCCAGCAAAATTTGTCTGTGCTCTTCATCAACCATTATCACTGCAAAAAAACCCCTCGTTGCATAATGCACTTTCTTGACATAGCAACCACCCAGGGTTCTAGTCAACTATTTGCCAACATCTGCAGCAGCAGGCATCCGTCCCGGAAAGAAAATAATGATGGCATGTTTTGCATAATCCTTCACGAGGTCGAAGATATCATCTACCTCAATCATGATACCTGTGGTAGGAACCGGATCATTCCAACTTTTCCTTGTATCTTCAAAACCCTCATGCATCACGTCATATATCAGTTGAGCCTCTGTAGAGGCATATAGGGGGTCCCATTACATGCTTTTGCTTTTTATTGTGACATGATCTTTCTTTGTGAAAGGTCTTCTGATAAGGACAATTTGCCATTGTAGCAGAGGGAGAAAAGAAAAAACCAAGAAACAGACAATAGGACAAGAGAAGTACGGATAGGTACGGGCAAAAGCATAGCAAGGCTGTACGAATAGGCTATACGGACAGGTGTGGTCAAAGGTACGGTTGTACGGAGACACGGTACAGACAAGCATTGACAAATGCATGGAAGAAGGTAAAACGTACGGACAGTACGGTTAAAGAAAACGTATGGGAAAAGGTAAAACCTGATTGTACGTAAAATGCACGGACAATACGGATGAAGAAAACGTATTGACAAAAACGTACGGATAGAAAAGAGGGCAAAAATGTACGGACAGAAAACGTACACTAAGCAAAGGTACAAACGTACGTACGACGTACGGGACAGAGATGTACAGAACAGAGAAGTACGAACAAAAAACGTATGACAGTTGTACGGGACCTGAAATAAAACTGTACGGAAACCCCACGGGGGCTGAACGGACACTTTACAAAAGCTTGTACGGAAAAGAAGCAAGGGTTGTACGGCAGGCTAGGTTGGGGGTTGCGTAGGAGCTGTCCTCTCTCTCACACACCAGAGCTTCCCACCTCTACGTCAACTCTACTACACACACCACACACACACACAAAGACAAAGCACACACCCCAAAAATGATAAACCTCAACATCTGTTTTAGATTGAGAGTCTCTTGGAATTGCATATACTACTCCCAAAGTTATTATAGATTGCTAAGTAAGATAAGATAATCGGCCTATATTACATTTGTTTAAGACTGAGAGTCCTTGGGTTTGGATTTAAAGTCTTTGATAAGTGCTTTTCCATCTCTGTAGACAGCCCATTTTCCTTCTTTGTGAGCATCCTCACTTTGTTCAGTTTTGTGGATTTCACCTTGTACAACCTGACTGACGGGTGAGTGAAAAACAGCTATGGTTTCACTACGACGACGGAATTTCACTCCCAAAAACTCTCCCTCACTCCCACTCTCTGAAGATACACTAGGGCCCAGGACAAATCGTCGGGCTGGACCCCCCCGAAGGTCTTTATTCATTCAAGAAAATCTGTTACAGAAGTTCAGCTTAGAGCCGTCTCGTAAGTCTCTCTCTCCAAAACGTGAAAAGAATCCCTTCTTTTACAAGAGCTTCAAGCTCCATTCAAATTGGCAACATGCCACTTGTCTAAAATCTAGATTAAATCCTATTACAAGCCACTAAGGGCCATCCTGGAGTCTTCAAAGCTCTCGGTCACACGAACTGCCTCCTAGATGCTTGTCAGGCTCCCATTTCGCTTAGGAAAAATAGTCCTTCCTAGTACCTGCAACAATTAATTAAAGCGCACCACCATGGTACCCATTAATTGTTAGCGCTTTGCATGCAAATAACACACTGTGGACTAATCCTAGTCACGGTGGGCGTCCCCACTAAACACGTGCACATCTAAACAAATATATATATATACAAATAAATAAATATATATTTTCTCTGGTTGACCGGAGTCAACACTCTTGATTATAATTAAAGAGCTTTGACTAAGGGTCAGGGCGCTTTAATTATAGCCAAGTCTCTCCAACCGAAGTTGGCACATCTTGGTTAACCGGGGTTAACCCTCTTGGCACATGCCAAGTCTTGTTGATCGAAGTCAACACTCTCTGACCGCAGTCAGATTTACTTAACTGGAGTCAAGTATCTTTGACCGTAGTCAATCCTTTGACCATTAAAATAACTCTTTGACCGTAATTAACACATATAAAACTCTTTAATTATGATCAAATAAATGGTCAACTGTACTTTGACTTAGGATATTTACATTGTGGTGACATCCCCTCGGCTTCTATTCAGTTGACCTCAACTGAAAAGCTTCCTTGTAAACACCCAAAAGCTGTGGATGATCGGATAACATGTCTTCGTCCATCCACTTGGCATCTAATGCGGTATAATTCTTGAATTTTACAAGATATCTGTAAAATTCCTTACCCTGAGGGCCTTTACGTGCAGTATGGTACACAATTTGCTCTGGCTGAAGGACTTCCTCCAGCTCATCCACTTCTGGTGGATCTTCTGATACTGGTTCTGTAGGCTCTGGTCCTTGAAATTTCTTTAGAAGACTCACATGGAATGCATTGTGAATCCTCCAATGCTCTGGCAATGCTAATCTGTATGCAACCTCATTTATTCTTTCTGTAACCCTAAAAGGGCCATAATATCTGGGAGATAACTTTGCATACACTTTCTGTTTGCCTTTAAAGTTGCGGAGCCTAGCTTTTTCAAACTTCAAAAGTACCCAGTCCCCTTCCTTGAGATCTAGTTGTCTCCTATGTTTATCTGCAGCTCTTTTATGTTTCTCTTGAGACCTTTCAATTGCTGTGCGGACTTGGCTGTAAGCTGTCTGGAGGTCTCTTACAAACTGATCAGCTGCAAATATTTCATCTTTAGTCCTCAATATAGGTGGCAAAATCACCTTCCCATATATGACTTCAAAAGGGGCTTTCCCTGTAGAGCTATGTACTGTATTATTGTAAGCAAACTCTACTAATGGTAGGTACTTTTCCCAGTCTGAACTTTGGTCACCCACGTAGCATTTCAGCATATCCAAAATTGTAGAATTTGCTACTTCACTTTGACCATCTGTCTGGGGATGGAAAGAAGAAGAAAAATTCAGATTCGTCCCCATGTTATCGAATGAAGCTCTCCAGAATAGACTGGTCATTCTGGGATCTCGATCACTAACAATGGACTTAGGCATACCATGATGTTTAAAGATTTGTGCCATGAACAGCTTAGCCATATGATCTGCCTTTATGGTT
Organism: Dipteris shenzhenensis; assembly: GCF_047967505.1. Lineage (NCBI taxonomy): Eukaryota > Viridiplantae > Streptophyta > Polypodiopsida > Gleicheniales > Dipteridaceae > Dipteris > Dipteris shenzhenensis. Next base: position 16,969,263 of record NC_141607.1, read on the forward strand.
TTACGAACCGGAAGGAAATGAGCTTGCTTGCTGAATCTATCTATGGTAGTCCAGATTCCATAATTCCCTTGACTTTGATCTCGGCAAATCAAAAATAAAGTCCATTGTAATACTTTCCCATGGTGCCTGAGGCACGGGAAGAGGCATAAGTAGGCCAGGTGCCTTCCGTCTATCATACTTCACTTTCTGACACGTAAGGCATTCCGTAACAAACTGGTGTATATCTTTCCGCATTCCTGGCCAAAAGAAATATCTCTCCAGGGCTAGAGTTATTGCTGTAATTCCTCTATGTCCAGCATAGGGAGGTGCATGGCATTCCCCCAAAATCTTTTTCCTCATCTCCTGGGTGATGCATAGGCAATCATCTTTCATTAAATACCCATCTTTCAGGGAATAGTGACTGGTGGATTGCCCTTCTTGCATTTGCTGTAAAATTTCACCAAAATCAGAATCATGAGCATATTGTTCCCTCATGCCTTCCAGGTCCTGATGATAAGCAATAGTTACATTATTGACCTGGGGTCTTCGGGACAAGGCATCTGTCGCTCTGTTCCGAATTCTTGGAGTATGGACAATCTGAAAATGATACATTGACAGCATGTTTGTCCATTTCATATGCTTCTCTGAAAGCTTGGTCTGAGTCAAAAAGTATTTCAGACTTTGGTGATCTGTTTTGACAGTAAAATCTGCACCCAAAAGATAATGTTTCCATGTATGGATGGCATGAATTACAGCCAATAACTCTTTCTCATAGATTCCTAAATATCTTTCCGCATCCCGAAGTCGTCTGCTTTCATAGGCTACTACATGACCATTCTGATGCAATGCAGCCCCAACACATTCTCCACAAGCATCACAATCCACATCAAAAGACTGATACAGATCCGGAACTACCAGAATAGGCTCTGTAGTCAACTTTTCCTTGAGTGTATTGAATGCTTTCTTCTGTGATAATCCCCATGTGAAGGCTGCATTTTTCTTAGTGAGGTCATGTAATGGAGCTGCGATATCGGCAAAATGTCTGATAAACCTTCTGTAGTAAGAACACAAGCCTAAAAAGCTTCGAACTTCATGCACAGTTTTCAGCTCTGGCCATTCCTGAATGGCACGGATCTTCGCTGGATCCATTTGTATCCCATTCTTGGATATTATATGCCCTAGATAGTGGATTTCTTCCAGGAAGAATTCACTTTTCTTGTTGTTTGCATAGAGCTGATGATTTCTCAGCTCTTGAAACACTATAGCAAGATGTTCTCTGTGCTCTTCCTCTGTCTTAGAAAAAACTAAGATATCATCAAAGAAAGTACCCGTAAAATGCCTGTACTTCCGGAAGATGCGATCCATCATTCTATTGAATGTGGCTGGAGCATTTGTCAACCCAAAAGGCATCACTAAGTATTCATACAACCCGAATGTTGTGCGGAATGCTGTCTTATGCACATCCTGAGGCTGTATCCTCACTTGGTGGTAGCCACTCTTTAAGTCTATCCTGCTGAAAACTGAAGCTCCATTTAACTGATCCAGGACATCATCAATACGCGGAATAGGGAATCTATTCTTGATGGTCATTTTGTTCAGTGCGCGATAATCGACGCACATACGGAATGAACCATCTTTTTTTTGTACTAGCAGTACAGGGGAACAAAAAGGAGACGAGCTGGGCTGAATCAACCCTTTGGACAGCAAGTCCTGTACCTGAGCCATAATCTCCTCTCTCTGAGTCGCACTGACTCTATAAGGGGGTCTGTTTGGTGGCTCACTACCAGGCATTAACTCTATCTGATGATCTTCTTGTCTCTCTGGGGGTAACTCCCCTGGCAAAACATCAGAAAAGCAATCTTTAAAGTTTACAAGAAACTGGAACTTATTTTTGTCTGCATCATTCATTTCAGCATGCATATCATTCTCTTTTTCTTTTACAAAAACCATGTACGCAGAAATTGCAGACTTTATTGCTTTACTGCATGAAACATCAGATACAATGGGGATAGTGTCCCCTTTATTCCTGGCAATTAAACACTGATTTTTCCCCCTATGCACAAACTCCAGCACTCTTTCAGGAAGAGTCAACTTCACTGCCTTGCGGTGAAACCAAGGCATCCTCAAAACTACATCATAATGTTTCAGTGGAGAAATGAGGAAGTCTTCCTGATCCACATAACTTTGAACATGAAGACGGAGCTTCCCTATCAAGGGAGTAACTGGCACAGGATTCCCACAAAACATTTGATCGGCATCCAAAGCCCTGCCTAACTCTTCCGTCTTTATTCCCAGCCTCAGGGCTAGATCCTCTGATATAAAATTATCAGTAGCCCCTGGATCAAATAAAATTAGCGCTTGCTGGTCTCTAACTTTGCCCCATGATAGCAGCAATTCTCGTTCTTCTGGGTTCAAAGCATGACCCAGTATATCAGGAATTCCCCCCGCCATTGGCTTTTGCGGTCCTCGTGGCTTCTCTGCCTCTTTTCCCTTCGATGTTGAAGGCTTTTCTGGGCACTGGGCAGCCACATGCCCCTCTTTACCGCACCTGAAGCATTTCCCATCTCTACGAAATTCCGCTATCTGTTCAGGGGTAAATAGAGATTTGCCCTTATAAGTCTTTGAAAACTGAGTACCCCTCGGCTTCTGAGGCTGAAACCCTTTCTTTTCAGCCTTGGGGTACTCTTTCTTTTCTGATTTTGTAAAATCAGTTTTCTTTTTATCAGCACGTCCTGCATGCAAGGATCGCACTGTAGATGGATCTTGTAGTGGCACAAGACTCGCTACTGAGGCTGAATGCATAAGATCTTGAATATTCTTTGCCCCCAAAGCATTCACTACTGCCTGAATTCTTGGAGTGAGACCTGCTCTGTACTTCCTCATCTGGGTACCTTTGGAGATCTTTTTGAACGGTGCAACCTGCAAATAAGCATCCCAGAACTTTTGGTTGTACCCATCCACTGTATCTCCTGCATCCATGTGCAAGCTGTCCCAATCTTGAAGAACATGGTCTCTAAACTGTTTAGGCATGAACTGCTGGTAGAAGGCTTTCTTGAAGCCCTTCCACTTTCTTGGGGCTGACCCATCTGTAGTCAGTGCACTCCACCATGTACTAGCCGTTGCTGTTAAGTGTAGGCTGACCATTCTTAACTTGGAGGATTCTGAAAATTTCTCTGTACCGAATGCAGCATCAAACTGTCTGATAAACTGCAATGCTTTGTCTGTATGACCATACTGTCCATTGTAGGTCATAAACTTGACAGATTTTCCTCCCTCTTTAAATTCCTTGGTCGCTTTGGAAGACTTCTCTTCCCAGACTTCTCGTGTTTCCTTCTTTTCCTGGATGGTTTATCTGATAAGGAAGAAGAAGACACAGAAGTCGAGAACTCGAGGTAGACGGTGATGGACTAGGAGATCGGTGATGATGCCTCGATCTCTTTTTTCTATGGGACCGTCTCTTATGAGATCTATGAGATCTCTCTCTCTCAGACTGTACACGAGAATGTGCCTCCGGCATTGGCACGTCATATACTGGATTAAGCATAGCTTCTGCTGGAAACAAATGCTGAGCCCTGGGATCCCTTTTTAGATTTTCCAGCTCTTGTATACAAGTGCGTACCATTTGTTCAAATTCTTGTTGAGTTTGCGGCACATTTCTCTGTCCTGGATGTACATCCCTATCTTGTGAATCCCACTGGATAGGTGATTTATCCATATTCTGAGATCTGCAGATTTCTCACACAGTGCGGGTAACTGATGCACACTACCTTTACTTTTCCAACAGAAAAGGTACCTCAACAAGAGGTGTTTTGCATTTACAATCTATGCCAGTACTGGCTGTCAGTTCAAGGCATATACCCACACAATTGCCAAAGCATCAACAATATATATTCCCCTTTTCTGGCTGCTGCAGATGGCTTCAAAAGGCATCTGTTTCCCCTTCTCTGTGCACAAAGGCATGCATCTCTTTTATTTCTGCAAAACTCTGATTTTCTCTGTTTTCTGCTGATTTTCTGACAGTAAAATGATTACCAGATAGGTGGGCATTGATGGCAAAAACTGTCTCTGCAACTCTCTCTTTTTTTTTTTTTTTTTGGTTGGGGGTACTGCTGGTTACATTAACCAGATCAGTCCTGTTCTGGTCTGGTTAGATGTCTGTAACTTGGCCACTAACTGAACCAAACTGGTTAACTGCACCAGTCTAGTCTAGTTAGGCTGTCCTCTGACCAGATCTCTAACCAGGGTCAGCTAACTGCAGTTAACTTTAACAAGGTCACACTAACCACAGGTCTGCCAGCCTGGCTGCCACGTGTCAGTGTGCCACGTCAGCTCTGAGCTGGATGCCACGTGTACTGCCACGCCCACACGTGTCTGCCATGTTATCAGCTGCGTATCTGCCACGTGTCCTCCTGCGCCACGTCAGCTGGACCTGTTGGCACGCTCACTGGAACCGTCTGTGTGCAGCGCAGAGACCTCAGAAGAAACGATTCCATTTGCAAATTTCACGGGACCTTGAAAGCGAAACCACAATACTCCAGATCAAGGCATCAGCCGACGCTAGTTTCATTTCGCCTCGCGCCATGATCTCACAAGATTTCCGTCAGACGGCGCTTACTTACGGGATTTCGTCGTCAGTCTTGGCTGCCTGGCTTGAGAACCACTTTAGCTTGTATCCCAATAGGAGCCACAATAGTTATGTCCTTTAAGTCCTATTCAATCTGAGGGGTTGTTGCTATGATATTGTCATTTTTTTTGCCAGGCTCCCTTCACACCAAGCTTCAGGAAGTCTTCCAATGCGTAGACATCGAGCATTAGCAGCCCTTTTTTCTTGTTCTTGTACCTCTCCATATACTTTACTTTTGTTGATTTTATTGTCCATTGTTGCTCGGATTTCCTCTTTTATCAACTTGACGATTGGTAACCATGTCCAAGACTTTGGTAACCAATTGTGGTGTGGGTGCTGCTTCATTGTGTATCTGTAGTAAGGCTGACGGTGCCCCTCCTAATTCGACCTAGAAGACTTGCTGGTGACTCGACCTGTTGGCAGCTGTCGACTGACGACGCTCCCCTTTTTTTTGTTGGCGAGTTGTTGGCTGGCGGTGCCTCCCCTTTGTTGGCGGCGCTCTATTGATTAGCAGTGTCCCCCCTTTTGTTGGCGGCGCTCCTTACTCCCCTTTGCTTGTGTAAGAGATACGAGAGAGAGAGAAAGAAAGAAAGAAAGAAAGAGTATTATTGTCCACTAAAGACCAAAATGGGCCCATGGGACATCAAGAACTCTGCATACAAGATAGCACAAAATCAACGTGCCACAAAGAAGAGGCATCGTCGAATATCATCTAAGTGCTACGCAATACAATGCAAGTGAAAGTACATAATGTCAAATCTGAGCCTAAATACAAAGTAAACTAGATGCAAGGAAACCGTCCCTGGGTGCAAAATGGGGGGATGAGTACAATATGCCAATGCAAAGATACAAGTCCAGGTGTCACGGAGTCTGAGAACCAAAATAATACTGGAAATCTTGTCCATCGTCACAGAGAGAGAGAGAGAGAGAGAGAGAGAGAGAGAGAGAGAGTAAACACACACACACACACACACACACACACACGTTTTTTTTTGTGTGTGTGTGGGTAAAAGAAACTTTTTATTAAGAAGAATGTACATTAATAAAACTTCTAATTGGGCTAGAGGAAGGTCAAACCATAGAGTCCAAACACGACACCAGGAAATAGGCTGGTCTAGAGGCATAGCGACCAAACAACTAGAAGTGTCTCTAAAGGTAATCCCAAGAAAACGAGCATGAAGATCCGTTCTTAGCCTAAAAAGAAAACCCCGAGCAGTATGACTTGTCCAAAGGAGATGTAGCACAGTATCCCTCGGATGTGAACAAGTGGAGCTATATGTCGAGCAGCCAATAATATACGCGCTGGTAAGACCCCTACACACATGCGCGCGCTCGCACACATAGACACATAGACACACACAGAGTTAGAGCGTGTCGCTAACGTTGGCAAAGAAGAATATCCAAGATAGGCTGGTGGTTTTGAAAGGGGAGTGTATCTTGAGGAGGAGGGCCACACACACACACACACACACACACACACACACACACACACACACACTTTTTAAATGAAAACTTTTGATTGATTATATTACAAGAGCAACGATCTCAATATGAGGCAGCCAAAATTACATCAGCTGAAAATCTCAGTGTATGCTAGATATACTTGATGATCTATGGAGCCCGTCTGCAAGCAATCAAAGAAGGATTGTTGCAGAGAACACTTAAAAAAGCCAAACAAGGAAAATATAGGATAACGAAAGACTTTACAGGTCTTGTCTGTCCAGAAAGTCCAGAGTGCCAAATAGCGAACCCAAACGAAGAAAAGATGAAACTCTGGTCTGGGTTAATGAAAACCAAAGAGCCAGAAATACTTTCCAAAAGGAAGAGTCGGGAATCTTGCTCGCAGGCACTGCCGAAGAAGATCAATGAACTCACGAGAGCATAGGCGAAACCAGAATAAATGAGGCACAGTCTCCTGAGAACTCAAACATCTATGGCAATGAGTAGGAGCAATGTGTCTACGAGCCAACATGTGTCCATATGGAAAAATGCCCAGAAGCACTTGCCAGAAGAAAATCTGTTGGCAAAGAGGAGTTTTGTAGGCCCAAAGCTTATACAATGCAGGGACCGTAATCTGAGATAGCCTCAAAGGGCGAGAAGAGGACCTTGGGGAAGTCAAAGTCCAATCCTCCAACGTGTCTTGAAGTTCCAAAGGAGGAATCGGAACAAAAGGCGTAAGCATATAAGCAATTTGTTGCCACAAAGGCTGAAGACTGAGTTTAGTCAAACTCTGGCAAGTGTATTTGGCATGCTTCACAGTCTCCCGTGTGGCCTGCATGTAGGATTTACCATAATCCCGAATAGCGTTCTTGCAACAAAAGCCTGCCATTCATAATCCAGATCAATGAGAATGGCATAAAAAACGATGGCTTTAAAATCAGCATGGTCAAGGTAACCATTATTTATCAGCAAAAGGTGTCTGCAGGCCAATCTATCATTTGGAAAGTCATGCAAAGAGAGCCTTAGCCAAAGAGGAGCATGATCAGAATATGTGAAAGCATGGTCAATCCAAAGCTGACAAGTGAAGGCATCAGAATGCTGCGGATCAACCTGATACCATCTGTCAAGCTGTCCAATTGAGCATTATGTTGAAAGGTATAGCCCATAAGCATGAGCTGCAATTCCTTCTAGAGATCAACCAGAGACAACGAAGCAGAAAATCAGACCATGCTTGCTTTTCAGAAGCCAACATGTGAGTGTGGCCCGAGGTATTATCTCCTGGTTGTGGGGCATTATTGAAATCACCACAGATAAAAGCATAATGCCGCTAGGGATATTTATGCATAGCATCCCAAATCAAAGCTCTATTCTCGGAAGATTGAGGAGCATATACTGATGCAAATTCAAAGATGTTGCCTTGAACAAGGCATTGTATGATCATCCATCCACCATGGTGATCATTGAAGGCCACAATAGGGTGAAGATCATGCTTAACCAAAGAGGCTACCCCAGAGAAAGAGTGCTCTCTAGCATAGAAAATGTCATAACCAGCAAAATGTCTAGATTTACTAGCATGCATATGCTGATTATGCTCTTGTAAAGCCACTATATTAGGCTGCAATTGACGTATATACAGCCAGACTAGTCACACACACACACACTTTTTTTTAAGTGAAATCTTTTATTTTTGTGTGGGAAACCTCAAGAAGAGGTAAAAACCCACCAATAAGTACAAAGGAAAAAATTTACAAGTAAAGCCTTACAGAAAAAACTCATGAGGCAACCCAGTAAAAAGTTATAGATTCGTTGGAGGAGAATTAAACAAAGCATCCTCCATTTTTAGATTGTTGCTTTGTAAAAAATGATGCAATGAAGAAATTGCACCGTCAATAAAAACCACCTGTTTTTTGCCCTTGTGATTCTTCTTAATATAAGCTGGCAGCCGGAATTTTTGAATCATAGGGTCAAAAACATGTTGCAACATAGGATGAAAAAAAAAAAGAGAAAAAAGAACATATGCATCTTGAGTAGAAATAAACTCTGGCACAGTCATCACAGGCAAAGGAACTGGATCAACATCTGTACCCTCTGACGAAGGAGCTGCATATGATAAATCAGGACTAATCATTTCAGCTTCACTCCGAGTATCAACTTGAGAGATAGCATGTGCAACATCCTGAATGATCCCCTCTTCAAGGGGCACATTCATATCCTGAGGAGGAGGAGGTTGGTGGTGCTCAATAGGAGTCCGGTCCTGAGCTTCGTTAGCAACAGAAAGATTGGCCTGTGATTTATATATCTTCCTCTAGTAGTGCTTCGGAGCAGTGAAAGAAGGCTTATCGAATGAAGTCATAGCAGAAACCGGAGGAGAAGGAAGAGTAATCTTGACAGCTGAAGAAGGAGCAGGAGGAGTGGTCTTGGAAGCAAAAGGGCAATCACGTGCAAAATGACCAACCTGTCGGCACCAATAACATGTTGTAGGAAAAGAGGCAAAATGCAGCCTGATGGGCAAATCCCAAATCAAGATCCAGAGTAGAGGGCACGGGCTGCATTATATCCCATAAAATACAAAGGCGAACATCTCGGGTAGCCTACAAAAACTCTTGTCTCGGAACATGTAGAGGCCTTCCCAAAAGCGCTGCAAGAGTAGGAAGATGCTAAAGAAGAGGTAGAGACAATGCTTTGAGGGTAATCCATACCGGACAGTGAGTCAGAAGAGAGGCAGACGGATCAAAAAGCGGATCCTAGGGCATCACATAAGCAAAGAAACCAGCCCCATGAATACCAGTATGACTGACAAGTCGCTCCACCACATCAGATGAAGAGCAGTGGGCATAATAAAAATCTTTGCCCAGAAAGACAAAGGAGGAAAGGCAATCCTGACCCACTGCAATTTTAGCCCAACGATGAAGTTGAGCTGCAAATAAAACCCTTCCCATAAAGTAGAGACATACCTCAAATTGCTGAGCCTGTCGAAGACCGAAAACCAGAAGGGCAGAGTCCAAAGAACAAACAAGCGGTGAACCCGATGAAGGAACATGTGTGACAGAAGCAAAACACATCTGGCGAAGAAGGTCCAGCTGGAGGGAAGATGAAGGACCATCCATGACATCCAGCTTTGCTGATTTTAACAAAGTGGAGGGAGGCAAACCACCATGCTTCCGTCGAAAGAAGACACGTGCAGGAGGAGTAGAGACAGAAGGGGGGGTTGAAGCAGAGAAAACGAAAGAGCCATCTGTCATAGCAACAGGAAGAGGGGAGGAAGAGACATGAAGAAGATAATGTACAGAATCCGGCGTGAGAAGAGCAAAAGGCTGCAGAGATAGAGGGAAAAACAAATTCGGTACGGATTTTGGCTGTACGGACATGGGAGCAGGTACAGAGGAAGGAAAACATACGGGTGAAGGTACTTGTACGGAGGGGGGGTGTACGGACATCCGTACAGGTTGTAGAGACGATCGTATAGCTTGTACAGACGACCGCACAGCAGGTACGGCCTGCGCAGGGGCAAAGGAAGGGACTGAAGCAAAGAACGCTGACGGGACAGGCAAGGATGGTACGGGCGAGGGCGGCTTGTGCAGAGGCTGCTACTTAGAAGGTATGGGCAGCAGCGGGTGTGGTACAGGTGTAGACGAAAGGTGTATGGGGGTTGATACAGGGGGTACGGATGCATGCAGAGCAGCAGCAACAGTAGGCTGTGGACAAGGTAAAGGGACGGGCGAGGGAGAGGCTGAGCTCGCCATTCTCTCTCTGTCACACACACACACTTTTTTTTTTGTGGGTGAAATCTTTCATTGATTATATTATATGAGTAGCAACCTCAAAATAAGGTGCTACAATTACATCAACTGAAAATTTCAGTATATGTCAAAAAGACCTCATGATCTATGCAGCGGGTCTGCAAGCAATCAAAGAAAGATTGCTGTAGAGAACGCCTAAAAAAGCCAAACAGAGAGAAAGTAGGATCACCAAAGACTTTAGAATTCCTATATGTCCATAGTGCCCAGTAGCGAACCCAAATGAAGAAAAGATGAACTCCGGTCTGAATGGATGAAATCCAAATAGCTAGAAGAACTTCCCAAACAGAACAGATGGGAATCTTGCTCGCAGGCGTTGTCGAAGCAGATAGAAAAACTCACGAGAGCGTAGACAATGCCAAAACAAGTGAGGCACAGTCTCCGAAGAAGCAGAACATCTGTGGCAAAATGCAGGAGCAATGTGTTGATGAGCTACTAGCTGTCTAGATGGAAACACTCCCAAAAGAACTCGCCCAAAGAAAACCTGTTATCGAAGCAGTACTTTATAGGCCCAAAGTTGCTATAATCTTTTCCTCCACCACTTGGTTGGGCGATGCATTCACCAAACAGAATCACATCTCTTTGAAACCCAAGGTTGAGCCTAAAGGATTTTATACAATGCAGGTACAATAATCTGAGATAGCCTCAAAGGACAAGAAGAGGACCCTGGAGAAGTCAAAGTCCAATCTTCCAGTTGGTCCTGGAGTTCCAAAGGAGGAATCGGAACAAAAGGCGAAAGCATAGAAGTAATTTGTCGCCACAAAGGACGATAATGAGAGCCCAATCCATATGTAGTGGTTGCTAGAGAAAAGGGGAGCACAGTACCAGCATCATCTATAACATCAGCAACCGAGGTGATGCCTTTAAACGAGACAAAGTAGGAACGTCGAGGTTCCTGTAAAGTCAAGGGATGCTGAAAGACTTTCGACTAGTGAATGCTTTTAGCTCTCAAAGAATTCCCAAGCAAAGATTGCCGTCCATTCCATTCCAGATGAGAAAGAACATGCTTCCAATCAAGAAGCAAGCGGGAGACAAAAGGACAGCCAAGCAAAGTGCCATCAGTGCAGCCAAAAAAGATCCTAGTGATCGAGTTGTCAATGATTAAACGTAGAAATATTGATATGAGTGACCAGATTCCTAATCATAAGAGCCCAAGGTTGATCACCTTGGAGAAATTGCAGCAACATTTTCCCCCTGTGGGCAAGAAAATGCACATGAATATCCGTGATGTTTAATCCACCATGCATCTTGGGAGAACGAATGTGATGCATCGAAAGCATCCTGAGACTTTTTCTGCCATGTTTGGATCGCCAGAAGATTTCCATAAAGACAGACATGAAAGATGTAAGATCTGCCTTAGTGAACATGATCAATGGCAAGTAAAATTGAATATATGCCACAAGGATGGACTGCACTATTCGAAGATGAACGTGCAAACGCCAGGTTGCCAGTTTCCAATACTCAAGCTTTCTGAAGCTTACCCAAAACCCAATCAGTTTGTTGTCGGCGAGTGAGTTCCCATGCCAAAGGGTAACCAAGATGACGAATAAATTGAGTGGGTGGAATGATATCCCCGGGCCATAGACTATGCCAGCCTTTGGAATGCAAAGGGAGCAGCTTAGACTTTTGAAAATTAACATGAAGACCAGTTGCCAAACCATAAATAGAGAGGGCTTGCATCAAGGCACTAAGATCATGGGGCTTATTCTTCGGGGTAAAGAAAGAATCATCAGCATAAGCTTGAGCAACCATGCTGTGATTAGCATCCAATTCCAAGCCATGAAGTTATCGTGTAGCCACAAGATGATCATTATATTGCAGTATAGGATGCGTAGCAATGGCATACAGTAAAGCACTGAGAGGGCATCCTTGGCGGACCGAACAACGAAGAGTCCACTCATCAGAGATATCCCTAGAAAGAATGCAAGCCACATTGCTAACTCTGTAAAGCTAGTAAATAACCTGCTGCATTTTTGGTCCAAATCCCAAAGCTCGCATAGTTTGCGAGATGAAATTCGATTGAACTGTGTCAAAGGCTTTTGCAATATCTACCTGCAAGAGTAGAACATCATGTTGTGTGTATTTGGCATATTCAATCCTAATATAAGCATTGGCAATGTTATCTGTGATATGGCGACGTGGAACAAAGCCATATTGGGAGGGATGCAACCCATCATGCAAATAACCTTTAATCCGATCAACCACCATTTTGGCAATGATCTTGTAAATGATTGGCATGAGCGTGATTGGCCTCCAATCACCAAGTTAATCACATAGCTGCTTTTTTGGAATCAGCTTGAGAAGACCATTTTTTCATGACACAGGCATCTGTTGATTTTGCCATGCTGTATTTACCATTTGCAGCAAGGTGAATTTAAGATCCCAGAATGCAAGAAAAAATTCAACAGTGAGACCATCCCATCTTGGATATTTCCATTTGCCACTGGATCTCAGTGCATCAGACAATTCCCTTTCAGTGAAGGAATGCTCAAGTTCCAGAGCCTGAGCATCAGACAGAATTGGATGAATATGCTGCAAAAGAAGCTGACGTGCAGACACGAGTCAAGGAGAAAGAGTATCCACATGCCCAAAATGAGTGGAGAAGTGCTGCACACATAAATCAGCAAGCTCTGAACGAGATGTTGACCATGAGCCATCAGGCATCCGGATCCGATAGATATTGGCAGCCTGTCTTTTGTAGTGTAAACTCTTAAAAAATTGCTTGGAAGAGCAGTCTTTATCCAAAAATGCCCGTTGTTTGGATGGGAGACTAGGGCAAGACATGGACCATCTGCCGGCCATAGAAGAGAGGACTTTACGGACAAAACTGTACGGATTTTTCTTGCTGGTACGGACAAAGTCGTACGGATTTTTGACAGTACGATTTTTTTCCCTGAATTTTCTAACAGAGCGCACGGACACAAAACGGGCGTCAAATGGAACCTCGAGGGCGTCAAACTGAGGGAGACACAAGCACTTGCAGCATGGGAGCACGAGGGCAGCACGGGATCTCTCTCTCACACCTTGAGACTAGAACTCACAATTTCAACCGCGAGAGAGAATCGAGTTCGCCAAATATGATGGGGCAATGGAGGCTGACAAAATCCTTAATTGGATTTGCCATTTTGAGCTATACTTTGCCAATCAAGACAAAATCGAGCAAGAGAAGCTTGCTCTTGTTACATTTCACTTACAAAAGGGCGCTCTAATGTGGTGGTCTTTGTCACAAACAGGAAAAGAGCCTATTCGTGAATGGCCTAAGTTTGTGGAGCAATTGAAAGCCACTTTCATGCCACCAAGGCATGAAGAGAACCTAACCTTTCGTTGGGAGAGGTCTAGGCAGTTCGATAATGAGAGTAATGCAGATTTTACAGTCAAGTTTTAGAAACTCTCTCTAGAGTTACCCGAAAAGAGTGAGGAAGATAGAGAAAGAAGTATTTAGCAGCCTTAAGCCCAAAAGTAGGATACGAGGTTGAAATGTTTAACCTGATTATGCTTAAGGACCTCACTAAGCTGGCTGAAATAGCTGAGAGGAAATTGAATCCTCGTAAGCCCTTCAATAAGGAGGATGGGTTAACATCTAAGACCAACAACATAGCCACTTTTAGGAAATCAAACCGGTTTAAGAATAATAAAGGGAAGGGTAAAGCTCTTGTAAGGAATGTGAACAACCAATCACGTTCTGGATGGGTTCCATTTCCTTCTATGACGGATGAAGAGAAGAAATTGATTAAGGAAGGAAAATGTTTCGGGTGTAAGAAATATAAGCCAGGGCACGTATGGCATAAGTGTTCCGTTCTCTTGGCTAAAATTGCCAAGATGAATTCGGTAAAAGGGAAAGCCAAGGCATCCAAGCAAGAGGGTGAGAGGCTTCTACCTCGTCATCCTTAAAATCTACCGTGACTATTCAGCCAATAGTGAATGCTGTCCATTCAGCCAATACCTTCGGGACTCATGATTCTTTTAAGGTGTATGGATTTGTGAATGGATAGAGAATAGTGGTTCTCCTAGATGATGGATGTAATTATGACTTAGTGAGTGATAGATTGGTAAAATTACTCTATCTTAAACCAGAACCTGTTAAAAACATGTCACTCTTAGGGGACATAATGAAGAAGACACATCCATAGTACAGAATATCCCTTTTCGTATATAAAAATATAGAGATCGAAGGGATTTTCTAGTAGCTCCTTTACAAGACGTTGCCATGATTCTAGGTAAACCATGGCGGTATGATTTTAACTTTGCTATTCATCCTCATACTCATCATTGTTGCTTTTTACATAAGGATGAAAACATAAGGATCTTAGGGAATTGAGATGTGTATACGATTCCATTGGTTACTCCTATCCAAGCGAAAAGATTGGTAAGGGGAAGATTGTAATCTTGTGTATATACGGGATTCACGAGATCTTCATATCTCAAAAGAAGATCAGAAGAGAAATGTGTTCCTTAGAGCTTATGAGGATCAATTTTCAAGAGATGACTCATTCAAATTGCCTATGGAGAGAGAAGATGATTATGCCATAGACTTAGAGCCAGGAGCTTCTCCTCTATGTAGAGCCCCATACAGAATGAACATGATAGAGGAGGTGGAAAAACAAATTGAAGATCTATTGCAAAAAGGCCTGATTCGACCAAGCAGTTCTCCATTTGGAGCACTTGTATTATTGGTCAAGAAGAAGGATGGATCATATCGTATGTGTGTATATTACCGTGCTTTGAATAAACTTATGATTAAGAATCTGATTCCAAGAGTGGATGATTTATTGGATATGCTAAAAGGTGCTAAAGTTTTTAGCAAATTGGATTCGAAATTTGGTTATCATGAACTTCGGATGAAAGTTGGAGATGAATATAAGACTGCTTTTCACACTCTCATCGGACATTATGAGTGCCTTTTGGCCTAACTAATGCTCCAGCCACTTTTAGTAGGTTGATGAGAAGGGTTTTGCGACCCTACTTGGGAAAATTTGTCATAGTCTTCTTTGTCGACATTTTAGTTTTCAGCCAGACTAAGAGCATAAGAATCACCTTGCTAAGGTCATCGATGGAGCTCCTGAGGAAGGATCGATTGTTCCTATATACCAAGAAGAGTGAGTTCTTCAAGACATAAATAGAGTATTTGCCATTTGGGACACATTGTGTCTGTTGAAGGAATTTGGGTTGATCCTAAAAAGGTCAAGGCCATAATTGAATGGCCAATACCCAAGAATATACATGAGCTCAGATCTTTCCTAGGGATGTGTAGTTATTATCGTAGATTCATTAATAATTTTGCACGTCTTGCTTCTCCACTAATAAATTTGTTGACCTTATATGAGTGGGAAGAGGTTCACCAAGTAGCTTCTGAGGAGCTTAAGAGAACATCGGTCACTGCACCAGTGTTAACACTTCCTAATATAGACAAAGAGCTCTTTGTTGTATGTACGGATGCGAGTGGTACCTCGATTGGGTAGTGTTGATGCAAGGAGGGCATCCTATTGCTTATGAGAGTAGAAAGCTTCAAGGGGCTGAATTGAGATATATCAGGTATTAGGAGTTATTGGCAGTCTTGCATGCTTTGAAGTTATGGAAGCATTATATATATGGTTCTGCTTTCAAGATTAAGACTGACCATCAAAGTATCAAGCACTTGTTTTCTCAACCCATTGTTTCTTGAAGACAAATCAAATGGGTTGAATATATTCAATCCTTTGGGCAACCAAATATTGAATATCAGCCAGGAAATGAGAATTTAGTAGCTGATGCTTTGAGTAGATGGCCCCAAGTTAGCCACATTTTTGTGATTGGAACAAATCATTAGGAGTGATGGTTGAAGCTTATCCTTTAGATGAGGACTTCATTGAAATTTATGGGAAGATTCAACATAATGAGGTCGGGGGTTTAGAGACCTATTGTTGGGACGTGCCATGTGTACCCAAATCATTTTGGTATCTAGTCATGAGTGAGTTACATGCGAGTCCATATTTTGGACATAGAGGCATTAGAGGAACCATTGATAATATTGAGAGGTACTTCCATTGGCCTAAACTTCGCAAAGAAGTTTCAGCCTTCATTCAACAATGTGACGTATGTCAGCGCATTTAATCTGACATAAGTAAGACTGCTGGTCTTTTGCAGCCTTTGCCTATTCCATCTGAAAGGTTGGAACACATTACGATGGATTTTGTGTCAGGTTTCCCCAAGGTTGGTTAATTTGAGCAGATTTTCATTGTTATAGATAGGCTGAGTAAACACGGTTATTTTATTCCTTGTAAAAAGGAGTTGTATGCTCCTGAAGCAACAGGTTATTCATTCGGGAAATCTTTAGGTTACATGGGTTACCAAAATCTATTGTATCCGTTAATGATGGCCGTTTCATTAGCAACTTTTGGACAGCCCTATTAGAGAATCTCGAAACCAAACTGAGATTTACTACAGCCTTCCATCCTCAAGGAGATGGACAAAGTGAGAATGCCACTCAAACCATAATTACTTTAGTTTCAGCTTATGTCCATGACCAACCTAGAAGGTGGCGAGAATTCTTACCTTTGTTAAGAGTTTGCTTATAATAACACTGTACACACTTCCACCAAGAAAGCCCCATTCGAAATCATGTATGGGCAATGTTTACCCACATCAATAACACACTTGGGGGAGCGAATTTTTGCTGCTGACCAGTTTGTTGAGGATATGTCACAGGTTATTGAGCAGGTAAAATAACATATTAAGAAGGCCTAGGTTCAACAATCCAAGGCAGGCAATAAGGAAGAAAAGAAGTTTATTACCAGGAGGATGATTGGGTTTTACTGAAGATTCATAAAAGAAGAATCAAGTCAGTGAGAGGAAGTACAAAACATGTCAAGTTAGCACCGAAGTTTTATGGTCCATTTCAGATTTCAGCAGCATTATATCCAAAAGAAGAATCCAGAGCGTATGAGTTGAAATTACCAACCCACTGACGTATGAAGAATATATTTCATGGGAGCAATTTCAAGAGATACCATGGCGATACTTCCGCGTTTTTGGATACTCAGCATTAAGAAGAACTTGAACTTGAAGGTGGGACTAAAGTTCTTACTCCGGAATAGATTGTGTACCATAAAGAGAAGAGTACTCGTGGAAAGAAGAGATATATGTATTTACTGAAGTTTAAAAACTAGCCAGCTAGTGATGCACAATGGATGGAAGAAGAGTTTTTACAAATTTTCCACAGATACTCGCAGATTATAAAAATGCGATGCAATTGTAGAAGTAACAAGAGAAAGTGCACGTAAGAGGAAGAGAAAGTAATAATCCAGAAGAGGACTTCTGCTCATTTAAGCAAGAGGGAGTGTCATGACAAGAGAAATGACTATTTAGTTAATTAATAGTCATTAGAATCTTATTATTGGTAGGCGTCAATTTGATGGTGCGGTTATATGTTGTATTTATGATTGATCAAGCTGCGCAAGTAGTATCGCTAAACTATGTAACATTGGCCAATGATTAGTAATAAAGATGTGCACGTACGTGTCTAGGTCCTAGGGGCAATAGGAAAGGGAAGGGTGCATTAGAGTGCATTAAATGGTAGGTGCATGGGTCATAGGACAAGGTTAGGTGTAGATGGGAAGATGGAACTTGAGTGATCTCAAGGAACATTAATGAAAATGTATTCACCCTTCATTCTGAATCTCACGGAGCATTCTCTCTACCACATTGCATTCATTCGTCCTCTCTCTCTCTCCCCACCTTGCATGTAGGTCGAAATAGAAACAAGTACTCTCACGAGAGTAGAGAAGGGAAGACTGAGAATAAAGAGGGCTAAGAGAAAGGGCTGAAGCTTGAGAGAAGGGGGAGAGAGTGGAGAGAACGGGCTGAGAGAAGGGGGGGTTGAGAATGCGGAGGACTGAGAGAAGGGGGTTGGCAAACCGGTGTTCTGGTATGATGCACTGTGCAGGCTTGGTAAAGGTGCCATTTGGGTCTTCTGTATCTGCATGCTTCTGCTCCTACACTACCTCCAACTTATACACTACCCTCTCAGCCACCTCCTACGCACTCAATCCCCTTTCTAAGCTCTCTCAGTCTCCTCTTCTCTTAGCCCCTTATCGAGTCTCCACTTGGCAATCTCCCCTCGCTTCTCTAGGCTTGAACCTGTTCCCTTGGCGTTCCTCGTCTGCTGGATGTTCGGGATGCGTTTCGGACGTTCTGGTTCCCCCTTCCTTCACGGAACGCCATTCCGCCCGTTCCAGAACTCCAAAGCTTGTTTTTTTGGCTCTTCTAGCATAATGGACTCTTGGTTAAGACTTGGAGACAAACTTTCTGGAGGAGATTCCAAATGCCCGTTTGAAAATGGGCTGACCCATTGTTTCTTTAGTAGGCATCTGAGAAGGCATATTTTCCAAAGGCCTTTTGTTTTTAACAAGAGGGTACTGAGAAGCCATGTGGACAAACTTCTTACATTCAAAACATGTACTTGGAAACAGGCCCCACTTGAGCTTGTAAAAAGCACTGCCCATATCCACTTGATTCATCGTAACAGAATAGGAGTCAGAAGTGGGATGATTAGTATCCCACAAAATGCAAAATCAGTTGGACTTCCCATTTGGCTGCGGAGGGCACATCACCTTACCCAACGATGCTGCAATTTTGGGTAAGAGAGAAGCCAAGCACTGAGGGAAGTCAACCACTTCCACCCATACCGGACAGCGATGGCGAATTAAAGCCTGATAATCCTTGGTGGGCAACCATGGCAAAACATGTACCATCTGTTGCCCATAAAACAAAGGGGAGTGTTCAAGGAGTATTTGTTTGTGCAGTTCATCTGTCATAATAACCTCAAAAAACCCCCGAGCAGCATAATGCACTTTCCGAACAAAACAACCACCCAAAGTCCAGGTAGCCAATTTCCCACATCTGCTGCAATAGGCATGCGTCTCGGGAAAAAAAAATAATAGCATGCTTGGTGTATTCATGCACCGGATCAACAATGTCATCCACCTCCACCATGAGCCCAACAGAGGGAACAGAGTCCTTCCAATCCCGGCGCGTGTCTTCAAAGCCCTCATGCATAACATCAAAAACCAGTTGAGCCTCAAGAGAAGCATGCATTGAGTCATCCTGACTCGAGTCATGTTTTTGCTTCTTGTGGATGTAGGTCTTGACAG
Source organism: Dipteris shenzhenensis (assembly GCF_047967505.1). Classification (NCBI taxonomy): domain Eukaryota; kingdom Viridiplantae; phylum Streptophyta; class Polypodiopsida; order Gleicheniales; family Dipteridaceae; genus Dipteris; species Dipteris shenzhenensis. The sequence continues at coordinate 16,988,231 of NC_141607.1, forward strand.
TTTCCAATGGAAAATGAAAGGAGTAACAAGGAGATGCTGAAAGGGAAAGACAAAAGGAAAACAGAGAGAGGTTGAGAACTCTCTCTACAGATAGCACAAACTGACAAAATCTGATTGTATGGACGCGATTGTACGGAAATATCCGAAAGTACGGATTTCTTCTAACAGTATGGAATTTGTACGGATTTTTGTACGGAAATCTGCACATAAAATTTTTGATAGTATGGATTTTGTACCGATTTTTTTGGCAATACGGAATTTTCTGACAGTACAGAATTCTGTCCGGATGTACGGACGGTTGACCAAAAAATTTTCCCCTGACAGTACGGACGGATGTACGGGGCGGGCTGACACGAAAACGTATGGAGAAGCGCCGGCATCATGGGAGCACGAGGGCAGGTGCGGGAACCAAGAAAAGGAGCAGGAAGGGGCGCGTAGGATGTTGGCTGCAAGCTGACAGTTTCCAATGGAAAATGAAAGGAGTAACAAGGAGATGCTGAAAGGGAAAGACAAAAGGAAAACAGAGAGAGGTTGAGAACTCTCTCTACAGATAGCACAAACTGACAAAATCTGATTGTATGGACACGATTGTACGGAAATATCCGAAAGTACGGATTTCTTCTAACAGTATGGAATTTGTACGGATTTTTGTACGGAAATCTGCACATAAAATTTTTGATAGTATGGATTTTGTACCGATTTTTTTGGCAATACGGAATTTTCTGACAGTACAGAATTCTGTACGGATGTACGGACGGTTGACCAAAAAATTTTCCCTTGACAGTACGGACGGATGTACGGGGCGGGCTGACACGAAAACGTACAGAGAAGCGCCAGCATCATGGGAGCACGAGGGCAGGTGCGGGAACCAAGAAAAGGAGCAGGAAGGGGCGCGTAGGATGTTGGCTGCAAGCTGACAGTTTCCAATGGAAAATGAAAGGAGTAACAAGGAGATGCTGAAAGGGAAAGACAAAAGGAAAACAGAGAGAGGTTGAGAACTCTCTCTACAGATAGCACAAACTGACAAGATCTGATTGTATGGACGCGATTGTACGGAAATATCCGAAAGTACGGATTTCTTCTAACAGTATGGAATTTGTACGGATTTTTGTACGGAAATCTGCACATAAAATTTTTGATAGTATGGATTTTGTACCGATTTTTTTGGCAATACGGAATTTTCTGATAGTACAGAATTCTGTACGGATGTACGGACGGTTGACCAAAAAATTTTCCCCTGACAGTACGGACGGATGTACGGGGCGGGCTGACACGAAAACGTACGGAGAAGCGCCGGCATCATGGGAGCACGAGGGCAGGTGCGGGAACCAAGAAAAGGAGCAGGAAGGGGTGCGTAGGATGTTGGCTGCAAGCTGGTCTCCTCCTCTCACCACACAGACACACACACACACACACACACCCCACACACTTTTTGAGTGAAATCTTATATTTCTGTGTGGGAAACCTCAAAAGAGGTAAAAACCCACCAATAAGTACAAGGAAAAAATTTACAAGTAAAGCCTTAGAGCAAAAGTCATGAGGCTGCCAAGTAAAAAGTTACATATCAAGCTGGAGGAGGATCAAACGCAGCATCCTCTAGCTTCAAATTATTGCTCTGTAAAAACTGATGCAGTGATGAAACCACGCCATCAATAAAAACAAGCTGTTTTTTACCTTTGTGATTCTTCTTGATATAGGTTGATACCCGAAATTTCTGAATCATAGGGTCAAAAACTTGTAACATGGGATGAAAAGATTCCAGTAAAAAAGGCACTTCCGCATCTTGAACACACACACACACACGCGCGCGTGCACATGCACGCACGCATGCAGAGAGACAAAACTAACTAACTAAATCTCAAATGAACTTGATATTTTTTAATCTTAAATAAAATAAAATTTGGAACTTTAAATCTTGAATGCATTAGATATCTTTCTAATCTTGGTTAATGATGAGAAACTTTGAATGCATCTCATTTAGTCATATGTGCTGTTTCCTCACATCCTTGATATAAGGAAAGTCTTGTGCTATATGTTCTTCTTTGGTATTCCAAGCCTTATGTTTGCTGTGCTTATAACTTATGAATGGTCTTCAGATTATTAGGGCACTCCAATATAGGAGTGGATTGGGAGACTATAATGTGAACTTTAACAATTTTTAGGTCATGCCTTAATTTTCAGATGGATAGGTTGTGTGAATGTGTTTTATATTATGTATGCATGAAGAGTGCTTGATTGAAGGTTTACAGACACCAAGGACATACAGTTTGATGGGAATTTTTCTAGAGTGGTTGATTTCAAATTGAAAAATTTTCTGAACCAAAGGATAGCTACCATTTTCACATGTTTTTGTTGTGCTTTGTGATGAGCAGTCTGTTCTTAGGTTACACATCTGCTATAACATTTTTAATGTGGGGTTTCATTTTCCATTCATGTCGTGTAATTAGTCACAAGTCTGGTTTTCTGTTCTCAATGTTGTCCAAGGCGATTCTTTGCCCAGAGGAATTTCAAAATGTTCAATTTCATATAAGAACTTGTATGAGATCTATTTATAATATGTGTCTGCCAGGCTCATTGTTTTTCTGATTTGCCATGATTTTCCAGCTGGCAGAATGGATATCTATGGGAGGGAGGGTGTCAGAGGCCACTGCAGCAGCTGCAGCAGAAGAATGTGAACGAATGATGCGAACAGGGGAAAGACCAGGACGGTCTGGTTATGACAAGAATAGATTACTCTTGTATGCAATTCTTTCTGGAAGCAGACAGCTGATGGATAAACTATTGAGGGACATTCCAACACTCTTCAATACCATCGAGGACTTCTTGTGGTTCAACCTTGCTGTGGCCAGAGAGAATGATTACAGCGATTCAGCAGCCACTAGTGTGGGGTTGCATCCTTACACCGTTGAAGATCTTCAATCGTACTTGCTTAAATTTGAGCCTGCTTATTATACCAGAAATGGCAAGGATCCATTGGTTTATCCTTATGTGCTTCTCCTAAGCCTTCAATTGCATGCATTTGTCTCTTATCTGACAAATGAATCAGGGGGCGAAGGTTATAGCATAGATGCAGTACATGTAGCCATCGCTTTTGCTGATCATGGTGTCCTCTTTGAAGGAGTTGGTACTTCACACAAACTTGGGGCCATGGATAGTGTCACTGAAGTTGCCAGTGTTATTCGGTACTATGGCTTATCTTACAAGCGGCAGGGAAATTTAGCTTTAGCGGTTGAGTATTATGCACAGGCAGCAGCAGGCATGGGGGGAGGAGCAGCTTCATGGAGTGGACATACGAGTAGTGATCTCATAAGGCAGCGCCAAATGATGCTAAAGCAACTTCTCACAGAAATTTTACTTAGTGATGGAGGAGTTCAGCTTCTCCTGGGTCTATCTGGTACAGGCTCTGAAGGTTCTTTGAAAAGGTTTCTTCCAGATTATCAAGCACAGCATTATTTTTTGCTGGAAGTGGCTCGTCACTGTCAAGATTCTGGTCTTTATGACAAGGTTTGTTTTTTATTTAGACCCTTCTTATCAATAGATTGGTTCAAGCTGTTGGACTTTTAATTGCTTATTTTTGAAAGTATTCATTTGAATCTCATGGCAAGGATTTGTAGGTTGGTTTCAAGGCTTGAATTTTTGTGTAACGGAATGTTTGCTTCTTAATGTGTTAAGACTTACAAATGTTATTATAGGATCAAACATCAGCTATGTAAGTTGGGGTTTCTGGAAGATATATTTTCCCTCTGGTTGCAATGGGAAGATGGGTTTTATTTTCTTGCAAGTTTCCTTAGTGAAGTTGGACCGAGGCCTATAAAATAGTTTGGATAGTCTCATTAATCAGGAGAAGTTTCTTGATGAGGTGGTTGCAAAAGATTTGCACTTGCTGAGATAGTGTTTTTCATTGACAGGCAATTGAGCTACTCAAGCGGGTTGGAGCATTTGCACCGGCATTAGAAATAGTTAATGGGCGTCTTTCTGAGGCTATAAATGCCATTGCCAGGGGTAGGATGGATGCAGAAACAAGAGCTGAAGGGATCATTATGGCTGGAAACAGTATCTTAGAATCATACAGAGTTCTTGGTGCTTCCAGGTCTGCTTTCTATTATTATTTTTGATTCATACATTGAGGCACATACATGCCTACACAAATAACATAATGCATGAAGGAGTTTACATGTGCACACACCCGAATTGTGTGTGGTTGTAAACACATGGCCACATGCACAGGCGCAGAGAGAGAGAGAGAGAGAGAGAGAGAGAGAGAGAGAGAGAGAGAGAGATGAACCTCCTCGGGAGGCTTCATTGGCGAGAGAAAGAAAGAAAGTTTATTAATGTCCACTGGAGACCAAAAGGTCTATGGAACAGCAAGAAACCCTCTAGTACAACTGCTTTAGGGAGGGCGCATGGCAGCTCCCAAGGAGTACAAAAGCAACCCCCATTTATTTAGAGTACCTTCATAATAGTTTGAAAGTGTAATCAGCCATACATCAGTTTAAGACTGAGAGTCTTTTGGTTTTGATTTAAGTCTTTGATTAGGGCTACGCCTTCATGGTAAACTGCCCATTCTCCATTCTTTCTGGCAGCCCTGACTTTAGCTAATTCAGTTGCCTTTTTTTTGAGTTGAGCTTGTGTAAGCTCCTCAGTTATCCATACTTTGGTACCCTTCAGCTTGTAAGATTGTCGAAGAAGCTTGATTTGCATATCTTTTGACTTCAGTGTAAGGATTGCCTGACCTTTGTAGTGCATAATAGAAGCGGGCCTGGAGTTGTCATCATCTTGCTCATCATGCATTCAATGTTAGGCAAGCCTGCTTTGATCTTTGTCAATATGTCACTATAAGTGTACTTCTCTTTGTACCAATCTTCTGGAAGTCCCCCTATTCTAATCTTCAGCGCATTATCACATCTAGCTTCGTGTTCTTTAATCTTTGCTTGAATATCAGACTTGCTTGCTTTGGTATCCACTTTCACAATCACTTCCTTCTTAGTAGTTTGTACTTCAATGTGAACAAGATCTTTGACTGTAGAGACTAGCTGTGGGGTAGGGGAGGAGTCATCAATTACTGCCTGCTTACTAGGCCCTTCTAATATGTGAAGTCGAGCTTTTACTTCTACTAGTTCCAATCGTAGCTCTCTCACTGCTTGCTGTAGATAAAAAATCTGATCTTGTTGCCCAAGGATGGGTCGTTTGGAGCCTTCTTGTTGATAATTGCGTGCAAACAGAGAGGGTGTCATTGTTGCAACTGTAGAGTATCGAGTCTTGATGGAGGTTGAAGGAGTTGAGGGGGACTTGGAGGAGAGGAGAGGATAGGCCAGTCCATAATTGGCAGTCTGTAGAACCTCCTAGCTGAAGCTAACTCCTAGGGTGGGTTGGGGGTTTAACCCAACTCGAGGTTAGGGTTAGGGTTAGGATTAGGGTAGGGTTTAGCCTAATTCGAGATTAGGGTTCGGGTTAGGGTTGGAGGGGGGTTGTTGTTGACGACGGGACTAGAGGGTTTGTTGGTGACGACGGGCTAGGGGGGGCTGACAGCTGGTAGTGACTTACGACTGTTGGTGGCTGCTCTGCTAGCTGGTTAGCTAGGTTAGCTAGGTAGATAGGTTAGATTAGATTAGATTAGATAGGTTAGGCGGGGTAGGTGGCGGTTGAGACAGACGACGGACGGGTTGAGCGGTGACGACGACGAGTGACGAACTGGAGTGCTACGGAGCTGGGTGACGAACGGGGAACGGGGGAGGCTGAGCGATGAACGGGGAATGGGGGAGGCTGAGCGACAGACGGGAGAACAAGGGAGGCCGAGCGACGGTCGGTCGGTTGGTCGGTCGGTCGGTCGAGAGAGAGGGTGGGAGACAGAGGGAGGAAGAGGGTGGGAGAGAGGGAGAGAGGCTAAACCGCCATCCCAGCTCAGGGTTTAGTCCCAGCTCATTGGTGCTCATTTTGGTTGGAAAGTACATCAATTGGATATAAAACTAGCCTTTCTCAATGGGCACTTGCAAGAAGAACTGTATTGAGTCATGGTGTTGGTTTTCAAATGCTTGGTCAGGAACATAAAGTATGCAGAGCAGGCGCTTTATGGGCTCAAACGAGCCCCACTAGCTTGATATGAGAAATCTCATACATTTTTGACCAATCAAGGTCTTACAGAATAGTTGAATTGAGAGTACCCTTTATATCAAGAAGAGAGTAGAGGATTTGTTTATTGCCATCATGTACGTGGATGATATGCTGTTGAAAGGCACATTACATATTATTTGGACATTCAATTTTTGCAAACAAATGAAGGCATTGTGCTCAAACAGTCAATACATTTAGGGACTATTCCACTGCAAGCCCATTGCAACTCCCATGGAACCATAGTTGAGACTGTCCATGCATGATGAAGGTGAACCTTTTGATGCTGTTGTATACAATCAGGTTGTTGGATACCTTATTTATTTGTGCAATACCCGTCCAGGTATTCAGTTCAATGTATGTCAATTTAGCATATATACACAGAGCCCAAAGACACAGCATTGGCGTGCTATAAAGCGTATACTTAGGTACTTGCAATGTACCTAGTCTCTTGGATCTATGCATGGGGGGGTGACTCGCGACTTGCATGCATTTGGTGATTTAGATTAGTCTAGAGATTATGATGCCATACATTCTAGTAGTCAAAATTGTTTCGTTATTGGGAGTTCATGCATCTCTTGGTTGCGCAAGAAAGAATCCACTCTAGATGACACTAGGGCAAAAGCAATTGTACATGAGGTGACCTGATTTTGGACTACTTTTTGATTTGCCTTCTCCTTTAGTGCTAGCCTTCGTCATGGATGAGTCTATCCTTCACCTCCGGAGTGCCGACAGAAACTTAGTACGAAGACTTTGTATAAGTAGGTGCTCAAGTATGTGTGTGGGTGTGTGGATTTATATGTGTTAGAACATATTTTTATACTATGGTCTACACCCACTGTTGGGCACTGATGACGCTGATAAGAAAAAAATATGGAAAGACAACCAGGAATTATGTACTTCACCACGTCAGATAGGTGAGACTTCATAGGGATCAGCTGCAATGTGGGCTCGTAGAGGGTGAGCTTATAAACCAGATTCCAGAGCAGATATCCAGAGCACACAAATAACAAGTCAATCTCCCACACAATCTGACTAGAACACACACAAACTCTTTGAAAGAGGGGAAAGACTACACAACCCGAAACAGACTGAACTCAGAACTGGACTTCCCCCCAAAAAAACTCAGAAAACAATCAGCCTCAGAATACTATGAACCTACAGCCCACACTCCTAAGCTTCCATCAAGAACAACAGCTCGTAATTCCCACAAAGCTGCAACAGCGCCTCCTCTTCTCCCTCTCTATCAATATCCAAAAATTTCCCACAATCAAATCAACCTAAGATCACAACCATGTCAAAGAGACTTCCGATTCCTTTAGGATAGCTTCTCTTCCCTCACAAGGCAGAAGATCAGTGATTGTTGAACATCTGCAGCAAGCATCAATTGCCCAGCTCCTTCAGGACAACCATCATCGATGAAGGTCACGATCCATTGCACCTTAGCCTGCAACTCCTTGGTCCTTCTATCTCTTTGCATACGGAGTTCATGGAGTCTCTGTTGTCCAAAATTCTTCAGCTAGCAGACAACGGTACACAGCTATGCCTTAAGCTGTCCTGATCCATAGATCATCACCAACTACGCACAAACCCAACGGAAGACACTTCCAGCAATAGCCTTGCTGCCTTCATTTCTCACGGAGAGATTAGCTCACATTTATGGTGTCACCCGCACAGCCACGTAGCTTCCTCAAGCAAAAAAAAGAGAGCCCTTTCATATGATCTCAGCCAGACCACGATTCTCTGCATCAGCTCACGTGCAAACGACTGTCCTACCTGTGGCTATGCTCAGCCAACGAAACAGCTCGCTATCTCTGGAGGTCCTGAGCGCCAAGGTCTTCTCAGCGCACACAAGCTCACAAACTCCCTTACGTGAAGATAACTAACAGAGTCTGCAATAGCCCTTCTCTCCCATTCGATCTAAATTCACCACGTAACCGTAGCCCAGGAGCACCCAAAGCTTATCCTTTCCAAACCTGGAGTCCCTTTTTGCCAAGCATGCAGTCGAAAATCCCCGTCTCATCACGTACGTAGGCCTTTTTCTTCATAGGCGCTCAGCCCTTCGCTTATGCACACACACCCTTTTTCATCTACGGAACCCCCCCTCCTACAGTGTAGCCCTTCAACCAGCTAGCAGTTGTGCTCCTTCAGCTGCTCTCTCCTCTTCACCCTACGAGCCTCCCACCATCGCAATGGCCTCCAGCCAGCCCGCAAGCTCTTAGCAGCCCAGGTCTGTCCACTCTCTCATGCCACTTCTCCCTCTCTGCAAGCCCAAACTCCACGTACCATGCTTGCTCATCGACGAGAAGCTTCCCTCTTCTATTACGTAGCCACATGCATGAGCAGGATGTCTTCCAATCAGTCCAGCCACCTCAGCCTAATCTGCCACCTCACCAGTGACGTTTTACCACTCTCAAGACATTTCCCCCAAATCACATTAAATGCACATTTTTGACCTTTAGTCACACAATTCCCACACACATTAGCATGCACATTAAAGCTTGCATGCTCCCCCATACACACACATGAGAAGCCCCTTGACATGGGCACCAGAACACATCAAGTTCTGGTAACATGCAAATGCACATTGACTCAGAAAAAATATTAAAAAAACCCTTCATGACTTGACTTTACATGACCCCAAAAACATTTCGCTTGACCACACACTGGACACCCTTGCTCTGGAAGTCTGGTACTGCAATTTCCCATGAAGTCCTTGCAAAACATACTTTATTATCTCAAAAAAAATATACATCAGTCCATCATGCTTGTGAAAGAAAAATCCACAAATGCCAAAAGCCCACACCTACCCTGGATGTGTACAACTATGTGCCTACCCACAGCTATATACAGTGCTAAAAAACTTGATACAGATTTTGTCCTATCATTTTGCCCATCCCCAAGTCTGCAGACATTCATGTCTTGCAGATAGAGGGATATAAGATTTGCATTTCTTCAGAGATATCCTCGTCCATGAGGTCTTCCGGCTTATCTGGTTTCATCACAGTAGGTCCATAGCCGTCGACACTCATGATCCTATGAAAGTATTCTTTAATCAGAAACTATTAACTCTATTCTTATGCTGCTGACCATCCAAATCCTCAAGTTGATATGATCCATTTTTGAATTTCTTTGTCACACGAAAAGGTCCATCCCATTTGGTCACAAATTTCTTCTTGAAGGTAGAATCCTGACTACTGTTGTATCTCAAAACTAGATCACCCTCCTTGATTTTTCTTATCCTTGAATATCCTATTTGCTCTGATTCTCGTCTTGAACTAAAGCATAATGTTCCACCGCCTTTTGTCTATCTAGTTGTACTTCCTGCAAATCCAATAACCGGTTCTGGAAAGTAGAATTTGAATCCTCATTTATCTTCATTAACATCTGTAATGCAGGAATTTCTACTTCCAAGGGCAATAGAGCTTCTTTCCCATATACAAGATGAAATGGTGAAAACTGGGTGCCTTCTTTTACTGCAACTCTGTAAGCCCATAAAGCCCAGTGCAAAGCAAGATCCCACTCCTTCTCATAGGTTCTCATGATCTTCCCCATGATATTAGTACACAAACCATTAAATTTTTCATTCATCCCATTACATTGAGGATAATACGGACTTGCATATCAATGTTTAAGCCCATAAAGCCCAGTGCAAAGCAAGATCCCACTCCTTCTCATAGGTTCTCATGATCTTTCCCATGATATTAGTACACAAACCATTAAATTTTTCATTCATCCCATTACATTGAGGATAATACGGACTTGCATATTTGTGTTTAATCTTCAGCTTACCACAATATAAATCCATCAGTTCACTGCTGAAACTTGGACCTCTATCAGAAAGCAACTCCAATGGTACACCAAATCTACGACATATATCCTCATACACAAACTTACATACAGATTTTGCATTGACAGCTCGTACTGCTCGTGCTTCGGCTCATCTCGTCAAATAATCCCCAGCTGTCAGCATATAACAATTTCCCCTGGCTGTCATGGGTAGAGGACCGATGGCATCTATTCCCCATTTCTCGAAAATATTATAAGCAAACATGATATTTTTGAGTTCTGGATGTAAGATCCTCTTACTCATTTGCTGACACTGTAGGCATGACTTGCACCAATGTCTTATGTCTCTCTGGAGGGATGGCCACACATATCCTTGTGTAAGTATTTTCCTTAGCATGATTTTGAAGGCAAAATGTCCTCCACATACTCCCTCATGATTAGCTTGTAAAATATAAAAAACTTGCTCATGCCAAGGAATTCTTCTGAGCACCAGATCAGCCCCTTTCATGTAAAGAACATAATCTATTAGACAATAAGAAGTACAGCTTTTAATAAATCTGTATTTTCTTTGTTTTGGAACTTCTTCAGGCACTTTACCAGTTAACAGGAAGCTTTCCTCACAAGCTAATGTCTCCCTTTCTTTGTATAAGGGTTCTTGCACTCCTACTGCATCAACATAAGCTGTTGTAATTTCTTGCGCAGCATCATGTGCATTTACATTCTTACCTCTTTCAATATGCTGGAGTGTCCAGGCATCCAATTGATTTAACAGTTTCTTCATCGCACTTATCCATATCTTCAGATGAACATGCTTAACCTTCCAGACACCTAAAATTTGCTTCACAACCAACAGAGCATCTCCCTTAATCATGAGTCTCTTAATACCCAGACTAATGCATACTTTCAAACCTTCGAAGAGGGCTGCATATTCAGCTTCATTATTACTGTTGGCTTCAAGCTGAATTCCCATTTTCCGAATCTCATTTCCTCCAGGATCATAAATGACAATTCCTCGTGTACTTTTATCTAAACTTTTGTTGTAAGATCCATCAAAGTGTAAAACAAATGCATTCTCTAACATTTTTTTTTCATTCATGTCAGTATTCTTCTCCACATCTTCAACTAAAATAGGTCTGTCCTTATAGGTGAGGAGATCAGCCAAGGAAGCTCTGGTAGAGTTCTCAACCAAGAAGGTAAAAGAGTACTCCTGTAACTCTACTATCCATTTAATCATGCTCCTGGAGATGTTTGTACTATTCAACATATGAGGCAGTAGTGAACATGAGGTGAGAACCACAAAAGGCCTGGACAATAGATAAGACCGAAATCTCCTACAGGCATACAAGAGGCTAGCTAGGACCAATTCAGCTGCTGAATACTTTCTTTCTACTTCACTCTTCACCCTATTGGCATAGTAGATTGGCCTCATATATCTGGAACCCTCTCCCTGTTGCAAAAGAATAGCACCAATAGCATCTGGTCCCACAGACGGATTCACATAAAAAGTCATGGAATAATCTGGTGGCTTTACACTTGAAATATGAGTCAAGGATTCCTTAACTGCCTCAAACACCTCTTCACTCTCTGCCGTCCATTTTAGAGGCTCAGATTTTACCACTTGCTGAAGGGGATACAAAATCTGAGAGAACATATGAATAAATCTCGACAAATACTTCACCTTCTGGAGAAAGGTATGCAACTGCTTGGTATTCTCAGGAGAGGACAGCATAACTAAAGCTTTTACTTTACCTGGATCCGGCTCCATTCTCAGATACAATATGCCCCAATATTTTAATGCTGGTCTGAGCTAACTGAGTTTTCTTAGGATTTAATTGACCACCATTATTATCAATCTCATAGAATACTTGATCCAGCTTTCCACAGTGCTCCCTTCTTCCACTGTACACACAGATGTCATCAATAAACACTTTACAAAATTTATCCAGGAAGGGTGATAAAATCAGGTCTGAATTCTCCTGATAGTGCGAGGGGCCGTTGGTAACTCCAAAAGGCATTTTCCTGTAACAAAAACAGCCCCAGGGGGTAGTGAAGGTAGTCTTGATTTGATCTTCATGGGCTATGGCTATTTGGAAGTACCTTGAATATCCGTCACATAAGCTGTACATTTCATGACCTGCCACTTTATCAAGAATATCATCCAAAAAAGGCAGAGGATAGTGGTTTCTCTTTGTCACTGCATTCAAAGGTTTGTAATCAACACAGACTCTCCATTTGTCTACACCTTTTGGCACTATGACCACAGGACTTATCCAATCAGAATGAACTACAGGATAAATTATTCCTGCCTTGAGAAGCTTATCCACCTCTTCCTTTAGCACATCTCTCTGTTCCGGGTTTAATCTCCTTATTTTCTGAAAAACAGGTTTGGCACCTTCCTTCAGCTGAATCCTGAGAGGCTTTCCTTTAAATCCCCTAATCTCCTCATAAGAAGTGATAAACAAATTGGGGTATTTCTGCAACATCTTCAAATATTCCTCTTTCTCCTCAACATTGAGATCATGATTCAATGATTGCTCAATCAACACCTGGGTTGATTCTAGAGAACATTTGGGCTGCATTAAATCCTCGATAACCTCAAATCTATCCACTTCTTCCTCACTGAATCCTGTTGCTCCTACAAAATCCACCTGTAATTCCTCATCTACCAAATCCACCAATGCTATTGTTCCTTCATCACTTTTTGAAGTCACCGAACTCTCATCCTCACTGCTGGTTTCACTTCTCTCTTCCTGTTCACTTGCTGAATCTGAAACTTCAGCCCTGCTTACCATATCGAAATTGAATTTCTTCCCATTCGTATGTACTGAAAAGATTCCTTTCTGCCAATTCTGAATTGCACCTTCCTTCCTCAACCACGGCCTTCCAAGAATCAAAGGATAGGCTCCCAATCTTGCAGGCATTACATGACAATCCACTTGACATGAAACACTGAATGCCTCAACCTCCAGACGAGGTACTATCCCTAAAGTCTTCACCTTGGAGTGGTTTGCCATTCTGATGCGATAACTAGAGGAGCGGGATATCTTCAATCCTAATCTTTCCACACAAGCCTGGGTAATCACACAAATCTGTGCACCTCCATCTATATAGGCCTCTCCAAAACCCTTTCCTTTATGCCAGGCTTGTACAGCAGGTAAAAGATCCGGCAACCCTGAGACAGACATTTGCTTAGTTGTACCTTTATGAGAGTTCTTCTTTGCTGGATTTACAGCCCGCCTCCATTCTTTTTTAAGCTTTGGGCATAGACCAATCATTTGAGCAAATGTAATGTTCTGTTTCCTCGTTGAAAGATCTTCCACCAAATCATAATCTCCCTGCTCCTTCCCCATGGGATAATCTGAAGTTCTGTACTTCCTTCTAGGCTTCTTGCTCTTCTTCTTTTGGTAGGTCAGCATCTCCTCAGACTGCTTCCCCTTCTTTGCACTCGGACCAACCTCCTCTTCTCTATCTCTCTTCCCTAATGGCATGACATCTTTAACTTCCTCCAACTCCAACAAGCCAAATGTAACTGCCTTACCTTTCCCTTTCTCTTCTGGAGTGGCTTTATAGATTCCAGAGGTACTAGGCTGACCTGCATCTTTTACTTCTACACTATGATCATTCACCCTATTATTCAACCCTGTTGGCAATGGATAAACATCACCTCCAGCATGAGGATGCTTATCACAGTGTGTGCTGTAATGTCCCCACTCTCCACAATTAAAGCACTGGACACAAGGTGCAAATGACCCTTGACCTCGTCCTGCCTGCCACGGGCTTGGATTATTTGAAGAAGGCATGCTGCCTCTACCATAACCACCCGATGATCTACCTCTTGCCCTACCATTCATCAAGTTCAAACTCAAACTCTTCATAAGCTTCGACATTTCATGAATTTCTTCTTTCATATTCTCCTCCTTCTTGACTTCAGGCTTCCGTATTTCTGGCTTCACATGAGAGAGAATTTCAGGCACATGCTGAACCATTGGCATCTCTTGCATCATTTGTGACAATCTTATCTGCTCCCTCTCCTTCACTTTTGCTACCCTGAGAGCATCCTCATAAGTGACCAGCTCTTTACACTCAATCTTTATCCTAATCTCCGACTTCAGACCAGCAACAAATCTATCCTTTTTTATAACTCTGGGAGGAACTTTAGGTAATAAGGCCACCTGCCATTTATTCCGCAACACAGTGAACTTACCGACATACTCATCCACTAACTGAGTCGGCTGTTGCTGCAATAAACATAGCTCTCTCCAAATGCCATGAGGATCTCTAACACACATAAACCTGTCCAGGAAAGCTGTCCTCACCTCTGGATAAGTCGGGTTTCTATGAGCACCCTGATCATCACGCATCCTTGCAGAGAAAATCTGCAGCCAAGTTCTCGCTTCTCCCAACAGACAAAAGGATAGAATCTGAAGAAGAACTTCTGGAGCATTCCTGTCTTTAATAAGAGCTGTAAACTCCAAGCACTCTAAAAATCTCTCTGGGTCTTCATTGGGCAACCCGTGAAATCGAGGAAATTCATGAGCCATCTCTCCTCTTAATTGACTTCTCTCAAACACACTTCCAACCAGAAATACCACCCAACCTCTTCTGGGAAGAAAGCAAAAAATAATCACTCTACTGAAGGAAGCTTACCCTGCATCTGATTGGCATTCTTCTTCCTAAGAGCAATCATTTTCAAAGCCTTTTGAACCTTAGCACGGAGACGTATCACCCGAAGTTCAACATCAAGGCATCTATCTCTCCTGTGTCCACACTCCTCACATAACTCACAATGAACCACTCTCATACGAGGCTTTGTCTTCATAGTTTCAATCCTTAACCACACATAAATTCAAGCCACATTCCCTAGCCAATTCTTCTGGGCCGTTTTGTCTTGTGTACCCAATCTCAAATCAAAACTTCTCCTGTCCTCAGCAGGATCGCCAAAAAAGATGATAAGAAAAAAATATGGAAAGACAACCAGGAATTATGTACTTCACCACGTCATATAGGTGAGACTTCATAGGGATCAGCCGCAATGTGGGCTCGTAGAGGGTGAGCTTATAAACCAGATTCTAGAGCAGATAGCCAGAGCACACAAATAACAAGTCAATCTCCTACACAATCTGACTAGAACACACACAAACTCTTTGAAAGAGGGGAAAGACTACACAGCCCGAAACAGACTGAACTCAGAACTGGACTTCCCCCCAAAAAAACTCAAAAAACAATCAGCCTCAAAATACTATGAACCCACAGCCCACACTCCTAAGCTTCCATCAAGAACAACAGCTCGTAATTCCCACAAAGCTGCAACATCGCCTCCTCTTCTCCCTCTCGATCAATATCCAAAAGTCTCCCACAATCAAATCAACCTAAGATCACAACCATGTCAAAGAGACTTCTGATTCCTTTAGGATAGCTTCTCTTCCCTCACAAGGCAGAAGATCAGTGATTGATGAACATCTGCAGCAAGCATCAATGGCCCAGCTCCTTTAGGACAACCATCATCGATGAAGGTCACGATCCATTGCGCCTTAGCCTGCAACTCCTTGGTCCTATATCTTTGCATACGGAGTTCATGGAGTCTCTGTTGTCAAAAATTCTTCAGCTAGCAGACAATGGTACACAGCTATGCCTTAAGCTGTCCTGATCCATAGATCATCACCAACTATGCACAAACCCAACGGAAGACACTCCAGCAATAGCCTTGCTGCCTTCATTACTCACGGAGAGATTAGCTCACATTTATGGCGTCACCCGCACAGCCACGTAGCTTCCTCAAGCAAAAAAAATAGAGTCCTTCCATATGATCTCAGCCAGACCACGATTCTCTGCATCAGCTCACGTGCAAACGACTGTCCTACCTGTGGCTATGCTCAGCCAATGAAACTGCTCGCTATCTTTGGAGGTCCTCAGCGCCAAGGTCTTCTCAGCGCACACAAGTTCACAAACTCCCTTATGTGAAGATAACTAACAGCGTCCGCAATAGCCCTTCTCTCCCATTCGATCTAAATTCACCACGTAATCGTAGCCCAGGAGCACCCAAAGCTTATCCTTTCCAAACCTGGAGTCCCTTTTTGCCAAGCATGCAGTCGAAAATCCCCGTCTCATCACGTACGTAGGCCTTTTTCTTCATAGGCGCTCAGCCCTTCGCTTATGCACACACACCCTTTTTCATCTACGGAACCCCTCCTCCTACAGTGTAGCCCTTCAACCAGCTCGCAGTTGCGCTCCTTCAGCTGCTCTCTCCTCTTCACCCTACGAGCCTCCCACCACCGCAATGGCCTCCAGCCAGCCCGCAAGCTCTTAGCAGCCCAGGTCTCTCCGCTCTCTCCTGCCACTTCCTCTCTCTGCAAGCCCAAACTCCACGTACCATGCTTGCTCATCGACGAGAAGCTTCCCTCTTCTATTACGTAGCCACATGCATGAGCAGGATGTCTTCCCAATCAGTCCAGCCACCTCAGCCTAATCTGCCACCTCACCAGTGACAGCCTAATCTGCCACCTCACCAGTGACAGCCTAATCTGCCACCTCACCAGTGACATTTTACCACTCTCAAGACATTTCCTCCAAATCACATTAAATGCACATTTTGGACCTTTAGTCACACAATTCCCACACACATTAGCATGCACATTAAAGCTTGCATGCTCCCCCATACACACACATGAAAAGCCCCTTGACATGGGCACCAGAACACACCAAGTTTCTGTAACATGCAAATGCACATTGACTCAGAAAAAATATTAATAAAACCCTTCATGACTTGACTTTACATGACCCCATAAACATTTCGCTTGACCACACACTGGACACCCTTGCTCTGGAAGTTTGGTACAACCACATTGCATTTCATCATTTCCCATGAAGTCCTTGCAAAACATACTTTATTATCTCAAAAAAAAAAAACATCAGTCCATCATGCTTGTGAAAGAAAAATCCACAAATGCCAAAAGCCCACACCTACCTTGGATGTGTACAACTATGTGCCTACCCACCGCTATATACAGTGCTAAAAAACTTGATATAGATTTTGTCCTATCAACGTCAGTGGGGATGTCATAGTAGCTAGTCCTTACTATGTGTGATGGAGTTTATGGCTTTCAATCTTATGAGTGACTATCATGAGATTGAAACTGCACTAGCTTGTCTTTTTAGAGGATGAGCTGGGAATGTTCTTGGATTCATCTAGTTATATGCTTTTGCCGTATTAGCGGACATGCAAATTTCACCTTGTAAAGTTTTCGTCCATGTTGCGGTCTGTTGCGATTGCGATAATTCTTTCTATCCTAAATGGTGCGTTGCCCTATCAGCTAGATTTAGATGCTCGTTTGGGAGAGACTAAAATGAAATCATTTAGACTTCACAAGCAGTTGTAGATTGAATGAAGAGATTTGGGACTACTTTTGATTAGCCTTCTCCTTTAGTGCTAGCCTTCGTCATGGCTGAGTCAACCCTTCACCTCTGTAGTGCCGACAGAAACTCAGTACGAAGACTTTGTATAAATGGATGCTCAAGTATCTGTGGGTGTGTGGATTTGTATGTGTGAGAACATCGTTTTATACTACTGTCTACTCTCACTGTTGGGTACTAATGACGTTAGTGGGGATGTCATAGTAGCTAGTCCCTACTATGCGTGATGGAGTTTATGGTTTTCAATCTTATGAGTGACTATCATGAGATTGAAACTGCACTATGTTGTGTTTTTAGAGGATGAGCTTGGGAATGTTCTTGGATTCATCTAGGCTCTTGAGACCCACCATGATTTATGGCCTTAAATAGTAGTAGATCATACACTTCTTCACAGGAGAAGTGGTTGGAAGATGTTGGGATCAAGACCTCGACTTTCAAGCATGCCAGTTCGATAGGAGACTTGACACAGGTCCAAGGGCACCCAACCCATTCTAGATACCATAGTTGCGGTGTCGACATCAAGTTGC
Source organism: Dipteris shenzhenensis (assembly GCF_047967505.1). NCBI lineage: Eukaryota > Viridiplantae > Streptophyta > Polypodiopsida > Gleicheniales > Dipteridaceae > Dipteris > Dipteris shenzhenensis. Next base: position 17,006,065 of record NC_141607.1, read on the forward strand.
CTCACATCGGCCATGAGTACACCCTATGGAGAGGAGTCTAGGATGCCAATGACATATCTTGGACGTGTCCTAGAGAAACGAAAACTCCAAATGCGACCTCAGTCGGGCCCATGCAGAGCTCAACTACTAACGATTGTCACATTCTAGGACATGACTATTGACATATGGAGTTTGAGTAGTTTCTTGGAGGTGTGATAGACACCTCTAGATCCCCCCATGGGGGTGTATTCTCAAGACAATCCTTTTTGGTCTTCTGTACGTCAATAAATGTCTCCCTCCGCACACACACACACACGCACGCATGAACACACACTTTTTTTTTTGGGGGGGGGGAACCCATTTGCCCTTATATCACAAAGAACATTCCCACGAAAAGGGAGAGCCAGTTACAAGCATTAGAAGATATCATTATATAACAAGAAAGTAGGATAATTTATATCCCGTGCATGTAGACAATCATAAAGAGATTGCCTTAAGTATGCTTGGAAGAACTGATATTTAGCCAAGGAGGGATCACCAAAGATTCTATGGGTACGATCCTTCCATAGAGTCCATAATAACGAACCCAGTAAAACACGTGCGTGCGTGCGCACTCACACACAAAGAAGAAGAAGAAGAAGAAGAAGAAGAAGGAAAAATCCATCCCCGTTTAAGTTTGACGGGGCGACGGGATCGCTACAGTCACACCAGTGGAACGAAATATGCTTTGTTCTCCCATATTGTACATGTATGAGAGTACATTCGTTTGCCTAAACCCCTTTATATTCCTAGCTGGTTGCTGGAAATACTGGCTTGCTGTCCCGTTACTCATAAAGTATATTGCTTATTCTTTCATATCATTGTTTTACATGTTCTGCTCTTTACTACGCCTTTGGACTCCTTATATGACACTAGTGTTCGTGGTTACCTTTGCCTTTCCAAGTTTTAAAATAAAGCTCAGTCTTGGATACATTTTTCTATGCTTGCAGGAGAGAGAGAGAGAGAGAGAGAGAGAGAGAGAGAGAGAGAGAGACTAAGGATGCGATGGGACTGTGTGGATATGTGGACTGACAGCCCACAAGACAGGGAGTTAATTGCTCAAAAGCAAACTGCATTACGGCAATTGGAAACAATGTTAACATTTCACAGATTTGCAAGGAATGCGAAGTACACAGATGCGCTAATGGAGCTTTCTAAGTTATCCTTTCTCCCTTTGGATAATCGGAGTATTGATACACACATAGAGATGTTACACACAGTTTCTCCTGCTGTTCAATCTTGCATCCCTGATCTTTTGAAGGCTGCGCTTACGTGTCTGGATAATGTCCCTGATATTGATGGTACTGCTCGCTCCATGAAGTCTAAGGTATGTTGTTGATGTCCCATCTGTGTGAGAACTTCTTATTTTTGGTATCTAAATCTGCAGGACTTGTTAGATGAATTGCTTTGTCCTCTTTTAGTACATTTCATCTTAAAACAAAGTGAAAATTGTGCTTTAAGGCTAATCGGGTGCAGAATTAAGGTAAAGGCTGTAATGCAATAAGTAAGAAGTTGTCCAAATTATTGAAATTTTAAGTTTTTGAAATGCCTTTATATCATTCTTAGTCGTGCAACTTTTAGCATTGCACCATTATTCAAATGCTCCTATCTGGATCATGCTTCATCTGCTTCTGTCTGAGATATCTTCTGATCAATCTGTGCCCTTTAATTCAAACTTCAAAGGCATGGTTTATGGTGCTGCAATTCACAGTGATCTCATATATTTAATTGTATTTTTCAAACACATTTAGTTGTAAAGAAATAAGTTATTATTTTATGCTGGTACGAACGAGCTTATGATTATGTCAGCTCATTAAATGCACTGTAATGTGACATCTTTGCAAGATAAATAGAAATATGAAGTTGGAAGTGTGATCATCCTGATAGTGCCATGGAATGCTCCCTGCTCACCCTTTGCTTTGTTTTGTTTTGTTTTTGCGTGAAGTAGACATCTTTTAAAAATGAAAGAAACAGCCAATAGAAGAAACTTAAGGCAGAAATACATCATGCATGACGATTTGGTGGTAAAGTACCACTTTATGGCGGTGCCAGGAGTAGCCTTTGTGCATCTAGATCTCCAAACATGCCAGGCAGTAAGGTTGCTACAATCTCCCAGCAAGTGTCCACTGATGCATGTGCAAGTCTGTACTGAGGAGAAGGGATGGCCTGATGTCTGCAAACCTGTACACCTTGGTGCCGCACCGAGATTGCTGAATAGGAATCTTGACTCATAACAATCTGAGTCCCAGTGAGAGAGCCAGGCCATGGAACCCCAAGGAATGAAGAAGGGTGAGGAGGAAAAATTGCGCAACAGTTCTGCAATCCCACTCCAAATGATCTTTGGCCTGTCTTCACTCCCAAAGGCAGTGCTGAACAAACTCAGCAGCTGAAAAACATCAAGGACGAGGTCCAGTCCAAATGATCTTTGGCCTGATCTTTGGCCTGTCTGCACTTCCAAAGGCAGTGCTGAACAAACTCATCAGCTGAAAAAACTCAAAAAAAAAACAACTCCACTTGTGAATACACTTTCTAGTGCCTTTGCGCCCTAGTCTTGCACCCTAGCTTTGCTGCCGCGCCCCCTCCCCCCCTTAGCTTTGATGGTGCTCCAAGCCACCCTAGCCTTCATGCCAGCTATGTCATTAGATTCAGACCAAAGGTGGCACCTAGACAATCTCATGATCTGACTAGTTCATGATCGAGAGGCACCAATGAGATGTGATATACCATGTGGATGCTAATAGAGCTTGGTTCACCACCAAGGCTTTGGAAGCTATGTCTATGGCTTGGAGTAAAGAGCTAGGCGGTGGTGCCCCTCTCTATCCATCTGATGAAATTTCCATTTCCGAGTATTTTAGGCAAAGATCATCCAAAGCTGCCTTAAAGCTTCTCGAGAGAAGCCTGTAGGAATATGGCTGTGTCATCTGCAAGCTCACAGTCAAGATGTTCCTTGTCATTTTGGATGGGAAAACATAGTCTGAGGAAGTGGCTGATTGCCTCAGCTACAAAGATAAAGGAATGGGGCAAGAGGGCAGCCTTGGCGATAGGTCTAGAGATCTGGAATCTATCTGTTATGCCATCCTAAGTGAGCTGAGTGGTAAATTGAGGAAAGACTTGTAATCTTCTGCTCGGAAACACCCATTTGTCAGAGAGTTTGTTCCAAGAAACTCTAGTCCGCCTTCTTATCTAGAAGCTGCTATTGCTCCTATCGTCCTAACATGAATCCAAGGATCTAAGGGATGCCTCTCCTACTCTCTTTAAAAAGTAACCAGTCTGCATCTTGCTTTTCTTTCCTGTAGAAGAACTTTAGGCTTCCTAGTAGTTGCTGCTTGATGGTAGTAGTTGTTTCTAAGCTGACGTGCTATAGAAAAGACATGGGAGCCATTAACTTGTCCAATTATTCCTAACTTGGCTTGAGAGCTCCTCCTCTAGACATAAAAAGCCAACTAGTTTGGAAGATGAGACTGTCCGTACCAAGTCTTTGATGAACAAGAGAATAGGTAGGTGTTCAAATGTGCTAGTTGCTCAGATGAAAATGCAACTAGTGATAAATATGGCAATAGGTAGGTGGTTAGATGTGGTAGTATGTGTTGAGATGAAGTGCACCCTCCTCTATTCACAATGTAGAACCGATCAATGCTGGCATGAATGGTCCTCCTGAATCTCTTGTTAGACTTACAATACATCATTGATTTGAATCTTGAAGTGACTGTATTTGCCTTTGATCCCATTAAATGACTGTAGAGGTTATAGGTGGATCTTCAAGATGTGTCAAAGTGCCTCTCTGATTGAATTGAGGGACTCAATTAGACTTGAGAAGGCATCGGCAAGCAATGTAGTCTCTCTCCTTTAGAACTTGTTCAAAGTGGAGGTGATAAGCATCATAGTTGGAACAGAGGCGCGACTATAATGGTTAGAGGCAATAGAGTCATTAGAGGCATCTGGTAATGCCTCTTACGCGTATGAGGCGTGCGATTTTAATAATAATAATAATTATTATTATTATTATAAAAGGGGGGGGGGCGGGGAGTTTTTTGTGGTGTGTGGGGTAGGGGATTGGATTATGAAAGAAAGCTGAAAGTTGAGGAAGATTGAGATTGTTCAAACTTCGAAATTGGATCTTGGGTAGGGTATTGATGTTGGTAATTCGTATACTAGTTCCAAGAACATAGGTCAAAGCATTTCATACCTTGCATGGTCAAGACTGCCATCTTTTTAAATATGCATACTACCCATACATTGATATGCTTATACCCTTAGTCTCTCTAGCTCTACCTTCTCTCTCCATGGCATCTCCATCACTACAGTGCCTCTCCATTGCTCAAGGTTGTGATCTCATGTTTGATCATTCATGTTCAGCACCTCATGCTCATCCATGCTCAAGTTCTTAATTTACGTGATGAGTTACGAGTCCTATCATGTGTGATATATCGGCACTCAATTGTGTTTTGACTTGTTAGATGTGGTGAGGGTTAAACTTCTCTAGATTCTAGCCTCAATTCTCATGGCTCAAGGCAATTTAAATTTCTATAACGCAGGCTGATCATTGATGGTTATGTCGTCTATGTGTATAGACATGTCTTGTGAATCTGTGGTTTAAGTCTACTCCCGCCTTGGAAAAATAAAGTACAAAAACATAACCAAAGCCTCTTACGCCTCTTAAATTTAAGAGTCTTTCGAGTCTTGTCCCTTACACACCTCTTACCGCACACCTCTTATGCCTCTTACCACTATGATAAGCATTCATGAACATTTTCCAATGTCTCCTAATGGGAAGAGGGCTAAGAGCAAGGATGGTTGTGGCGACCTCGAGGGCATCAAAGTCCAGTAGGAAGAAGCCCTTACCAAGAAGTGTGATGTCTTTGATGTGACACATTTTTTTGGAAAGAAGCATTGTGAGTTACCAATTTGTAACCTGGCTCCTTGAAGGATGAGAACCAAGTACTCCACCAGTCAAGGTATGACCATTATCTAAGGTGAAGGGACAGGGCTGCTCTGTGTGTGTGTGTGTGTGTGTGTGTGTGTGACAGAGAGAGAGAGAGAGAGAGAGAGAGAGAGAGAGAGAGAGAGGGGGGGACCGCGGGGGGGGCTGCTTAAAATGGCTGCTGTGTGTTAGTGCGAAAGTAAGTGTGTGTGTGTGTGTGTGTGTGAAGACATGAAGCTGGACTCTGGAAGGACAGAAATCATAGGGTGTTTGGAGACCTAGTTTCACTATTTCCAGATGTCACTTAGGCAATCTTTTTATCATTGTCTCAGTGTTCGTCAGATAGATTCCTCTGTTTAGTTGTCTTATATTGAAATCTTCTGATGTTTGTAATAGCAAGCTCCCTCTTTGGGAACTGCTTCTTGTAATACAAACAAATATGGATTTCACAAAAAGAAAAGTGTAAGAAATAAGGGGGTTGCAGGCTGAGTAGAGCAGGCAGAAGGATGGTAGATAAGGTGGAGGTGAGAGGAGAGTTTGGGCTGGGGGTGGGGGATCCAAGGCGACGGATAGGATTTGAGGGGCAGGATGAAAGGCAGGAGGCTGTACAGTCCGTTGTACACTAGTACGGATATACAACAGTGACTGTAATGAAGGGCAAGGAGGGCATTGCGACTGAGCAGGGAGAACAGTGCAGACGAGCAGGGAGGTGGTCAGGCAGGAAGAGAGGGAAAAGGGGCAGGGTTGAAGAGGCTGAGGGCTAGAAGGAAGGGCTGAGGGAGGAGGAGAGGTCAGAGTTCTCACCTGTCAATCTTTTCCGCTCACATATATTCTTGACATTTGAATAATAGGTAATCCCCTCCGTTTTAAGGAGTCATCTGTGCACTGTCATAATATATGCTTGAGAGATTTCTTGTTCGATAATTGAATGAAGGATTGGGGTAGGCATGCAACTTTTGCTTTCACGTGCTCTATCAGTAGAAGTTAAGAACTTCAAGGTATTTATGGTATCGGATTTGTACAAGGTATCATAAGTGGAGTACTTGATTTTCTGTAAATTTTGTATTGATTTCACAGATTGCAAGCTTTGTCGTGAATGCCTTGCCAAAGAATTTGCCTAATGAGCTGTACGAGAGAGTGGCACGAATGTTATAAGGGATTTTGATGTTGTTAGAAAGTCACTTTATCCGCCCATATAACGGGAGTCAAGGTTGGTGGCTTGCCGGTTCAGACATTTACTAAAACAGGATCCTCTGGATGGGTTTCTGGGTTTCTTTTTGTTAAAAGTGACAAATAAAGGATGAAATTATTTGTATATCAGACAAGGATCTATGAGCTTGAAATGGAGTACACCCAATACAAGAACCATAATGAGAGCTAAATCAAATTGGCACAAAAGTATGCCACGGCAGAGGCACGTACAATACAGAGGCCCTTAACGTGTAAGGGAGTATGGATAAAGAATAGTCTTGAAGAGTTTTTATTTGCACAATGGCGGGATGACATTTTGTATCCTATTGTCAATGTTTAAACAGTCAGATCTTCTGAAGTTGTACCAAGAGGTTTTCATGGTTGATTTTTTACTCATGGTGTGCTAGTTGTTTATGGAGTTTAAAAAAATAAATAAATTTGGGGGACTTGCAGGCTACATTTCTTTATAAGGACTTTTCTGCTGCATACTCTAAAACTAACAAGATCTGACACTGTGCCAATAGGTTTTCATAATTGATATTTTACTCATTGTCTGCTAGGTGTTTATGGAATGGTAGATATTTTATTTTTGGGGACTTGGCAGGCCACATTTGTTTATAAAGGCTTTTCTGCTGCATACTAAAAAACTAAAAGCGTTTTTGTTACATTGGTGTCATCCTTCCAAGTTTAGAGATTGGTTTGTTTGTTTGATGTTGGATAGGTTGTCATGGCAACTATTTCTGTTTTCCATCATTTAGGGCTCCACTAGATGTCTCCACATAGGTAATGATTTTGACCCATTGCTTGCACATTTTTGGCCATTTTTGGGCCTACAAAGATCAAATGTGCACTTCTCAGTCCTATGCACCTACTTAAAATCCAGAAATAAGAATTGTGTATCCACCTAAGGTCAAGGAGGAGGCTAGAATCTACCTACTTTTGAGAACGTTCTTGTGCCCTCGATTCTCTCCAACAATTCAACCTCTCTAACAATTCAATCTTTGTCCCTCAACGAGCAACATGGCGAGAATGACAACATGATGAAGGAGAAGTGAACGAAGATGCTGATGCTAAAATGTTTTTAATTAACAATGCAACAATGCCAGCAAAAACAATCAAGCATGATGTTAAAATGTTTTCAATTAACAACGCAACAATGCCAACAAAAACAATCAAGGATGACATTTTGGAAAATTGGAGATGCAAAGTACAATGGATAGGGAGATCTTGAAAGATTTATCCAAAGTTTTGACACAACATGCCATGTTAGCAGGGACCAATTGGATGAAACAAAAGCAGTTTGGTTTCCCATGGCCTTAACCAACGGATCCTTTGAATGGCATCTAGATAGTCTTGCGGAGAAAAGAGCCATGTGGGATCTCCTTGTTGAACAATTCAAAAGGATATTTCAACCCAAAAGGCTACTAACATGACCCTACCCTCCGGCTTAGCAATATCCAATAGGGTAAAAGAAGAGAGACAAAACATGCTTGGGAAGAATGAAGATATTAGTAGCTCAAAGTATTTAATTGCATGGTTTATTTTTTGACAGAAAAATCCTATCCAAAATGAATGAAAAAAGTCAGTAACTATGAGCATACAGTGATGCTCATGAAGCCTCAATTGACATGGAGGATGGCATGACTAACTTGAACACCTACATGGATGACCATTAATCAAGTCACTGTAAGTCTTTCAAAAATCCCAAAAAGGAAAGAACTTTCTCCAAGGATCACCACACTAAGGATTGAGTGGAAGGCCATGAAGTCTTTCAAAAATCCCAAAAAGGAGAGAACTTTCTCCAAGGATCACCACACTAAGGATTGAGTGGAAGCCATGGCCTTAAGTGTGAAATAAGAAATGATGTAGGTCATAGAGCAGAAGTTGTGAGTCTCTCAAGCACAATACCCAAGAATGAAAAATGTGGTGTTCACATTGTATGGCCAACCTCATTGCAAATGAATGCCTAATCATGAAAGCAGACTCAGCTCGGTGGAATTATCCCAACACCAATGTTATCGTGCACAATTTGTAAAGTTTTTAAGCCATGATGTAAATACATGCTTCTATACATGAGGGTTGCAGAACCCAGTACCAACAATCCCCAATCTTGGTGTGTAGAGGTACCCAGCACTTGTACCCAATATACAGATGTTGAGGCTCAAGCCCATCCTTGTGAGGATACAAGTGCCAACTCTTGAGAAATCCCAATCCTCCATAGTATTGTCAAGCTCCCAATCTTGCTCTTGTAGTTGTCCCAGTTCAACAAAGCTAACTTGAAGAACTAGAGCTGCAATATGAAGTATCCCATTCACTACATGGAAGGTGCAAAATGATCATCCCAGTGTATGAAAATCAAGTAAGATAGACCACCTACTAGGCACTCATCAATTGCTTCAAATGTAGGGGAAACCACCATAAGGTGGATTGCCCACATAGAAGTAGCTTAAACACATTTCAACCTATGTGTAGAGATTGCGGAGTTGGCCTTGCATGCATAAATTGCCCACTTAGAGGAATGCCTTAAAATGCCAATGAAGTAAAACTAGATGTATCACTTGAAATCATTGGTATTGAAAGTCAAAGTGTGGCAAGACAAAGCGTGGTATCCTTGCTTATTCTTGTGATGATAAGAAAGCAGGAAGAAGTAGCATGGCAAAAGCTATCTTCCACTCAAAAGGAAAAGATTTTGAGAGCAATTGCAAGTCAATATTTAGCACATTTGGCCTCAGTGCTACTTAAGAGGCAAAAGAAATCTATCCCATCTTTTTTCTTTTTGGAGAAAAAGAGAGATTTATATTATCATCATTTGAACTTTATACATCATCAACCTCCACTTCACAAGAGGAAAAAGGAGCATAAGCCTGTTGTTGTCAAAATGATCAGTTTTCTGTGACTAGTCTAGCAAGCAAAAAGGGAGCAACAAAAATAGACTATACGTTAGCATCATCCCTCTGATAGGGGATAGACACGTCTACATCTTTATCCTTGTTATGTGAACTAGAGGGTCTCCCATCCTTATGGATTTTGGGAGCAAAGTGATCACCAACACCCCATTGGAGGGAGGTTTTGATTGGCTACTTGAAGGTATTTTCTTGAATAGGTTTTATACAATTGCATTTTGGACATAGGTGAGGTCTTGTATTGGATATTTTCTTGAAGCAATTGTATACCTTTTTCTAATTATCTCCCATTATATGCTCCCATAATGCTTTCCCTATGTTCTTGAACATATACATTTTGATCCAAAACATGTGTAATCTTTAAACAATTCAATTTGGCAAGCTATAGAGAATAGATATCTTTGCATGCCATTTGCCTTAATATTTGAAAGTCCATTGAGCATCCTAGCACAACTCTCTATAACTCTTGGCAAAGTATCAAATACTATGGTTGTTTCCATGCATGGTTGGGGAGCCCATGCACATTTTGACTCATGATAGTCCAGCTCATGAGGAGGAGGTGTGAGAGAACAACACTTGCTTATTATGAGCAGGAGCCTGCGTCACCACCATGGACTTCTACGTTTTCTAAGGTGACTTTTAGTCTTTTGGTTTACAATTGGGAGATAGACAATGATGCATGGGAGTATCCTTAGATCCAGCAAGGTAAAACATAAGACTAACAATCATTTGAGGGGGACATCCCAAGGTAGAGAACCCTTATTGACCATAGACACAAAAATTCTAAGTTGAAGATGTGGGGAAATACCCCCCCTTTGATGGCATGTCTTGTCTTTTTCCTCGTCTTCCAAGCTACCATAGTGTGAGGTACATTGTCATTGGAGAGGTTCTTGGTGTAGCCCTTTTGATCCTTGTCCTTTACTACATCTTCAACAATCATCTTGGCCTTCAGATCTTTCCCTTGATTTTGTGAGTAATGAAACCAATAATGGATTACCTTCATTAGTCATAGGGAAGGTCTTACCTTCGTAGGCAATGTCTACTCCCTTTACAAGTGGCACAAATGCCATGATTATGTCATCCAAATATATGACATTCATTTCAAGCAACAATGGAAGATAATCAAAACAAACATTCATCAAAGATAGTCAAACAATTGACCATGAGGACAAACTTGATTCTAGTTTGCCAATCTACAAGTGTCCAAGCTACAGGTGTCCCTCTCTCAAGCTTATCAAGTTTTGAATAGAAGTATCTTGAAATCCACTTCAAATTATCATAACCTCAATCCTCAATATAAAAGATGAAAAATGCATTTAACCTTCCAATGCTGACAGTCAAAGATCAGTTTGACTGAGATTGATTGAGATTCAGTCAACACATATAGTCAAACTTAGTCAAATTAGCCAATAATAGCAAGCTTCATACAGAGATCTTGGAGGCCAAAATTGAGGTGATAGAGAGCAACTCTTTGAGGGCATTTGGTGCACAATAAAAGGTCTACTGATAGAGAAGACCTATAACCAAGCTTGGGCAAAGAAATGCGTCAAGTCGCCATAGCTAAGAGCTTCAACCCCGACTGGTTTTTTTCGTCAGTACGCCTCAGATAGTGGACCATTGCCCTTCAAAATTCATCAGGAGCTTCCTAAGAAGGTCGCCCAGCAGCATCTTAGAGCATTTGAACAATGGTGGCTCCAACAGGCTCAATTTGAAGAAATGGCGCGGGATGAAGCGTGAAGCAGCACAGGTCGTAGAAGCTTTATTTCTTCAATTACTCCCAGGTGGAAGTGCATCCTAACTAGGGGAAACTACATCTAAAAGGGCAAGAGCAATGGTCCAGAGATGAAAGAGAACAAGCACTTGGAAAATTTCATGGGGAAGAAGGGGAAGAGAGGCTTCAAAGACCTTCATGGTGAAGAAGATGATGACATGGCACTCAAGGAGGTCTCAAGGAGGGTGAACCAATGCTCTGATACCACATGTTGGGGTAGCAAGAAGGATTCAGCAAGTGAAACAAAAGAGAGAAAGTTTATTCAAGGAGAGATAGGCCCAGTATGTAGGCTCTAGTTACATCTAGTAGTGACATCATATGTGAGCTTAGTAGAGCATCTAGATCCACAAATCTCTCAATCAGTTCCATGATTCTGTCAATCACACACCACACACCTAGATTCACTCAATCACGCCTATTAACACCTATCAAGGCACACCATGTGTTCACACACTCACAACCTTAGACCTTAGGACTCTAAATCCCATTACATCAATTTGTCCTTCAAAAGCCACTTGAGTTAGTCCACACTGCTTTGTGCATACTGAGCCAAGTAAAAAAGGACATCTTCTCACGTACCTTTTTGTTCCATAGTTTCTAGAATCTATCCTTCCATTTATCCGTGCTATCCTGGAGGTCCCACATTAGATTAAGGGTTTTGAAAATATCCTCAATATTAGAAGAAGGTGTGGGGATTGGGAAAAAAAGAAAAACCTCCCACCCAGCTGAATTCCTTGCAATATATAAAAAACTTCCTCCCTTCCATTGAGTGTCACCTTGCCACAACCCACCAATCCTGCTTAACACGAGCTTGACTTTGGTTGTTTAAGGAAAAATCTCTTCTAATTTCTAGCTAAGTTTTCCATCTAAGCTGCTCTCTATTCTTCTTATTTCTACCATATTAAAGTCACCAAGGGCAATACATTCACCTTCTACAACATGAAGAGATTTCATCATTATCTTTCTATCTGCTACATCACTATTGGGGGAATATATTGAAATGACATGAAAATCTGGACCCTCCATCGAACATTTTAACATTATCCATTTGTTTTGAGCATCTAAAACAATATGAGATACCCCTGCATTGTAGTGTGAGAGTACTCCTATGGCAGTGCCACCTTCCCTTCCTTATGAGAGGTGTAATATAACCAATTTCTCCTACTATCTATGGTTTTAAGAATACTCTCTAAATTGATTCCAGAGATCTTCACCTCTTGTAATGCTAGGAAAGTAGGAGAGAATATTTATCTCTAAGCTAATGAGCAATTTCCTCTCCCCTACTAGGTCAGTTAGGCCCCTAACATTAAGAGTTAGGAGAGATATAACATTATTTGGAATTCTTCTTGAGCCCCCTTTTAGCCCTAGGGTTGGGGCTTTTCACTTGAGGGGATGCTCCTTTTGCCTGAGACTGCCTTTTTAATTTTGAAGAGTTGTGAAGGCATTACCTTGTAAAGTGAAGTCCTTACTTCTAGCATTGACCTTTACCTATTCATCTTGTGATTTCTCTTCACTCACATAGCTGACTTGCTAGTTCTTCAATCTGCAGTCTTCTTCTTTGTGTCCTAGCTTCTTGCAATGGTGACACTTTGGTTTGTTCTTCAGTCTGCAATCACGTTGATAGTGACCCATCCTTCCGCAATGGTAACAATTCGTTGATGCTTTGTTGAACAATGCTTGTTTTTACTGCCTGCGTGTTCATGTGTTGGAATTGGAAGAAGGATTGAGCAAGTGAAGCAAAAGAGAGAGTGTTTATTCAAGAGAGATAGCCCAATATATACCATAGTGTGAGGCTCATTGTCATTGGAGAGGTTCTTGGTGTAGCCAACGTTGTAACTCGTTTGCTCTTTGTCGTTCTCTACACTCTTCAATGTATCTTGTCCATATTTTGCAATACGAGATCCTTGTAGTCCTTCACCTTCTTTGAGTGTCCAAGCCTTAAAAACATTTTGTGAATCGTATGTAATGAAGATGGTCTTACCACTTGTCATGCAAGGGCAATGTCTACTCTTGTACAAGAGGTGGTCATGATTGTATGGCAAGGTATAGTCAACCAAATGCAAGTACATTTCATACATCATGAAAGATACTGAAACCATAACTAAGGCATCTTTAAAATAAGAATCATAATGGATGTAGTTGAGACCTTTGTTCCAATAATATCCATTGGAAATCGTCATGCAAGTTATGATATATTCTTCCTTGATGAAAGCTCTTGTCATAGTCAACCCACACTAGTCAACTAGTCAACTAGTCAACAAGATAGTATGACTTGAAATCCACTTCAAAGTATCATAACCTCAATATAAACGATAAAAAATGCATTCAACTGAACTTCAAAGAGCATTCTTACAACTGAAAAAGCAATTTGTAAATCTCTGATCTATACTTTAACTCCTCAAGCATCACCTTAGCATTTAGTGTAGCATCAACCTTCAAAAATAGTCTAGAAATGCTTGTAGAAAACAGAGGAACCTTGGAGGGTTGCTACCTCACTCCACAAAGCATCAAGTAGAGGGAATTTATTGTGCAATCAAAGGTACTTGGAAGTAGAAGACTCAGTGCAGTCTCAAACCAAATGAATCTTCACACCTCCAAGGGCAGCAGCATCTTCTCCACCTCCAAAAACATGTCTTCTTCAAAACCCAATTGGTCTTTCCTTAGTTTCCCCTCATTCCCTTGACCATTTGCTCTCAAAAAGAAAATGGAGAAGAAGAGAGTGTGAGGAAGAAGATGATGACATAGCACTCAAGGAGGTCTCAAGCAGAGTGGAACCAAGGCTCTAATACCACATGTTGGAGTTGCAACAAGGATTGAGGAAATGAAGCAAAAGAGAGTGTTTATTCAAGAGAGATAGGCCCAATATATAGGCTCCAGATACATCCAGTAGTGACATCACATGTGAGCTCAGTAGAGCATCTAGATCCACAAATCTCTCAATCAGTTCCATGATTCTCTCAATCACACACCACACACCTAGATTCACTCAATCACACTTGCTGACACCTATCCAAGCACACCATGTGTTCACACACTCACAACCTTAGACCTTAGGACTCTAGATCCCATTACATCAATTTTTCCATCATGTAGATGTTGTCATGCCATAGAAATGATAAAGAGCCAAATAACATCAATCGACTATACTCATTTGTGGCTTTCCTTAGCCTTTGTAGGCTCACGTGTTGGGATCTTGAAGGAATGTTGATAGAGCCCCCACTCCAAGCTACTCCTTGTGAGAGAGAACCCATGGCCTTGTTATATTGATGTAAGAGGAGGTCATGATCAAACTAGAGCTGGTCATGCTTTGTTTGTAGCAGGGATGATTTTTTTTTGTTAGTTTCGTTAATAAGCAAAGTTTTTATATGTCTTGTGAAAGTTTATATGCTCTTATAAAAATGAAAGATCTCTAGGATTTGAAACTAAAATTTAAAAAAGAGGTAAGTTTAGCCTTTAAAATTATTAAATTGTTAATAAATTCCATGAGAATTTGCAAAGTTTTATGTAATAAATATATATTTGAAAATTTCACCAGCATATTAAGTATACTCATAGAAGATTAGGTTAGATCAATATTCTAAGAACCAAAATAAGACTTACACAATCAAGTACAATCTTATATTAACATTTAATGTTTGTTAGAATGATAATAATTTGGGAATTTTATCTATTTGAACGTTGAGTTGTACAATATTGCATAAACAATAAATTCAATGTACTATTGTAGCCAATATATCCTAGATAGTACAATTCAATCCTCAATCAATACCTTGAATGGGGCCAATGCATGACCTCATATCCAACCTATTTTCTCCTTTATGAACCTATGTTTAGCTAACCTAAGCCTATAATAGGCCTAGCACCAGCAAATATGTCCACCCCTAGTCAAATCACACACTAGGGCTATAACTATCTTATATATATCTTCATGCTTCTATCTTCAACAAGGACATGGGAGGGAACTATATACATAGTTATACATAAGCAACAAGTAGATTCTTAGCAAGAAGAATCAAATGATTCAAATGACATAAAATTGAAGAATGACCTTTGCTATGTGGAATTCCTCAATGTGGATCCATAGGGTGGCATATGATATTAAAAGATGTGTACGTGGAGTCACACATGCGTGCATGTGTGCAGGCATGTGTGTGTGTGTGTGCGTGTGTGCCTATGTTCAATGAGCATGCGTGCACACACACACACACACATGTGCGTGCGCACGCACACACATACACACAAAAAATAAATTTGATTAGTAAATGTATCTCACACACATAGACACTTATTTCTTTATAGACGAACACACACACACACACACACACACACACACACACACAAATACTTCTGTAACTATGAATGATTGTTTTATGTACCCCCTTGAAATATTCCCTTTACACTTTCTTTAACCACCCCACCTACCAAGCCCACTAATCGTCCCATACCTCCTTTAATCCCTTCTTAACCCATGCACTCATTCGCTCCTTACTCCACTTGTGACTTAAACTTCATTTGTGCTAAATTGTTTTTTAAATTATCTAAGAATCCATATGGTTGTCTATATTCCTAGGTAAAGCGATAACAAGGCAGGGAAAATAGGCATTACCTGTGTACCCAAACAGAACTATGATGTTCTAACACCTAGTTTGTTTGGATGGTGGTAGGTAAGTGGACCCCAACCTCGAACCTAGACTGCCTAAGGATTTGACATCTTTGTTCAATATTATGTTTGTCAAACTCAATATTATTAAAAATTCTTAATTTGATCAAAATTTTTGCAAGCTCTAGTTACCTTTTTCAACTTAGATGTCTCAAACATTTTTTCCTTATATGTTTCCTTCTTTAACTTTTTATCCAATTGATGGAATTAATTGTATGGCTCAATTATTGATGGGAATTTTTAATCTACACACACACACACACACACATAGAGAGAGAGATAGAATCTTGTGCTTTGTGTGTATTATTGTGCCACACCATATCTCCACTAGCAATCTGTGGGAGTGCATTAGCAAGGCATAAATATAGGAGGAAGGGAAGGAGAGGACCACGAATGGGAGTGAAATATACACATGGGGGGGAAGGGAAATATACACATAGGTAGAGGATGGTGAAAGTCATGGCGGGAGAAGGATGGAAAAGGATAGAATCCATGAAGGAAGGGTTAAAGACTTTGTAGCTTAATTAGAGAGAATGTTGGCATATAGATGATAGGAGATATGAATAATAGAAGGTGCATAAAATAGAATCACACCTTCCTTCCTCACACACCTCACGTATAGTGGATTGTTCCCTCATTAACTGGCATCCCACATGCATGTGCTGGGACATCCCCTATCCCACTAGGGCCATCCGATGTGTGTCCTCTATCCCAACATAAATCCCTCCAGATCCTTGACCTTCAAATGTGAGATAAGAGGCTGTCACTCTAACTCCTTGGGGTAAGAAGGGCTAGCCCGAATGAGGCCGCCTACTAGTAGCAATGTGTGGGCAATAGACCCATCATTTGAGTTGAGTGTTATTGTTGACATAGTCTAGACACCTGCGTGCTTGGACCTATCAACTTGTGTCCTTGGAGGCAACTATCTTGAAGCCAATCATCTTGGTAGATGTTGCTAGTGTGTGAAACTTTGAGGGGGGTTGCAAAGTAGAATGGGAAGCACCTTGAATTATTAGAACATCTTTGTCATCTAGGCCACATCAGTGTGGCACATTGCTTGGGTTTTCATCAAGCATTTAGTGTGACATCATCAACTTTTTAATTTTCTCTAGAGTGCACAATCAATTTGGATGAGGATAGAATTTGTGGCTCACACTTTGTTGAGCTCTTTATGGGGGCAGGATTTGATGCTCCGACAACAAGGCTGAGTCAAGTTCTTAGACCATATGTCTTTATGCCTTAACCTACTGATGTATTTTAGCAAGCTCTACTCTATTTGTCTCCATTATCACTTGATTTTTTGTAGATGAAGGATTGCCTCTCAATTGAGGTAGTGAAGGGACATATTCAATGCATCATACTCCACCTATAACTTGTTAAGGTTTGTGGTTGGAGGTACCTTGAGCCATGGATTGGGCAACCATTTGTTACACTCTTGGTGTGTGTTGTAGGCATGACACATCAACTAGGGGGAATCTAGTGCTTAACAGTGTGGAGAAGAATTACAAAGGGATGCACCCCCTTCATTTCAAAGTGTGTACCAATTTAGAGGGTATCTTTGATGTGAGAATCTTTGTTCAATACATCTCAATGGGGTGAGACTGCCCTTAGCTTATTTTTCAAAAAATCAAGATCCCGAGGGATTCACTCTTAGTACAAGGGGGATGTCACCTACATGCATGAACTTCAAGAAAACCCCTATATACGGTCCATGTAGCATAATAAAACACCCCTATTTAAGCTTATAAGGATACCACCAAAAGCACACTATGTCCCCCTTTCCTTAAATGTATGTTCTTTCTCAATTATTTAGATTAGACCATAAGAAAATTTAGATGATATTGATTAAATCATCTTCAAATATTCACCAATGGGTAATATTCAATTGTTTCCTTACCATGGCGTAAAACTAGCCACAAGTTGAGCTTAGTTCATGCACACTTGTACATGACTAATTGTCACTAGTGAAATGTGTATGTGTGTGTACTTTTTATGTTTAGGGGTAAAAACTTGTATTTCCCTACACCCCTCCCTCTTCCACCCCATAGATGTCAAGGCCCCCTTAACTTACATTTAAGATTGGGAAAAATTAAAAAAGGGCCCCCAACCCTAATGTATAAGCTTATGCCTCATCTCTAAAAAACCCCCTATTGTACACTCACGTGATATCATAAGTTTCCCCTTGTGAATCCCCTGGGATCAAGATCCACCAATCCCCAAAGTCAAGACTAGATGACTCGCCTCCTTGGACCCTTCCCTTATTTAAAATGCACACAAAGCATCTGTGTGGACAAGTGGAGGGTGGCACAAAGATGCTTGCTACTACATTCTGCTTTCCCCTTATAATAGCCTAATATGCACACATTCATGGACACTGCACATCCCTCGCACAACCAATTCATTCAATCCATACATGGGACCCTTCACATTGGAAGGGTTTGTGTACATGGGACCCTTCACACATTCATGGACACTGCACAGCCCTCCCACAACCAATTAATTCAATGCATACATGGGACCCTTCACATTGGAAGGGTTTGTCATGCCCCTCTTGGAGTAAGAGCCTTCACCCAATCCTACAAGAGTCTTCCACCTTCTTGTCAAGCCATAAATTTAGATGCTTCATGCTAGCATTTGCACCTCCTACAATTCCCTTGTCAATTGAAATCAATAGGTATCACCAGATTGAATTCGGGGGTATTAATTAATTTCTTTTGAGGGGGGCAGATGTTGATTAACACGATTGAACGTCTTATAGGAGGAAGGTGTAGCTGTTGATCAAAGCAATTGAAGGTTTTTGCAGTGTTAGTGGCTTCTTGAATAATCCACTAAATAAGATTCATGAGCAATAACGATTGCCATTGCCATTTTTATAACATGCTCTTTAACTTAGGATATCCATAAGATATCCCCTTTATTTCTTATGGGACCTTTCTACTCTTTAAACATTTTTTACGAGGTTTTTTCAAGACATTCTTTGAAGAGGAATTTACCTTGGAGATCTTATTAGATTCTTATATATAAGGTAATCGAAAGGAAGAGACCTTGGGCTATTGCCAATTCTAAAATAAAATTTGGATTTCCTATCCCACAACTGAGGGGATCCCCCTAGGAAAATGTTTGGACCACTAAGGGTTTAATAGTTTAATAGATCGATAAACATCCATTACTACTTGTGAATGGAATAACCATGGTGATGCAGGAATTGGAGGCCCTATTAACACTTTATCTTGCAGGTGTATGGGCATGACTTACTTTGGAATGGAAACCACAAGGTTCCATTTCATCCTTAATGCCTTTACCTTAAGGTCCCCAATAGTGCTGGGGTTTCTAGTTACTCCCTTGGAATCTTCTAGAAATTTTGAATATATTTCATTTACTTATTGCCTGCCAACCTCTGACTACTTTTGAAGCATTAAAATGCCGAGATTTGTTCATTGCTAATCTAGATAGAGTGACACGGATAACAACTGTGTGCTAGCCTTGAAGCCTGGCTTCCACATCAAAAATGTATTGTTCTAACCTTCATTTTTGTTGTGATGGTGCCAGGTGAGTTGACACACCTCTCCATCGGATTTGCAAGGAGAGTCGACATTGCGAAAGAACACGTTGGCAACCTTGAGGAATACACTTGAGAGAGATATAGTGCTCTCGACCCTGTTATGCATGCTTACACAATTATATGTATTTGCAATTTAAGAGCTTGAAAATGAACTACCTTGCAACTTGCTTAATTTAGAAATTGTCTTATGGCTTTCACCATTGGAATAACTGACACAGTGTTATCCCCTTGGATTCATGATTGAAAATGCAGCTAGAGTAATTAAATGTATTTCTCTTTTCTTGAGGATTATCTGTAGACTCTACTGCACCCCGTAGCACTAACGTGAAGGTGAAGATAGCCTTGATAAAGCAATGGTTGCCAAGGGTCTTTAAAGGCATTGATTAAGAGCATGGATTAGTGGAGATTTAGATCCATTGAAATAATAGGTAACACACACACACACACCCCTTTTTTTCTGGGTGATTTTTTTTTGGCATTATATTACAATGTCACTATCCCAAAATGGGATGTGCTCAAATACATCAATAGAAGATCTCAATACATGAGAAGTATACATCATGGTCTATGGACAAGCAATCATAAAAGAATTGCTACAAAGAGTGCTTGAAAAAAGAGGAAATTGAGAAAGTTGCATACAATTTCACTCGGCCATACAATAGAATGCCAATCTTTGGAATGAAAAGGTAACAACTTCGATTTTTGAAAATTGACATGAAGACCAGCAAAGGGATAGTGCATGCATCAGCGAAGATAGATCCTACTCATTATTCTGAGGCGTAAAAAATAAATCATCAGCATAAGCTTGAGCAATCATAGTACCACTTTCAGGAATCTCCAAACCATGGAGCATGTCTGTTGCCACCAGATGATCCATATATTGGAGCATGGGATGCGTGGAATTGGCATAAAGCAATGCACTAGGTGGATCCCTGACAAACTGAACAATGAAGACACTACAAGACACGGGCCTCTTTTCAACACCGATACTGATGCTAAATATGAAGATTAAAAAGAAAAAAATGAGTGGAAAGAGTCAGAAACTCCATTGGTGTGGATGTCGCAAAGAAAGCGTCAGTGCGGGCATCGATGTTAGCATCGGTATATACAGTGACGTTTTTATAGAAGCTTAAAAAACATAATGTGGGGCAGGATGGGGCTTGTTTTAGTCCCATCTTGGCCCACATAATTTTTTTCCCATTAAATTCACGATTATATGTTATAAATGCGGAGGTGTACATTACAATTTTGCAATGAAAGTCTACAAAGTAATGATAATATGGTACAAAATCACAATTAAATGTTACAAATGCGGAGGTGTACATCATAATTTTGCAATGAAAGTCTACAAAGTAATGTCAATATGCTTTAAAATGGCAAATATGCTGAAGTATTGCGCTAATGCACTACAAAATGGCAAAAGTGCTGAACTCCAAAATGGCAAATCTGCCGAGGCGTGCAATCTATTGTAAAATGGCAGAAGTGCTGAAATATTGAACCACTAAATATTGTCCTATCCTACTATTGCTCCTCCTCATCCTTGTCGCTCTCCTTGCCTTTGGTCTCTAGTCTATGTGTGGCCTCCTTGTCACCCTCCTTGCCCTCGGTCTCTCTACATGTGCCCGATTCCTTGCCCTCCTCTATTGCATACCTAGCGCTTCTTCCTCAGATCCTGTCTCTCCATCTGGATCTCCGGATGGGTTGAACGTGCCTCCCTAAGAATGAAACAAGTTAGAAAAACTAAGAGCGTTAATTGTAAGGCAATGGTGATAGTCAAACGATAATGAAGAGGAATAGGGTATACTCACATGACATGCCGCTACCCTTTCCCAATCGATGTTGACTCATTCTCTCTCCTTCTACTTAAACCATGCCTTGGCACAAATCCTGAAGGCCTTTCTATACTCCTTGTTGTTTGGAGGCCTTCCAATCACAGATTCCTATGGATCCAAATTCAATTAGTTAGATATGAATGATAAGACATTTAAATGATTGAACATATTAGAAATTCAGTAGAAGATAAATATATACTTACCACCCATGCCTCGTTTTGCTGAGTCTTCCACTGCTTTCGAGGTGGGAAGGACCTATAGTCTCCAGGCGTATCCTTGTTGTCCTTCGCCATCATCGCTGAGGCTCAAACCCATCTGGATTCTCCCTATAAAACTTCTTCACTTTCTTTCAATCCTTTGGGTATGCCCACCCTAGCTTGTGCTTACCCTTGATTACAACATCTCTTAGTTCATATCTATGAGACCTAAGGAGCTCCCCATGCGAGTAAGCATGGCATTTGTTTCAAACTTAAACCCTTTAGGATTTGAAAATTGTCTCTTAAGGGCTTCTAAGCAGGCATCCTTTGCTCTTTTGTCATGTTGTTTCCAAGGTCTGAATATATCATTGGGGAAGTGGGTGCTCACCAACCTCCTCATGTATCTAGTGATTGATCACCTTTCTCTCCTCATCCTGTATAACCTCCCCAATGCTATTCACTCTGTAGGAAAGGTCCTCGCGCAAAACAAAGTACGAAGGATTTGGGGTGGATGGAGTAGCAGAGCTAGAGAGAGGGGTGGTGCGAGCACTTAAGGAGCGAGGAGTAGCGAAGGGAGTGGACTCTGGGGTGCCGCGGCCTAGGAGTGGAGAGGGTAAGGGACATGACTGGTACTGCATCTCATGACGAATTGGAGACCTATAGGGATGTGATTGTAGACTTGTCTACATCCCTTGAGCCACCACAACCACCTCGATTCTTTCTTGGACCTACGATGGGCATGCCCAGGTGATGACCCCTTGATCAAAGGGTCTACAGCGGATGGCTGTCAAGTAGGTAAAGCCGTCGATGGCCCTGATCTACCCGCGAGGGGTGTAGGAGAGGGAATAGCTGAGGTCCTCTGGGACAGCAAAGAGAAGAATCTTGTTGCCTCCGCATCCCTCATGGATGTGGCAAAATCATCGGGACTCCTGACGAAACCATGGACTGCTAGCGAACGAGTTCCTTGAGGGATAGTCACAGGGGTAGGCCTGAGAGGAGTTGGCCCATGGGGAGTCCACCTAGGGGTAGTCACAGGAGTAGGCCCCTAAGGAGTTGGTTGAGTGGAATCAAAGTCCTCTAGAGGGCACAGATCATGATGTCTCCTCCTACAAAGGGTTTCGTACTCTCCTAGCGCATGACATGCTCACATGTCTAATTTGGGGGGATTGGACAAACATAGACAAACATGAAAACAAACACAAACAAAAGAGCGGGTACGTAGCGAAAATACAGTACATACAATTTAC
This sequence comes from Dipteris shenzhenensis, assembly GCF_047967505.1. Classification (NCBI taxonomy): domain Eukaryota; kingdom Viridiplantae; phylum Streptophyta; class Polypodiopsida; order Gleicheniales; family Dipteridaceae; genus Dipteris; species Dipteris shenzhenensis. The sequence goes on from NC_141607.1 coordinate 17,028,367, forward strand.
TTAAAAGACAATTTATTACTTGAAACTCATATTCAATTTACTAAAAGTATGAAAAGACAATTATTTACTTAAGACTTCATCATATATTATCATATATCTCCATAAGTTACATTACCATATGTGTTCGATGAAGAATGTCTTTATAGTTTATAAAATACTCCGATTTGGAGAATGTTAGCTACAGTTTCTGGTGTATGAGAGGGAGCCCTCTTTTGGATATTTGTTCTAACCCCTCTTGGATATTTGTTATGATATATCATGAGATTATCTTGTATCCCTCTCTTTGTTATTCGTTATGCTATATGTTTTTTAAAAGAGATAAAAGATAGCGGAAAAAGTTTGAAAAGAGAGAGAAAAGATAGGGGAAAAAGTGTTAAAAGAGAGAAAAGATAGGAGAAAAAGTTTGAAAAAGATAGGCTCCTTGCACTGGTGCAGCCTAGGACCTAGCAAGCATTTACAGACTCAGATCATTCTTTGAATTCATGGGTCTCAAATCTTAGCCTCTAATTGCCATGACACAGAAAACAAAAGTCCAACATGCATTTGAGACAACTGAGACTTTCAAGAATTCAAAGAATGATTTGGAGAGGGGTGTAATGACTCAAGTTTGCATATGCTTGCTCAATGTTCAGTTGTTGAAGCTTAATGTGGAAAAGAGAGAAGGAAAAGAGAGGAAAAGAGAGAAGGAAAAGAGAGGGGGAAAGAGAGGAGAAGAGAGGGAAAAAGAGAGGAAAAGAGAGGGGAAAAGAGAGGAAAAGAGAGGAAAAGAGAGAAGGAAAAGAGAAAAAAAAAGAGAGAGAAAAGAGAGGGGAAAAGAGAGAAGAAAAAGAGAGGGAAAAAGAGAGGAAAAGAGAGAAGGAAAAGAGAGGAAAAGAGAGAAGGAAAAGAGAGAAAGAAAGAGAGGGGAAAAGAGAGAAGAAAAAGAGAGGGGAAAAGAGAGGAAAAGAGAGAAGGAAAAGAGAAGGGAAAGAGAGGGGAAAAGAGAGGAAAAGAGAGAAGGAAACAGAGGGGAAAAGAGAGGAAAAGAGATAAGGAAAAGAGAGGAGAATTGAGGAAAAGAGAGAATGAAAAGAGAGGAAAAAAGAGAAGGAAAGAGAGAAGAAAAGAAAGGGGAAAAGAGAGGAAAAGAGAGAAGAGAAGAGAGGAAAAGAGAGGGGAAAAGAGAGAAGGAAAAGAGAGGAAAAGAGAGAAGGAAAGAGAGAGGAAGAAGAGAAGAGATAAGAGAAAGGAGAAGAGAGGGAAAAGAGAAGAGAAGAGAAGAGAAGAGAAGAGAAGAGAGGGGAAAAGGAAAAGAGAAGAGAAGAGAAAAAAGAGAATAGAGGAAATAAGAGTGGGGAGAAGAGAGGAGAAGAGGGGAGAAGAGAGGAAAAGAGTTCCTACGCCCATCACTACAACTATCGCTTAAGGTGCTAGTTGCAGGCCAATGTAATCACAAAAACAAAAATAGGAAAAGAGAGAAAGCAAACTCTTACTTGGAAATGACGTGTCCTGGCACTACATGATCCCGCTCGAAAGAGGAGGTGTTTCGTGTCCTGGTTCTATAAAATAGAAGAAACATATCATTTTAAGAAAACTAATTAGTGAAAGGAGGAGTTTGGAGTAGCAACATTACAAAGGGATTGGATTGAGGAGACAAAGAGAAGCCTACAAACAAGGAGAAAGCAAGAAAACAATCGGTAGTCTAAGAGCTTTCATACTCTTCTCTTTCATAATTGTTTTTTGGGTATTGTTTCTTTCTTTAGAGAAAGAAAAGGAAAGGAAGGAGGAGAGACACTTTAGAGAAAGCAAGGGAAAGTGAAAGTAGAGGAAGGGAAACAAGAGGAGAGGTAGAAAGAAAGACAAAGAAACCAAACAACTTGAAATAGAAGGGGAAGAGAGGAATTCTTACCTTGAGATGGAGAGGAAGCTGCAGCAAGTCTTGTAGTAGGTGCAGGGGGACAATGTGGGAGAGGATGGAGAGGTGGGAGGGGGAGGGAGGAGGAGTGAGGAGGCAAGGGTTATGGGTGATCTCACAAGGTGAAAGCAAAAGCGAGGGAGTAGAACGCACAAAAAAATGAATGGCGTCGCGAGTTGAACATCGAGTGATTTTGGTTCCCAAAAAACATTGGTACAGGCATCGGTATTACTGTGGGTATATAAAAGCAGATCATCAGTATAGCCATCAGTATATACCGATGCCCATACCGATGAAACAAGGTCGTTAGAATATATCAATGCACATACCGGCAAAATAGGGTTTTTTGGGGGTTTAGGATTTAGTGTTTTTGGGGGGGGCTGGGGAGTGGGGTTTGATTTTGGAGGGTGAGTGGGTGTTTGATGGGATTTACGCCCTTGGGTGTTTGGTAAAAGAGAGGGGATACGGGGGTTTGAGGGAATCTAGGAGATTTGGATGTGTGCAGGTGGAGAAAATGAGAGTAGTGATAGCTAATCGGATAGGGGGACACTTCCCTAGAGTTTGGAGTGGCTTTGTGAGAGATTGCCTTTGTCCTTGCATGCATTGCAGGTGAGGGGTTCATCATCAGTGCTGTATTGCCATGTGCCACTTGCAAATGTATGGAAAGGTGCCACCAAAAGAGGATGTACATTGACATGCTAGTATATCATCAGTAAACCAATGATATTTGAATGATTCATGGATATTTATATTGCTTGTCCTTGTTGTACGGACTAACCTTGCATCATTATATTATATAGGATGAGGAGAGTATGAGGGAGCACATGCACCACCACCACTGTTCGATCAAGATGATCTTGAGGATGATCCTCTAGAGGAGACGAGCGTATGGCACACATGATGGATTCATTTTTTGGAGGCACCACGGGAGATGGGGATGATATCTATGAGCATGAGAGCATGACACACACTGTTGTATGATGGTGCAAGGATATCAAAACTACGAGTGTACCTCTCAATCTTGAATTTGCAAGCAAAGTATGGATGGTCAAACACAAGTGTCTCAGCCTTGATGAGGTTTGGAGCCTTGATCTTAGTATCTCGTTCCTAAATTTTTTTATTAAGTAAGTATCTCATTCACAAGTTTCTTGGATATCCAAATTGTAATAGGTTGCTCCACAACATGTTGCCTATCCCAAATACCATGACCAATTCCAAAGACGAAGTAAAGAAGATGTTGACGATGGTTGGGATGGATTATGACACCATCCATGCTTGCCCTAATGATTGTATTTTGTTTCGTCGTGAGTATGGCAATTTGGTTAATTGCCCAGAGTGTGGAGCACACTGCTATAGAGAGGACTTACTGGGGGAGACGATCCTAGTGAAGGTCCTGAGACATTTTCCCATCATCCCTAGAATATAGCACATGTTTAGATGCAACTCCATTGTGCAACTGATGATGTGGCATGCTACACACACTAGTCCACCGATGACACTTTGAGGATCCCAGCAGATTGTGCTACTTGGAAGCACGTAGACCACATGTGGCCATACTTTGCAAGGGAGCCACACAATTTACATCTCGGGCTTGCAATGGATGGCATGAACCCTTTCAGGTTATGCTCCACATCTTGGTCAACATGGACCATAGTCTTGGTGAGCTACAATATCTTGCCATGGTTAATAATAAAGAAGGGACACCTCATGCTTTCCTTACTTATGCCGGGGAAGTACAAGGCAAAAAATATGGACGTGTACATGACACCCTTGATCAAGGAGCTGCAGACCCTAGGGAGGGACATAGGTGTCTTTAATATTTCTAGAGCCTCGAGGCGAGCTGCACACATGCGCGTTAGGGCAATTTTAATGTAGACCATGCATGACTATCCAGGATTTGGGGAGTGCGCAGGTACGTGCTTTTGCATGCCTATTGATACCTTTATGTTTCTATTGTGGAGTGATCTATGCATGTCTATTGACATCTCTCTCTCTCTCTCTCTCTCTCACACACACACACACACATCCTAACAATCAAATGCAAGAATTCATGTACTGTAAATTCCATCTTTTTGCATAACATTCAACAAGTCAAAAAGTTTGTGGCTTTTTATGATCAAAGATTGATTCTCGTTATAATAGTTCCAACAAAATGTTTTTTTTGGCTTTTAATGAGTCATAAGGCTATGGAAAAAAAAGGGATAAAAGAATTTAAGTAACCCTGTAAAATTCAGGTCATATATTAATTAGCACATGACCTTTATTTGTGACAAAATCACTCAAACACAAAGGGTTTCTTATTTACCCCAATAGCATATTATTAACTGTTGCTTATTGGTTAAAAAATAAGAATGTATGAAAAAGGGTGTGGGATATTTGTAATTAGCAAGTGACCCTTCTATTTGCGGACATAGGAATAGGAAAAGGCAATGTGGCGCTTCATTTCTTGGGTAACCCTTCATTTATGGGAAGGACACGACTATAGATAACACATGGTGAGCATAGTAATTCACGCATGGTGGAATAGTCGACTGGCTATATACTTTGCTCCGTGGACTTCATGAATCATGACCTTCTGCATCGACTGCTCAATACAAAATCTTTAAAGATATGAGCATACCGTCCTCCCAATGCACATGCCTACGACTCGTGTCATGACTATTTGCTTTGAACACACACACACACACTTTTTTTGGTGAAACAAACACACACACACACACACACACACACTTTTTTTTTGTGAGAACACACACACACACACACTTACATACACATATACTCACACAAGTACACTTAGTTGCACACACAAATACACACATTCTCTCTCTCTCTCTCTCTCTCTCTCACACACACACACACACACACACACACACATTGCTATGGGATGCTTTTGCTTTGCTAATTGATTTTTCCATTGCCCACATTCCCTTTTGTGGATATATACTAATTGGTAGTAGTACTTACACTTTCATTTCCTTGTGCATGATATGTGTAATGCAAGGGACCATCACTTTTCTTGAGGAATGATTCACTAGGAGAATATTCTTGAGGATAGTATACTATCAATATGATAATTGCAAGGAGATTTTATTTGTGCCTACTTTTGATTGGTGTGGGTTGTGCTGTCATATGTTGGCTCATGCATATTCTATTATGGTGTGATTTGGATAATAGAATGATAGTAGTGTTGTGTTGTCATATGTTGGCTCATGCATATTCTATTATGGTGTGATTTGGATAATAGAATGATAGTAGTGTGGGGTTGTTGATAACTTTACTTTTGCAATGTTTGGATATTAGCAGTTGGACAAAGCATATTTTGGAATGTCCTATATTTTTGGCTCTAGTACTTTGTTACTTTGATTGGATTTTTAGCATTTTTTGCAAGTTGTAATTTGGTTTGGAATTACTCTGTTATCGGGCAATAAATTAAGCATACATATTGCCTATATGTTCCACATGTATTCAATTTTTATCATTTGCTTATATGGTTTGGACAACGTAATTGCAATGCCACTTTATGCAAATGAATGGTATTGTAGTATTGTGGATTTCCTTTTCTCATGCTACCCACCTCCTTATGGTAAACATGGTGTGATTAATCCTTAATACTGCGCTCCAATTATTGAAAGATTTCCTTCAATTCTTTTCAGTTTTAAACCTTGTAAATGCAAGATGATTATATCATATGGGGTAGTCATAATTCTATGGTGGACTTTATCATGTAAGGCATGTTTGCATAAGATTAAATTGTGAAGTGGATCAAGTTTCCTTTTTAGGGTCACCGTGTGATGGTGGGCTAGAAGAAGCTAGTGGGGAGTAACATGTGTGTTATCCCTTCTATTTTGGTAGATGGTTCTCCAGGTTGGAAATGGGGTTTAGTGCTATGATTGGTGGGATATGATTAGGCGGTTGGGTGGCATACAACTACGTTTCTCCTCCTTTTGTTTTTCCCTTTCCTCGTGTCTTGCTAGTGCTTGCCATACCACTCTTGCCATTTTCTAAAAACCCCATAATATCCCATACACAAATAACTCTCACCCCATACCAAGGTATTTATAATTCATACCTATGGTATTTACAATGATCCATTCCACTCATCCTCTCAATCCCACACAATATCTTAGAAAATAGAAGTAAGTGAGAGCCGCTAGGCTATCACTTGATACTCAAACTCTTATCAAACATAGAAGCAAACAATACCAATGCCAAATAAAAAATATCAATTTCTGGTGTCACATCTTTCCCTCCCCCAGCAAATCCTCTCTAATGACAGAGAGGGTCTGCTGGCCCTCAAGGTGGTGGAGCATAGAAGAATTTAAGGTGATACTCCTTGGTGCATCCGGGTATCACCATGCTGTCAGTATCCTCAAGCTGATAGGTTCCATTTGTGAACTTCTTTTTGACTCGATATGGTCCCTCGCATCGGCCGATAAACTTTCTGTCTAGCCACTTGTCCAGATGGCTATCAAATCTCATTACCAAATCTCCTTCTGCAATATCTTTCTTCTTGCGTAATTTGGTGTCAAAACGGGCCTTGCGCCTTTTTTTGAGAAGCTTCCAAGTTTTGTGTGGCCTATAATCTGCATTCATCCAAGGCTTCTAGCTGTACCAAGCATTGAGCATAGGCATCCTCCTATCCTTCTTTTCTTGCAACAGCAGTGCAAAGACTATGTATCTCCAATTCAACAGGCAAAATGGCTTCTATTCCATACACTAGTTGGAATGGTGTAAACCCAATAGCTAGCTTGTGTGTGGTTCTGTAAGCCCATAAAACTTCTGCCAAGTCCATATCCCAATGCCTTTTCTTGGTGTCTACAAGCTTTCCCATTGAATTGCACAACAATCCATTTATTGTCTCAGCCAAGCCATTACATTGGGGATAGTATGGTGTGGACATGCTATGATTTATCTTTAGCTTATGCACCACATCTTCAATTAGTTCATTTCTAAAAGAGGTTCCTCCATCAGTGAGAATTTTCAAAGGACAACCAAAGCGTGAACAAATTTGATCAAAGAGAAATTTTGCAACTGTGCTTGCCTTGTTATTGACTATGGCCTTGGCCTCTGCCCACCGAGTCACATAATATGTGGTCACCAGTAAATAATGCTTGCCCTGAGATGAGCGAGGGAGTGGTCCCACAATGTCCAACCCCCACCTCTCAAATGGTCCATATGCTGGAATAGACTTCAAGGGCCCAGGAATCAATCGTCGCCTTCCAAACTTTTGGCATACTTTACAACTTCGACACCATTCATATACATCCTTATGGAGGCATGGCCAAAAGTAACCTGCATTAAGAATTCTCCTAGCTGTGCTTGCTGAAGCAAAATGACAGGAGCATTCATGACACATTTCTAGGATTTTGCTAGTCTCCATGGGATGGACCACCCGACGGAGCACCTTGTCTTTTCCCAATTTATAAAGAATGTCATCAACAATAGTATAGGGACAAGCCTTCCTTACCAATTTCTACTTCCACATATTGCTGAACATCTTGCAGTTCTGGCCATCCAGTGTCTACCAAAGGAACCACCCCTCGGTCTTGTACTACAATGGCTTGACTAGGTATATCATCTACCCTTTGATTTTCTTTTTTGTTTATATGAACAAACTTGCGAAAATCAAACTAACTACATAGTGCCATAGCCTTCTGATTAAGCTCCTTCAAATGAGGACTTCTTGTCCTGTAATGCCCTTGCATTTGCTTTATAATACATTGAGAATCTCCTCTTACTTCCAATTCTTTAACTGGACCTTGAAGACAACCCTCCAAACCAAGAATCAAAGCATCGTACTCAGCTGCATTGTTAGTTGTGATACTTGAAAGCTCTTGTCCTCTTGCCCACACCTCTTGACCTTCAAAATTCATTAAGATTATCCCCCCGGCTCCGTGTTGGTGTGGACTAAAAGCCCCATCAAAATACAAAACAAAAGATGTTGGTGGTGTATCCCTTTCATCTTTAATGTTCTCCTTACATTTCTTTTCTTCTCCTAGATCCTCCCGTCCTGTGAGCAAATCTACCATAGTGGACCTAGTGGTATTTTTAGTGACAAAAGAGAAAGAGAACTCCTGAAGCTCTGACAACCATTTTGCAAATCTCCCCCCAAGATAAAGCTTGCGAACTAGATATGCTAATACAAACTGAGTGGTAAGGAAGAAAAATGGTCGAGGTAATAAATAAGAGCGAAACTTTCTGACTGAAAACACCAAAGAGAGAGCTTGCTGCTCCATTTCTTCATACCTTGTTTCCACCTTTGTAAGCTGTTGGCTGTCATAATAGATGGGTTGCATTCTTCCTACCTCTCCTTTTTGTAGCAATACAGCACCAACTGAATGCAAAGATACACTTGGATTTAAATAAAAGTCTTGAGACCCCAACCAGGGGGCTTCAATATTGGGCCCTTACTCATGGCCTCCTTAAGTTGCTACAAAGAGTCTTGTTGCTCCACACCCCATTAAAAAGAAACTCCTTTCTTGTCAACAAGTTCATGGGATGCACTATCTCTGTGAAATCATCACAAAAGCGTTGATAAGACTTGCCCTTTCCTAGAATTCTGTGAACACCAGTTACACTTTCAAGAGTTGGCGATGCCATGATTACTTGAACCTTGTCAGGATCCATTTGCAGGACTTCTTCAAATATAATATTCCCCAACAAGACTACTTTTGTTTGATCCAAATGACAGCTGCTAGGATTTAGACACCCTTTTGCTTCATCAATCCTAGCTAAGGCCATCTTTAACTTCTCCATGTGATCTATGTGTCGAGAATAAATGCAAAAATCATCCAAAAACACCCTTATGAACTTTCCCAAGTAAGGCTCAAGCACTTGACTCATGAACCTTTGAAATGTAGCTGGTGCATTGGTCAACCCAAAAGGCATCACTCTGTAAGCAGAAACTCCCCAAATTGTGACAAATGATGTTTTGTTTTAATGTTCCTCTCGAATACGAATTTGAAAGTACCCAGAATACCCATCACATACAGAATACATCTCATGCCCTACTACTTGGTCTAGTATTTCATCTTGGAATGGCAAAGGATCCCTCTTAGTGCATGCATTCAAAGGATGAAAGTCCACATAGACCCCCCACTTATTTCCTTTCTTTGGTGTGACAACTACAAGAGATATCCATTCTGAATCATCAACACGAAAGATGAATCCCGCCTCAAGTAGTTGTGTTACCTCTTTCTTTAGTGCCTCAGCTTGGATCACCCCCAATCGCCTTAAGCGTTGCACAACTGGCTTGCTTTCCAACTTCAACTCAATCTTGTGCTCCACAAAAGAGACTGGTCGAACCTGTGAATAGCTTGTTGCAAAGAGACATGGAAAATAATCTAACATATCCAAGTACTAGAGCTTCTCACTACCTGATAGAGAATCACCAAGAAGCTCCTCATTGCGTTGGAGTCGTTTAGTGTGCTCCACATCCTCCACATGAAGTGTCTCTACAGGATCTTCATGCACCACCACCTTGTTCCTTCTTGACTCGTCTCGATCAGCACCAAGACAAAGACCAAAGGCCACTCCTTCCACCTCACCCTCTGAGTTGGACTCCTCGGAGCTACACCCTGTTTCTTCTTCTTCATCGGTTAAGTCATAGTTTGAAAACTCTGATGTTGAAGACTCCTCCTTGACAACTTCCTTTTTGTGGCTTCTGATGTTGTAGCGCACCTTCTTATCATTTCCCTGCAAAATCAATTGTCCAGTATCCCACTTTTGAATAGCCCTCACCTTGCGTAGCCAATGCCTTCCCAAAATCAATGCATAGGCACGTGCATTTGGCTTGGTAGGGATCACTTGAAAAGTAGTCGGCACAAAAATTCCACATACATCCACTTCTAGATTCTTCACAACTCCCAAGGTCTTAACCGTAGTGTTGTCAGCCAACTTGATGTGCTAAGGAGAGGTAGTACTAAAGTATTTTAATTCAGCATCCATCATGGTCTTCTCACCCATGACATTAATCGATGCACCTCCATCAATGTAAACATTAGAAATCACTTGATCATCAATGATCACATCAACCATAGGTACATCATCAACAACATCTATATCTACCTTTTGAACAATAGAAATGGCACTTTTCTTCTTTTTCCTCTTTAACACTCTTGTGCTTGCTAGCTTTCCCCATTTCTTCTGTAGTTTTGGAGACAAAGCAAGTAATTGACCAAAGGTGATATGAGCTTCCTTTTCTTTAAGGTTGGACAAGAAGTCATAGCTTCCAATGCCTTGTCCTAAAGGAAAGTCTGACTAGCTAATTCTCCTTCCAGATGCCTTCTTTTTCTTACTACGGCATTTCTCTTCTTGATGTTCCTCATCTATTTCTTCCTTGCTTTCTTCTTCTTCTTTTGCTTTACCACACCCCCATTTAGCCATCATTACCTCTCTTTCCTCATCCCTTGAAGAAGCTTCTAACAAGGATACTTGTTTTTCTTCTTTCTTTCTTAATCTAGGACACTCGGGGTGATAGTGACCCTTTTCATTACATTCATAGCAAGTGATCCCACTCTTATCTCGAGGCCTATCCTCACTCTTTGGTGGTCTAGGTTGTCGTGCATTAACCAAACGCAATTTTAAATCAGCAAACTCTGCCATCAATTGGGAGATATTATGATCTAACTCAGAGGACTTTGGTACTTGAGTTACCTCCATCTTAGAAGTTGAAGTTGTTGAAGACACAAAAGAGGATTCGATCTTTAGAGAAGCTTCTTTCTTGGTCACAATGCGAAGTGCCTCCATGTATGTTGTTGGATCTTTACTCATTACTTTTGAGCAAAGGCGAGGCTCCAAAGCCATAACAAATTTGCTCATCTTTAAGTGCTCCATCCCTGAGAGACTTTGAGGTGCCGATGATGTAGATGCCAGAGCTCGCAAAGCTACCCTTTCGTACTTTGTCCATAAAGTTTCATATTGGATTGCCAACGCAGAGACCATCTCACCCTCTCCTTGATAGAACCGGTCCAACTGCAACATCAAAGCATTTGGTGACTCCACTATCCCAAATCTCTGCTTCATTGCTGCCACCACTTGATCGCAATCCTCCTTGGTAGAGTCCGGCAAGGCCTCATGCCAACTCAAGGCTATACCTTCAAGAATATCAGGCAAAATCTCCACCCGATCCTTCATTGACCATCCAGAAAGCCGGCATCCTCGAACAAAATCCCGAAGATAAGACTCCGGGTCTTCCGTCCCTCGAAACACTAGAATCTTCACCATGATGAAACACAAAAAGGAAACACCAAGATCCAACAAATTTCCCAAACAAGATCAAAACAAGATCCCACCAAGCCTTAGTATACCAAGACCAACTTATTATGCATAACCACTTGTTGAAAACCCTCCACAATGTGATCCTCAACAAAATCTTCAAAAATAAGTGACCAACCAGCACCATGAAAACATTGTGTATACATGCATTTAAGAATCACCCTTCTCACAATTGGAAGTGCACATAATAGCTTCAAGATATTGTACTCTTCATCATTTGCATAGCAAAAGAAGTTGAAAGCATTGAGAATCACCACTCCATTGTTATAGTCAAAGACTACCCAAAGATCAACTCTTCTTCACACCAAGTTGCTAGTGCATAAAACAATCCCCAATCTATCATTGTGCTTGTTGCCGGCGTTGTTGATTCACCAACATATTCAAAGAGTGTAAACATAAAGGATATGATCATAATGACCGTGCGAATAGCTTGAGTATCACCTTCACAATCTTCTAGTTCTCTTAAACGGGCTATAATCTCTTCTAACGGAGTTCTTCCAGGCATCTTCTATATCACATCAGAAAACACATGCCTATACTAGGCATAACATGCAATCAAGTATACCCGAGACCGTTTAGTAAGGTGGGATGAATCCAATACAAAACGTACTCGGTGTTTCCACCAAAAGATGTGACATGAAGTTGGGGGTACGCACCTCTTAGCTTCCAAGGGGGTAAAAAAAGAGGGAGCAGAAGCTCCAAGACTGCTCATAGAGAGAGAATAAACTAGAGAGAGATGGCCTCAAGAGTCTACATAAGAGAATATCTATAAGAGGGAGAGAATGCTCTTGGAAGAGGCTTGAGGAGACTAGAGCTACAGCAACATGAGGCCTAATGGTGGAAGAGATGATGAACAAGGGAGAGGAGGGCTCCTTTTATAGAGATTTCGTCACCCTCCTTCACCCATTTACAATTGCTGCCTGTAGTTTCCTTTCCCCATCAATCACATAAGCCCGCATGTCACCATCCATGTCCTTTTTGGCTACTCTTACCATGTGTCCCATCAAAAGATGCTCAAGACTCCTAAAATATTGAGAAAGTTAAGAGTCTCCCCACATGGAGCCCATAGGGACCCTCTCTTTTCCATATGTCCACATCCTCCTTATTCCACATGGGAATTCTAGAAGGATTCCTTGTGACTCCACACTCCTCCACATGCCTTCCACACACTTGGCATGTGGCCTCTCTTATATTATTAGAACACATGGACATGAGCCCACCTGTTTATATGACTCACTCTTCCTATTTGCTAAAAACCCCATAATATCCCATACACAAATAACTCTCACCCCATACCAAGGTATTTATAATTCATACCCACGGTATTTACAATGATCCCATTCCACTTATCCTCTCAATCCCACACAATATCTTAGAAAATATAAGTAAGTGAGAGCCGCTAGGCCATCACTTGATACTCAAACTCTTATCAAACATAGAAGAAAACAATAGCAATGCCAAATAAAAAATATCAATTTTTGGCGTCACATCTTTCCCCCCCACAGCAGATCCTCTCTAATGACAGAGAGGGTCTGCTGGCCCTCAAGGTGGTCGAGCATAGAAGAATTTAAGGTGATCCTCATTGGTGCATCCGGGTATCACCATGCTGTCAGCATCCTCAAGCTAATAGGTTCCATTTGTGAACTTCTTTTTGACTCAATATGGTCCCTCCAATCGGCTGATAAACTTTTTCTCTAGCCGCTTGTCCAGACAGCTATCAAATCTCATTACCAAATCTCCTTCTGCAATATCTTTCTTCTTGCGTAATTTGGTGTCAAAACGGGCCTTGCGCCTTTTTTTAAGAAGCTTCCAAGTTTTGTAAGGCCTATAATCTGCATTCATCCAAGGCTTCTAGCTATACCAAGCATTGAGCATAGGCATCCTCCTGTCCTTCTTTTCTTGCAACAGCAGTGCGAAGACTATGTATCTCCAATTTAATGGGCGAAATGGCTTCTATTCCATACACTAGTTGGAATGGTGTAAACCCAATAGCTAGCTTGTGTGTGGTTCTATAAGCCCATAAAACTTCTACCAAGTGCCTATCCTAATGCCTTTTCTTGGTGTCTACAAGCTTTCCCATTGAATTGCACAATAATCCATTTGTTGTCTCAGCCAAGCCATTACATTGGGGATAGTATGGTATGGACATGCTATGATTTATCTTTAGCTTATGCACCACATCTTCAATTAGTTCATTTCTAAAAGAGGTTCCTCCATCAGTGAGAATTTTCAAAGGACAACCAAAGCGTGAACAAATTTGATCAAAGAGAAATTTTGCAACTGTGCTTGCCTTGCTATTGACTCTGGCCTTGGCCTCTGCCCACCGAGTCACATAATTTGTGGCCACCAATAAATAATTCTTGCCCTGAGATGAGCGAGGGAGTGGTCCCACAAAGTCCAACCCCCATCTCTCAAATGTTCCATATGCTGGAATAGGCTTCAAGGGCCCAGGAATCAACTGTCGCCTTCCAAACTTTTGGCATACTTTACAACTTTGACATCATTCATATACATTGTTATGGAGGTGTGGCCAAAAGTAACTTGCATTAAGAATTCTCCTAGCTGTGCTTGCTGAAGCAAAATGACCGGAGCATTCATGACACATTTCTAGGATTCTCCTAGTCTCCATGGGATGGACCACCCGACGGAGCACCTTGTCTTTTCCCAATTTATAAAGAATGTCATCAACAATATTATAGTGACAAGCCTTCCTTACCAATCTCTACTTCTGTTGTGGAGTTAACCCTCGAGGAAACATGCCTTCTTCCACATATTGATGAACATCTTGCAGTTCTGGCCATCCAGTGTCTACCAAAGAAATCACCCCTCGGTCTTGTACTACAATGGCTTGACTAGCTATATCATGTACCATTTGATTTTCTTTTTTGTTTATATGAACAAACTTGCAAAAATCAAACTAACTACATAGTGCCATAGCCTTCTGATTAAGCTCCTTCAAATGAGGACTTCTTGTCCTGTAATGCCCTTGCATTTGCTTTATAATAAGTTGAGAATCTCCTCTTACTTCCAATTCTTTAACTTGACTTTGAAGGCAACCCTCCAAGCTAAGAATCAAAGCATCGTACTCAGCTGCATTGTTAGTTGTGATACCTAGAAGCTCTTGTCCTCTTGCCCACACCTCTTGACCTTCAAAATTCATTAAGACTATCCCCCTGGTTATATGGAGATCTCTTTTTGAGATATCCACCTATTTCACGTGCCCATGTACGATATTTTCATAATCAATCTACAGATTATTCAACTTAAAATAAGAGCGAAACTTTCTGATTGAAAACACCAAAGAGAGAGCTTGTTGCTCCATTTCTTCATACCTTGTTTCCACCTTTGTCAGCTATCGGCTGGCAGCATAATAGATGGGTTGCATTCTACCTACCTCTCCTTTTTGTAGCAATACAGCACCAACTGAATGCAAAGATACACTTGGATTTAAATAAAAGTCTTGAGACCAATCAAGGGGCTTCAATATTGGGCCCTTACTCATGGCCTCCTTAAGTTGCTAAAAAGACTCTTGTTGCTCCACACCCCATTGGAAAGAAACTCCTTTTTTTATCAACAAGTTTATGGGATGCACTATCTCTGTGAAATCATCACAAAAGTGTTGATAATACTTGCTCTTTCCTAGAATTCTGCGAACACTAGTTACACTTTCAAGAGTTGGCAATGCCATGATTACTTGAACCTTGTCAGGATCCATTTGCAAGCCTTCTTCAGACACAATATGCCCCAATAAGACTACTTTTGTTTGAGCGAAATGACACTTGCTAGGATTTAGACACCCTTTTGCTTCATCAATCCTAGCTAAGGCCATCTTTAACTTCTCCATGTGATCTATGTGCTGAGAATAAATGCAAAAATCATCCAAAAACACCCTTATGAACTTTCCCAAGTAAGGCTCAAGTCATGAACCTTTGAAATGTAGCTGGTGCATTGGTCAACCCAAAAGGTATCACTCTGTAAGCAAAAACTCCCCAAGGTGTGACAAATAATGTTTTCTTTTGATGTTCCTCTCGAATATGAATTTAAAAGTGTAAGAAAACAATACAATGTCCGTGCTCAACAGATAATAGGATCTCGTACGCAAGAGAGAAAAGGAGATAGTATGGAGAATCAAAAATTTGATTACTAGAAAACTGATACAATAGATGGCACTGCCTCCCAACCATGCGCTCCTGTGTGAGGAGCTTCGATGGCATGCTGGAAACAGTAGAGGACAGAGGCTGGATGCTAAGGAATCATGGTTGCTGTAGCCAGTGATGAAATGGACTTCACGGGCTTGCTCTTATATAGCCACTAGTCGTAGTCGGTTAGACCCAATTGGGTGACCAACCCGGTCCGCCCAAAACGACGACTGGGGGTCAGCCGAAATAGGCCACTGACCACACGATAGAATTGGTGCGCAAAATAGAGCAACTCACCTACGGTCTCCGTTCAGCCCAGAGCCATCCAGGATTATCTGGGGCTCCAAATGGGCCCCGCAACCTGAGAGTGGGCTGCCCCGAGAAATGCTGTGTCTACCCTCATTGCGGTCAGTCATGGGATGCCTTCCCGCACTTGCATGTAGGCTAGTTGGCAGTGTGCCAACTCCGTCCAGCCATCAGGCCACACATGAAGCTAAGACAATAACACATTTTGAGACCCATATGAATTTCAAATCCTAATCCAAATTTCAAAGTCATTTTAGTACATTTTAAGGATCCAAATCGGAGAATTTTGCAAAGGACTTTTGAAGCCACCATCCAAGCCAAGTTTAAGCTTCTTTTCAAGCCCCCCTTCCAAAGTTTTTCAAGCCCAACTTTTCAAGCCTCACCATAGCCTTGTCCCTCTCCAAGTGTCATTTTTAAAGGATTTTTAATCCTTGCCTATTACCATTTTCAAAGCTCCTTCAAGGCATGATTACAAGCAATCATCAAAATTTCTTCAAATCAAAATTTAAGTTGTTTTTAAGGGATTTTTAGTCCTTGCCTACTACCATTTTCAAAGCTCATTCAAGCTATGATTACAAGCCATCATAAAGATTTCTTTAAAGCAAATTTCAAACTGTTTTTCATGTCGTCATTGAAATTTTAGTAGGGTGATTTTTGCAAAGGTTCATTTTTGAAGGAATTTCTTTATGGATTTTATACAAACAAGAGGTGGTCTGTATTGGAATCATGCTCATATAACATCAAATTTAAAAATGTGGTTTGGCAAGAAAAAAGGTGTCCTTTCTCATTTTACTATGTTTGAGTTTGTTCTTCACCAATATTCAAGATGTTGTTCTTTTTAAACCATATTTAAATAACCCTAGACATTTTAAGAATAGGTTTCCAAGTATATTTTTCACTGGTTTTCATTAAAAGCAAGTATTAGTTTTTTAAAGGTGTGTTCACAATTCAAGTCCAAGAACATCTTTATTCGAACCATGTTTGAATAAGAGGCTATATTTCAACATCCAATGATCTTCACTAACATTTTTCTTTTGTCTATTTTTAAATCATATTGTATGGGTAAGCAGTACTATTAGAAGTTTCTTACTTCATGGTTCATAAGTTCATAGATTTTCCATATCATTCATTGTATTATATATAAGCTTTTTCTCTGTAATCACTTTCATTGATCATTTTTCCAAAAATACTTGGATTTTCTTCTTGAAAAAAAAGTGATACTCATAATGCCTTCAAAGGATCAAAGCACTTGTTGAAAGTAGACTAGCAAACAAATCAAAATCTTTAAATATGACAATGGAGAAGGTTAGAAATGGAATGTCTTCAACACCTTTTTCAAGCATAATGGATCAAAAGATAGCTCACGTGGAGATACACTCCTGACTTGAATGAAGGTACAAAGAGGGAGAATAGGTCTATTGTTGAATCAACAAGGTTGTGATGTGGATGGGCAGAGATACCTCATCCTTATTGAAGTGAATCATATGCTCTTGTAGTTTATTTGTTTATTTGATGAATAGAAGATCAATTTTGTATAACATTACTCGAGGAACATTCATAAGAATTAAGCCTTCCAAACAGTTATTTGAGAGATTTTACTTATCTTCCTCATTTCCATGTTCCAAATGAAATCAAGAACAAGCTTCAATCAAAAGTGTCTTTACAATGAAGGTCAATTGTTTCAAGGGATGTTATTATTATTGAAGAAGCATCCTCATCAGTAAACAACCATTTTGGTGCGAACATCATCTCCTACTCTAGCTATTAAAAAAGATTCGTTATTGACACATTTTGAAAGTGATTGGTCCATTATGACCATGCAAAACAAAGGGAAGCAAAAAAATGCAAGAAATTGTGGTACTAAAACCACCACAATCATCACAAAATGCATGAAAGTTTCATAACACCCCTTAGAATATCTTCCTTTGAAAAAAAAAAGTACTAAAAAGATGTGCATATAAAAGTAGCTTTGTATTTATGGCCAATGTTAAGGACATTGAAGTACCATCATATTGAGAGAGTTCTAGTGAAAGTTTCAGAATGGTAGCATGCCATGGATGAAGAATCCAATGACTTACTAAAAACTAAAATCTTGCCATTGGAAAATCTCCTACTAGAAAAAGCTATTGGATAGAACTAGATATAGAGAGTCAAGCTTCTTCAAAGTTGGAAAGTAGAAGGTTAAACTTTCAAAGAACAAGAACATAAAGTTTGAATGTTTCTCAAGCATAGGCATGAAGGCATGGAATGCCGGAATTCAAAAACATTTCCTCAATATGTTTTTCCATCTAATTTGTATCCATCAATTTACACCAATAAATAACACAAGGCATAGTTCTTGCCATGCTTTATGTGGATCATCATAGGTTACAATGGTCACGTTTTTTAAGAAACTTCTTGCAAATTCCTAGGGAATCCACATCAAATTATATGATTACAAAAAATAACCTAATATACATCCAATTTTCACTACAAATAGCTCATTGGTGACTTTATTTGCTTGATAATCACCATGCAAAACTTTCATATTCTATCAATGTTCTCAGTCAACTCATGTAGAATTCCAATAAGATTCATATAATTGAAGCAAGAAGAGTGGTTAAGTAGCTTAATGGTACATGGGATTGTTGACTCAAATATCAAAGATTGTAAAATATCAACCTATTTGATTATGCTAATGCAAATTGTTAGGGCAAGCAATGTAGATGAAAAAAGATGCACTAGTAGTTTTTCATTCAATCTTGGTTCAAGAACATTGTCATGGAAAGGCAAAAATAACCAAGTATGGCTTTGTCATCAAATAGAAGGAGAATAAAGAATCAACAGTGTTGGATGTGTAGTAATGGATCCTACAATGCATTATTTAGATCGATAATGCGAGCCACATTCAAATAGAGAAGAACCGAAGAGATCCTACATTGGTCTATTTAGATAGATGATATGAGCCACGTCAAACTAGCCAAGAACCTAAGGTTTCATGGCAAAACAATGTCAATCTTTAAAGAATATCAAAGATTGAGATTTTTTTAAGTATCATATAATGGATTTAGGTAGATAATAGGAGCAATATTCAATCAGTAAAGAACCCAATGTTTCATGACAGAGCAAATCACATTGATTTACATCACCGTATTGGATGGATCAAAGGCCTAGGATGCCTTTATGGATGGTAGATGCACTTTGGTGAGTTTGGAAAAGGTGCTCAATGGTGAGATAGATCTTGTTAATGTCCTACATGGATGATTCTTTCATGTTAGTTTTGTTAAGAATTGAAACTTTTATAATGGTATAGAAAGTTTATATTCCTTATAAAAATGAAAATTTGAAATATTTACCAAGATTTGAAACTTTTATGCAAAATTTTTAAAAGTTTCACCAAGATTTGTATGTTTTACCTAGAAATTCAAAAGAAAAAATATAAAATCATACTATGTTTTGTCAATATTGTGAAACTAAAAAAATTAGCTTGATAACTTTTGCCATGATTTTATATTAATATAAAAGTATAGCTTTGACAAAAACATCCATGTCCTAGCTCAAGAAATCATCTTCACCAAACTAATTTCCCTTGAAACGTTCACATATTTTTGTTATTTGCTAGGCACTTTCTAGAATTAGCTACAACTTAAGAGGGGTAAGTGATGATCAAGCTATACTTTATGTAGACACTTCCCCTACAATGCTCATCATATTTTGATTTTTCTTTATCGTCTTTGTTGCCATCATATGTAACGTATTTATTTTAAAAAACCAATAAGTATATTTGAGAAACACCCTGACTTATTCTATGCAACTTAAAACAGGGTGTTAAAGCACCAAATCACACTTTTTAAGGGCACGCGTGTTCTATATGGGCCTACCTAACCATTATCCACTCCTTGCATCAATACCTCCTTTTGAATTTCTAATGGTGCATATTTAGCTAATCTTCTCTCTCTCTCTCTCTCTCTCTCTCTCTCTCTCTCTCTCTCTCTCCAAATTACACTTCTTAAGTGCACACATGTTCTACATGGACCTACCTAACCATTATACACTCCTTGCATCAATACCTCCTTTTCAATTTCTAATGATGCATATTTAGCTAATCTTCTCTCTCTCTCTCTCTCTTCTAACTAAGTGGTGAGTCATCAATGATGATTGATGAGGAAGATGCTCAAGTAGGGTTATTGGGCATTGCGCCACTCGAACAAGAATTCTATGTCTGTAGCCTTACTACAAAATTAATCTACAATTGCTAGCTACTTGACAAACAAGATGAAGAAAATGGTCATAAGAAGGAAAAACTTTTGTGAGTAAGAAGATAACTTGCAATTCTTGCTACAAAGCGGAAGGAACAATTTCAAGAAGTTCTTGTGCAACTTATTTAAAAGCAAGATGGTGCAAAATTTGAAGAAGATGCCGACCTATCAAATTGGTAAGATAGGGAAGAGCTAGTTGTGCCTCTTTCCTATAATCCTTGGGAACGTGTTGCATTTAAAAATTACCCGCATCTCTTTTCCTCACATGGAGGAAGCCTTAGGGGAGCTTTGCCCACTCTTCACATCTAATTCTTAATTTATGGCTACCTCTAATACCTTTTGCAATTCGTAGATGTCTTTTCACTTGTTACCGGTAGTTGCAAAAACTATTTTCTTAGGTTGCAAGGAAAGCGTAAAACTACTATGTAGCCAGATGTGTGAGGGGATCTCATGATTGTGATTAAGTTAATTAAGGAAAAGTGCATTATTCATGCATCAAAGGTAGGTGATCTATGAATCAAGTTTTATTTTTAGAACTTCGAAGCCTTATGGAAGTATCTCTACACACAAAGGTATACTTTTTTGGAAATCTTGTATGCGCAGTTAGTAAGCAGAAGTCTCCAAGAGTTCGTCATGTCTCACATAAGGAAGCTCAATGAAAGGACTCGTGTGCTCACACTCTTCTTGTTCATGGTCTTAATATCACCTCTTGGTTTTGTGTAGTTTGGACTAGGACCTATGAATGTTTGGTCCTAGCTTGCCTCTAGACATTAAAGCTTTCCATGTGTTGCTTTGCTTTTTTGGCATGGGTTTCCTTTCAATCACCGCAACTAACTTAATGCCTTTAGTCCATCTACTTGGGCTATGTAGATCATCATAGGTTCTAATGGTCATGTTTTTGAAGCAAGGAATCCACATCAAATTATATGATTACAAAAAATAACCTTAAAAAAACCATATTTTCACTACCAAAATAGGTCATTTTGGTAACTTGATTTTCTTAATAATCACCATGCCAAAATTTCATATTCATCGTGCCAAACTTTCATATTCTGTCTGTGTTCTCGGTCAATTCATGTAGAATTCCAATAAGATTCATATTCATGAAGCAAGAAGAGTCGTTAAGTAGCTTAATGGTACATGGGATTGTTGACTCAAATATCAAACGTTGTGAAATATCAACCTCTTTGATTATGCTAATGTAGTTAGGGCAAGCAATGTATATGAAAAAAGATGCACTAGTAGTTTCTCATTCAACCTTGGTTCAACAAGAGAATCAAAAGATGGTGTATTTGTAATACTATCATTTATAAGATTTCTCTCAAAGATTGAAATTCTTTCAATAGGTCCTGCAAGGCTTTATTTAGATAGATAATGTGAGTCGCATTCAACTAGACAAGAACCTAAGAGATCCTACAATGCTCTATTTAGATAGATAATATGAGCCACATTCAACTAGCAAAGAACCCAATGTTTCATGCCAAATCAATCTCAATCTTTAAGGATCCTTAATGAGCAAGGTTTAATTTTGTGAATTTAACTATCTAAGATGAAGGGGGTTCGCACTCAGTTCGCATTCATCTTGGGCCATCCATTGCCATCTCAATGGATGGCCCTTTGAGTGTCATGCAATCCTAATGTAGCTTATGGTGACTATAAAGGGAGTATAGATGTTTAGATGGGGCATAGTATGCTTGCCCTCCCCTAATGGATGGTGTGCCCATGCCGATGACTAAGGCACTCTTTAAGCATCAATGATTCATCCACACTTTGAGCTGTTGACGACTCTCCTTGAGCATATAACCTTGCTCAATAATATTCTAGTACTTACTAATAATAGAATCATAAGTTACCCCTCCTCCTCATGATCTACACTTTTGTTGTGATTCCCCCCCTAAAACATTAGACTTATTCATGTGAGGTTTTACTTTCTTATGTTATACATTTATGTGTCACTAGGGTATTGAGCTTGGCGTTATCTGCCAACTGCCCTAACAGTTGACTCATTTGCAATAAATGATATCCCTTAAGATATTGCCCGCCTATCTTGTAGAGGTGATTTTTAAAAGGCAAGCATTTAAGGTGCTCAAATGTAAGTTTAGCAACCTCTATTATCAAATATATATGGATACATTTTTGGCTAAGTAGATAATTATTTCAAAGGTCCCCAAACCTTTTGTTTCACAAGCTAAACACATTAGGTGTTCAAATGACTACCTATGATATTGGGTCTAAGGGCCTTATCACATGGATTAGTTTAGGATGGGTTTGTAAATACCACTCTAAGGGTAGTACCAGTGAGCGCTGCCCTTAGAGGGACGAGTTGATTTGGGAAGAGAGAGAGAGAGAGAGAGGGGGGGGGGGGGGGGGGGACGAGTTCATTTGGGAAGGGGGAGGGAAAGAGAGAGAGAGAGAGAGAGAGAGAGATGTCACTCAAATAGAAAGTGTAAAACGTGGCCTAAAATAACTGGAAGGATACTTTTTAAGAAAAGTGTAAGTGCTAATAAAGATTATACTATGGGAAGCCTACAAGGTCAGAGTTGATCAATTTGGAGCAAGCATCTTCATGGAGCCTTTCCATTGTGGGCCTGGAACAATAAGGAGGAGGTACACCATGATGAGCATGGCTGGGTGTTGATCAATTTGGAGGAACATCTTCATGGAGTCTTTCCATTATGGGCCACGAGCAATAAGGAGGAATTCAAACGGAATTTGGCAATACAATATTTGACGAGCCTCCCATATTTTACCTCATTTTTAATGTAGAAACCCCTTTAAGAAAATTTCGTTCCAAAGGAGTCCCAAGCCTTGCACATTTTCCCATTAGATGTACCCACTACTTTGCATGCTTCGCAACCCAAGGATAGACTGGCTTCGACAACTCATACCAGGTTTCATATCTAGATGGACGTTGACAATTTGCAACTAGATGATCGAATGATGATAGCATGGCTTTCTTAACAATGGTTATAAACTTTGTTCAATAGTTATCCAATAAGCTAATTACGTTTTTAAGGACTTATATATGTTCTCAATTTTACCTTCCACTCCTGTACTCTTTCCATCACTCTGAGAGTCCATACCAAGCCCCTTCCTATTGTTCCAGGCTCATCATTTTCGTTTGAATCAACTAGAATGCTTGGCCAACTGACTGCTAAGGGAGTTTACACACTATGAACTAGTGCCCAAGCAATAAATCTTGCCTGCCCATCAATGCCCACGAGCGGGCTAGTGTGTAAACACCTTAAGTATATGAGCCAACTGCTAACTATATGGGCTATTGTAAGTAGCTCATAATAGGTCAGTTGATCTAATGGCTTCGAATGTGCCACATGGCTTCTTAGGATTTTAGAGTTTCAAAAAACTCTCTAGTGCTGGCCAAGTAATGATAGCTAATTAAAGAGAGGCTGACTCGCAAATGATTATCATAAAATAAGAGGATTTAAAGAGCAAAAAAGAGCCCAAATTTTATGTTAGATGCCATCCATTTTGCCCAAAATCTATGATGCATTTAGAAAGTTGCAGAGGAGGATATTCCTCTCTTGTAGATGCCCGGTAATCCTATCCTTTACTAAGAGTACTTCTTGCCGGCTAGGGTCCTCAAAAAAGGATTACGGCCAAAACTTCAAGCCATTAAAACGACAGATCTAGAAAAAGCAACTAAGGAAATGCTCTCCTTTAAATGTCTAGGTAAGTTTGTTCAACGGCCAATACCCATATGATAAAAGAGATGGGGAAGTATGGATCTAGCAAAGTTATGACTATAGTAGACTGGCCTTATCCAACCAAAGATCGTACAAATATTTATTTGGGTTATTGTAGGCTTAAGACCATATGGGAAGAGACTGAGAAAGAAGATTTTGAGGTTATGAAAGTATCACAGCCATTTCTGCAATGGTCAATGTTGCATGTCAAAATAAAAATATCTATCGATGAAGAGCAAGGCTGATCCAAAGTGGATGTGTATGCTCGTCTCTCTCTTCTTTCTTGTTTGTGAAGATGCCAACATCGAACAGGGTAGATTCAAATCATCCATTTGAAGGATCACTAAGTCCAACGTCTAACAGGGCAAAATGGATGCAAGAGTTTGATTTTCAATTAAAGTATCCCAAAGTAGTCTTGCTCAGTAGAGGAGGGGAGCATCCCTGCTCTCATTATAGATGTGTCTGGAGCATGGCTAATTTGGACACAAGACAAGGCATCCTTATGCGAAATTGAGCAGGCGCTCTTGTACGGTCATTGCAGAACAAGATTGCAACGACGATCAATCTGCAAAGGTGGTTTCTCATGTGTTGGTGTTACATCTCGAGCACTATATGTAAAGAAGGAAGACGGGCACACCACTGAATGAGTGAAAATCAATGAGGCCTGTGAATCCTCCTTTTGAGGATTCAATCACCTCTCGTTTACTTTCATGTGACCAACTATGCACACATAGTACAGGTGAGCCTTGGCACCCACCCAAAGGCCATACCTGAGGATCAACATCCAGTCTGCTCCATCAACTCAATTTGATCCCAAAGCCTTGTTGATAGATTTTTTTTTTCCAGAAAATTGTTTATAGAATTTAATTCAGCTTGCGATTTATTACCCATATTGGGAAAATCTTCCCATGCCTTTTAACATCTTTGCTTTGAATTCGTGGTGAAGTTTGTTCTCTTTTTGTTGTTGAATTGTCACCTATTCCCTTCTCCAAACTTCATGCAAGCTTCGTCACATTATTGCACTTTGACTGACAGGTTTATTCCTTGTAATGATTTTGCCAATATTGCACTTTTTACTGGGTTTTTTGGTGTAAATTTGCTCCCCGCTTTTCTCCTGATTCTCTCCAACCTAGGAGCAAAATGCTACGAAGAAGAGAGACCCACACCAACCTAGCAGCCCCAAGTATCTGACACAAAGACACTCCTTTGAATCCCACTGAAACTAAAATTAGCCCCCAATTTGAAGTGTCCTTGTCACCAATCCAAAAGCCATTGGATTTATTCCAATTGATATGTGCACCTGCTGTAGAACAAAATAAATCCAAGGCTGCCCAAAAAAGAAGTGAGAGTCTATGGAGTGGCATTAAAAAAAAGGCGGTGTCATCAGCAAGCTCATTGTCCAAGATGTCCTCATCCTATATCAAGGGAAGTCTCAGCCCAATAATGTCAACTTGGGATCTCAAAAAGATGCTCATTGCTTCAAACACAAACAAATACAAGAAAGGGCAAGAGGACATCCCTATCAGACTGATCTATAAATTTTGAAACCTCTCTCCCCCATCTCCTATGATAAGCACCTAGCTAAACATGGGGGCTGATTTTCAATCCCATTTTATGCTACAAGACCAAAGAATTGGAGGCTGCAATATTATAAAAAGGTTCTAAATTGAACTAAGATGTCTTATTCCTAACCTGCTATGATCATGCATGTCTTATATGAGAAACAAAAGCTTCGTGAGGTTCATATTTAATTCTGTAGTTAATCAAGATCTCTTTGGGAGCAGGCTCATACGGGTTTTATAATTGCTGGGACTCTCTCTCTACGCTCTCTGATGTGAATACTTTATTTCCAAGTGTGCAAAACTGTAGATTTCATGCTTGATTTTAAGAATGATGGTGATGAATAAATAAAATGTCCCCAAGAGCTAATGATATGTGTCGGTGTGATCACGGACTGTTGATCGGAATGAGCAGTTTTTAAAATTCATATGCAAAGTCTAGTACTGGCTTTGAGTATGCAGCAGACAATGTTCTCACCTGTACTTTTAAAAATAAGGCTATGTCAGCTGGCTTCTCATTTCAGTTATGGTGTGTGATCTTGGGTTCCAATTTGTAAATCACAAAAGATTATGGCATTTGGATAAAGCTTATTTAGTAGCCGCTTGCCTGGGATAATGTTGTGGTTGCATTTCTTTCTTGTACCTGTGATGCGACTTACCAAATATACCCTTTTAAGAAGGATAGGCATTGAATATGACACAGAGGTCCTTTACAGTGTTACCTATGGGGACTTTGGTTTGAGGGACCCGATTTTTCCATTGAGAAGTTGATGAATGAGTAGTTGTGTCTGGATCCTAAACTATATCTACTGCCTTACATATATATGCTAACCCACAGGTGTCTACCATGGGTTAGAAAAAGGAAGGCAGACAGCTTTGCTATTTGATTGTCTGGTGTGGCCATACTGGGATTTGGTTTAAAATAACCTATAATGAGGGGCTGGGAAGATTAAGATGCAAGTTTTGCATTTGTGCAGATACTTCTTAAGGGCCTCCTGGAGTAAGTCTAGCAAGCCTGATTCAAATGTCACCTGAGATGATGCTGTAAGTTTTAAACATGGTGTTAGTACAAGCCTCAATTGCATCTAGAACTTTGAATTTGAGTAAGGCCAAATGTATAGATATACATGAAGAATCTTGCCACTGCAGGCTACGAAACGGATTTCTACAACTATTCAGGGTGATGTATATCAGTCCCTCTCTATTATCACATACACATGGAGGAGTTGTGGTAGGATCTACACGTGAATAGATGCTCTCAAAGTGTCACCTCAAGGACTCCATATGTCCCGGTCCCTTTTCTGCACTGAGGAGGTCAATACCAGTTGGACTGACAACGGGATGTCAGAGTTGAATGCCATCATGGCCAAATGTTAAAGAAATTTCGATCAAGACTATCACCAAAATGTCTAGTGAAACGATGCACACTCATACTTCCACTAAGAGCATCTCTTTCTCTGCTCCTTCCGATTGAAAAGACAGGGTCTGAGGTGCTATGCCTCTTAAAAGAGTCAGAGATCTTTCTCACAAATTCTCCAGAATCAGAGAAGAGACTAGAGGCAGACAGTTGTCTTCCACTTTCTATGTCTGTTGCAGGAATTGTGCCTGAGTCATAATCCACAGAGATAAAAGAAGTGTTGTCAGCAGCATATACAACCCCAGATCCAGCCCAAGCGTGGTCACTTTTACCATTGCTGTCTTGAGATGGTGGACTAACTGTGACAGAACATATCTCATTGCTTGCATCGGAATCACTGCAAACAAGCTTTAAAGCCTGTACTACCTCACCCATAAAGGGCCTGTTAGAAAATTCTGGTTGGACACACATCGCAGCAATGGCTGCTACCCTGGCCAAGTTATCAAAGGGAAATTTATCCTCAAGAGCAGGATCAACCAGCATTTCCAATCCTCTCCTACTTGAGAGAAGAGGGCGTGCCCAAGTGACAAGGTTTTCCTGTCCTGGAGGTTGAGACATGTCAACTGGTTTCCTTCCAGATAGCAGTTCTAGTAAAACAACACCATAGCTGTACACATCACTCTTCACAAGCAAGTTTCCTGTCATGGCATACTCGGGAGCAAGATACCTACATAACATGAGAATAAAAGTCACATTAATATTTGAAGCTGCTCACCGATTCCCTCAAAACCTTGCAAATTATATTCATCAAGATATTATGCATGATTAGACTTCTTACCCAAATGTTCCCATTACCCTTGTTGAAATATGCCCGCTCAATTTATTAGGGGCTGCTTTAGCCAGCCCAAAGTCTGAAATTTTGGGATTAAAGTCATTCTCCAGAAGAATATTGCTTGCTTTGAAATCACGGTGGATAACACGAGGATTTGCATCCTCGTGAAGGTAAGCAAGCCCACGAGCTGCACCCAAAGCAATTTTCATACGGGTATCCCAATCCAAGGGGGCTGTAAGCTTATCAATGCCTATACATCCATGAACTTGTTAGATTGATTATAACACAACCAAGAGGAAAATTGATTATTTTTAAATCATTAAACACAGGAAAGGCAAACTTCAAACAACCTGTTATTCAGTAGCAATCTTACAAATGGACATATAGGTTGGTAGGCACTATCTACCACTCGCAGCATTATGATGTGCTTACCATGAAGATGAAGTTCAACACTGCCATTAGGAATCAGCTCATAAACAAGGCAGCGATTGCGCTCTTCTGTACAGATGCCAATCAGTTTGACCACATTCCGATGATGCAGGCGGCTCAGCATCTCGACTTCGGCAATGAACTCCTTACCTCGTCGTTGATAATCCCTAGTCAGGATCTTCACAGCCACCTCACTTCCATCATCCAAAGTTCCATAGAACACACGTCCAAATCCTCCCTCCCCTATAATATTGTGTTCATTGAAATTGTCTGTTGCTCTTTCAAGTTCAGACAAGGTGAATATTTTTGCTGAACTAGCATATGTGGCAATGCTGGAAGCAAATAAAGTTGAGGATGAACTCCCTAGTTCACTTGATAATTTGGATGCTCCCCCTAATATGTAAAATATAAAGACAAATTTTAGTTGTTAAGAACAAGAAAATGTCACCCCCCCGACCCCTTCCTTCTCTCTCTCTCTCTCTCTCTCTCTCTCTCTCTCTCTCCCTCTCCCTGCCCCCCCCAAAACAAAAAAAACAGCGTGCACACATGTAATGTGATATCATTGAGAAAGGAAGTCAATGGTAGGGCGTTGTTGGTGCTCAACTCGGTTAGTTTGCTCGGGCCCCTTTCTCCTCCTTTGTGGTCTCCGAGAGGTAGCTCGTTGTCTGGAGAGTGTACCGTCACTCCAATACTCTATCTCCCCAAGTCAAAGAGTAGAGAGTAGCTATCTAAGGTCCTCATGTGTGATTCAACACTTGTCGTGTCGTGTTCTCTGAGAGAGAGTTCAAAAAAGACGTTGTGTGGGGTCTCATAGAAGAACTTTGGGCGAATCTCAAAAGATAAATGTAAACAAAATCACAATGAATTTTACATTTAAAACATAAGACATTAAGCTAATGGCGAAGACATTTGAAGATTTGATAGATCTCAAAAGATCAAGGCAAACAAAGTCACAGTCAAATATTTATACAAAGCATTAAGTACTTAGCTGATGGCAAGGCTCAGTACAAACATTATAGGCCTAAGCATCGAAGATAGGGAGGACAAAATTTAAGGGAGTTTCTAAAGGACGTGTCCAACAAATGCATTACATTAGGATTTCTTGAGGATTGGTAGTTAACTCTGGGCAAGAGCCCAAGAGGGGTACAAGCTATAGTTGTAAAGCAAGGATTTTAACCCCAACCGCCTCGTGTCTTTGGGCACAATGTTAGAAGGTTGGATAACTACTTTTTCTTTTTGAGACGGTTTCAAAAATATTCATGACAAGAATGATGAGGTTCTAATGTCCTTGGTGACAAAACATGTGAACCTCAAGATCTATGGAGCGCTCTAAGGTGGATAGAACCTACGTGGAAACATGTTGAAGAGAGTGCTCATGACATGTACCTCAAGTCAATTAGGTCCCAAGATAGATTAGCTTGGACTCATAAACAAAATCTTGAGTGAATGTGCATTTCTTCTTTTCAACAATACATGATAGGCCTCTTATATAGAAAGTGCCCTTTGAATAGTCAACATCTGTGGGATCCTCTGATCCACATCTCTCCTTGTGGATATCCTTGATTCACATTTCCACATCATGTAGTCCACATCTTAGGGTGGCTACTTTAATTCTTTTCTATACCATACCTTAGCCTTTAATCTATGTGCACATGGCACCATATCTCAACACCTCCCCTTGGTGCCATGATCCTTTGGCTACTGCAAGGTGATCAGATGTGAGTTTACATTCCATCACCTCCCCTTAGTGCATACCTTGCTACATAAGGTGGTCAAGTGTGGCCTTTGCATGTCAATACCTCCGCTAGGTGCTTTCATAGCTACTCTCAGGTGGTTAGGCTTGATTTACAAACATGTGGGTTGAAGGTGGCAAGGTTTTGCTTCTCAATACTTGATGTCGATGGCGTTCTCTTCTTTGCTTGATGTAGCTTGATGCGTGATGCTTTGTTCTTCTATGTGTCTTAATGCTTTATGGGTGGATGCCATGTTCTGTGATATGGTCATCTCATGCACTCGTACCTTTGGCATGCTTTTTGCGTTCATGCATTGATTTGTCATTTGTTGCAAAGATCTTACCATGGAGCTTCGTTTTGCTTCAATGGTAGTGTCTAATTGCTAACAATGATTTTGACTTGACAGGCGCGTAGAGCTTGAAAAAATGATCATTTTTTCTTTTTGGAGCGTGTGCAAATTCTTCCTGAATTGCAAGTTATGCCTTGTCGAAGTTTTTGTGAAGAAGAGGTGGCCTAATGATGTGGCACAAGGATTCATATGCTGAATTCCAAACTGTGCTTGGCTGAGGCTATGTGCTTAGGTGGCACTTGGTGATGTGGTAGTTAACCAATCCTGAACCTAAACTTAACCATGGTTTCTTTTGACCCGCCACGTGTCATTTTTTTTTTTTGTTGAGACCTTGGAGAACTTAGGAATTCTGAGAAAAGGTCGATGTCTGCGAGTTCTGTGTCGTCTTGATCGTTGTGGGCGGAGTCGTGGCTAGGAGAGATTCGTCGCGAGCGAGGCTTGGAGCGTCGTTTGAGCAGAGTTTTGGAGGCGATGCACTTGTTGGAGATGTTTTGTTGCAAGAGAAGCTTGATGTGCGTTGCTCGTGCGTGGGCTCGTTGGATGCGTACCCAGTCACTTGTGCAAGGGTCCTGTGAGCCGCTATTGTGTCGATGGAGCCTAAGTGTTTGAGACGGAGCGGTTGTAGAGGGCGGCGCTCATTTGCTTCTTTGGAGAAGCTCGTGGATAGTTAAGTGCTGCGTTGAAGAGCGGCTGGAGCCCTGTTCGGTGGCGCGGTTGAGGCTGGAGTTGGTGAGCTGTCGGTGGGCTGGCCTTACCTTTGATGATGGTCGTTGGAGTAGGCGCAGTCGGGAGGTAGTGCTCACTTTGGAGACTGGCCGTTGCAGTCGTAGGTGTTCTGCGTTGTTGCGCATGGGCGTTGAAGGAGCCCTAGTCGTCCGTCGAGGGGGTTGTTGTGAGGTCTGGCGTCGAGTCTGGGGAAGAGCTGTTGGATACGGCTGTAGGTGTCAAGAGCTTGTTGTCGTTGTAGGGCAGCTCTTGGGTCCGAGGCTATTGGAGCGGGCTCGGCTTCTCGCTATGAAGAGGCTTACAGGATGCAGAAAGCCAGTTACAGAGTGCTTTGCAGGAGGCTGATGCAGCTAAGGTTGCTGAAGCGGCTGCAATTGATCGTGTTAAGTCCTTATCTCTGAAGATGCATGCCACGAGAGCTTCAGAGGTATTACAAGCAGAAGGTAGACTGGCCGTGGTGCTAGAGTCACCTCGTTTGGAAGGCCTTTCTCTTGCATATAGTTGCAGAGTTGCCTATGTTGGAGTTCTGCTTTGAAGTCGGCTGTTGTTGGAGTCGATATGAAAGGTCTTTGCTAGAACTTGTTGCAGAAGAGAACACTCCTCATGAAGAAGAACAACCAAGAGCCAAAACAATAGCAGAGAACTCGTAAATTTCTCTTAATCAAATAAACCTCTATCTCTTTCTCACAGGAATGAATATCAAGCTCTCTCTCTCTCTCTCGACCAACTACCTCTTTTCTCTCACTCGAACAAAGAAGAATTCTCTATCACTCAATGAATAGAAATATCTCACCAAATGGACGGAAATTTTCTATCACTCAGCGAAAGTGAAAGAACACTTAATCTCTTGATCTCTCACGAATCGCAATGCCTCAACGGAAGGCAAGGGAGCTCTAATACCATGACAAAACATGTGAACCTCGGAATCTATGGAGCGCTCTAAGGTGGATGGAACTTATGTGAAAACATGATGAAGAGAGTGCTCATGACATGTACCTCAAATCAATCAGGTTCCAAGATAGATATAGAGAGTGTCCTTTGAATAGTCAACATCTGTGGGATCCTTTGATCCACATCTCTCCTTGTGGATATCCTTGATCCACATCTCCACATCATGTAGTCCACATCTTAGGGTGGCTACTTTAATTCTTTTCTATACCATACCTTAGCCTTTAATCTATGTGCACATCTCAACACTTGGAGGGAAGGTACTAATTCCTTATTGAAGACTATTAAAAAATAGAGTATTGGCCAAATGGGCTAGGTCTCTTTTGAACGCAGATTGATCCTAGATCATTTGCCAACTTCTCTAAATACGTTTGGATTGTGAAAGGTTAAATGTTTATAGCTTAAAACTTCAAAATATACATCAATTGGGAGAGTGAAATAGGCAAACCGTCAAATTGTGCTAAAATCAACATGCAGCCAAATGCCACATGATGATATACTTCAAGAAATAATACTCTCTCTAACAAACCTAAAAAGTCTAATAGATGCACTAGGTTATATGATGGATTCTCGTTTTGAATAAGAGTGCGCATTAAGTGCATGTGAAAACTTAAACAAACCTTAATCAACCTCAAACTCAGCTTTTACAATCGCAGCCTTCTAGTCAAATCGCACCTCACAAAATGTGACGACAGGTGGCTAGAAACCAAATCATAGTATCAGAATCAATTTGTAGCACTCTAGAGCAAATTGCACTTTGAGAAGCACTTCGTCTGTTGGCTGGAAGTCCCGAACAGTAGGGGGAGAAGCTAACGATTGACTAAAATACAATTCACAGTAGAGAGATAGATAGATAGATAGATAGATAGATAGATAGAGAGAGAGAGAGAGAGAGAGAGAGAGAGAGAGAGAGAGAGAAAACATAGCATTAGGGGCTAGAAATAAGGGTTGCTCTCCCCGTAGGTCTTTCTTGCAATAGAAATCTGTTTGTACAAGGTGGCTCAGAAGGGAGCAAGAGCTGAGTACAAATCTCAACAAACTTGAGAGCTAAGAGGCTTTTAATTTATAGACTAGGACAAGCAACCAGAGAGCATGTGCTTTCCAAAAGCTGGGCCTGCCTTCTTGCCCAAAATAGGCAACTTTTCCCCAAAGAGCTGGGCTTTATTGCTTTCTTCAAAAAGTAGGCGCCTAATTTTCTTGGGCCCTCCACCGAAATGGGGTCCTATCATGAGGCGTGAGTTGGAGTGGGCAAGGCCATAGGATGTGTGTATGCAAAATATCCCCTAGGGGTTGGTGCCTTAGGGGTGAATTTGAGGATTGCTCCAAAGATGGGGCAAAGGACCTTTAGAAATTCAAGTGGCACCTATTTAAATTTCAAAGCATGGTTGACGGGCTGAGAGGAAGCACCTGGAGAAATGGCGCCAGTTAATTGGCCACGGACGGGGAAAAAGGGCTGACGAATTCAAGGCCTCCCATACGGAAACTAGACTAATCCACACAGTCCTTATAGGGCCAAGCTCAAAGGCTGCGAACTGCTCTGGAAGGTGCTGGTTATATTTAATCGTCTCTCTGTCTCTCTGTCTCTCCCCCTTGGCCATTGCTGTTGTAAGGTGCAGGTTATGCTGATGTACAGGAAGAATAATACACCATTGGGATTGGGTTGCACAAGCTCGTGTATGAGCTCAGTTGGATGCCCCAGGACAAGTTGGTTGCTTTTTCTTCATCTTGCTCTTTGGTTGTGAGGCTGTTTTGGAGAGACTTAGTCGGTAGGGTGGTTCACAGTGGATGCTTGCAGTTCAGGTTCTTGTTTCCGAGGTTATGGGCAGACCATTTATGCGCTCACCCATTGCTTGGGTATTGTAGTGAATTAGTGGACACTTGAAGCAGAGAGGGGAGTTGTTTGACATAGAGATGAATACCTATTGCCTTTGGGCTGTGAGAGCAGAGCCCAACATGGTTATTTCTTGGGATATTGATGCCGTTGAATGGAATTCAGTGTATGTTATTACCTAGTTTCTCCAACTAATAAAGAAAAATACCGAAAGGGGCGCCAAGGTTTGGGGCCAGTCTGTGTCCTTGTTCTTGAGCAAGAGCACTCTAGCTCCCAATTTGTGTTTGGTGATATTTGATGAATATTTAATGTGAAAGCATTGGCTGGTTAGTTTGTTTATTACTGCCCTCTTGAGCCTTGAGGCCGGTTTCATGGTCCCGTTGACGTGACATCACCATCTTCCTTAAAGAGGTGAGCCTGTGATTGTCTCTGGTGAAGTATTGCCTACTGTAATTGGATTACAGCAAAGAGAAATTCAGCAAATATGTCACTTACGGGTGATGATTGGGATATGAAAGGGGAGTCCTCTCAGGATGAATAAGTAGGATGGAACTTCTCAGGATGCTCAAAATGCTGATGGACAATGAGCTGTAAATGCTCTTGGTGTGAATAAAACACAGCTTGGAGGGTCTAATGATGCTAAGGATATAGAGGAGGCTGATGCATTGTTTAAAGCATGGCTGTTGAGTGCAGGGAGCACTTGCTCATCTCATGCAGAACCCGAGGTTTGCTGAGTTTATGCAAACTCCTTTTAAGTCTAAAAAGAAAAAGGGTCATTCAATCCAGGCCTTTTATGCAAACTAGTGGGGCTCAGAAGCAGCCTGATGGTTCAACAGCCTTTAGTAATGCCAAATGTATAGGGTGCTCCATTGCAGCAATCCATTTATGGTCCCAGTGGGGAGTTGCATGCTCAAGGGAATAATTTTCAGAATGCAAATCAGGGACAGCAAGCTTTCCCTCAATGATGCATCCAGGGTATTTTGGTGGTGGTTCGGTTTTCCAGGCTATGGCTGGTCAAGCTATAGATATTCTTGGAATGCTTGGAAATTATCCAATGGGTTCTCAGCTGGAATGTAGGGTATGCAAGGGAATATGTTTGGGGCTATGCAGCCCGGAATGCATGATATAATGCATGGAAATATTGGCATGCAGCCAGGAATGCAAGGTAATTTTGGAGCTTCCACGGGTATGTTTGGAATGCCTGGGGCTGGTTTGGCAAACCCTCCAATGGGTAGTGGTAGTGCAGGACAGGCTCGAGGTAATGCATTATCCATTTTTGCAGCCGCTTGTTTATGACAATTTGACCACACCCAAAGGTAAAGTAAAGGATTGCAAGGAACGTGGGGCAGCAGTGAAGTTTGAGACCTTCAATGGGGCTCAAGATAGGTGGAAGGCTTTTACTTTTGTGCAACAGTTTGATGTAGCCTTCTCAGGAGGGAACTTGAGTGGGTCCTCTAAAATGCGTAAGGCAACCACCTTTCTAAAGGTAAATGCTTTATAGTGGTGGACAAATTTGTTGCTAAAGAACAAAGCACCAACCAGTTGGGTTCAATACAAACAAATATTTTCAGCTACTTGGCTGACCACTACGTTTGAGGTGGATGTTATGAAAGCATGGCACAACTTTGATGCAGCCAACTGTCATAACCTGTAAGAGTATAATAAAAAGTTTGGGAAGCCCTATTGCTGGTTAGCTCTTATCGACATGTGCCTCTATTGGAGCAAATTGAAAAATATTGCTATGGCCCAAAAGAAATCAGAGACTACTGCACAAAGACAAGGGTATAACAATCCCATGATCCTCATGCCTTTCAGGTGGAAGTTCCCCTGGCAATGAGTCAGAAAAAGACTCTCCACAGAAATATGATGTTTCATTATTAAGCAAATAGCTGAAGCAGATACAGCAGGGCTGACTCTCCCTTAAGTTTGACATCCAATACATGTGTCTTCCCTGTATGCTCTAGAGCAATCTTCTGATTATATGTATATACCAAAGCATGAACTCTGTGACACCAAGGCATAGCCAGCAAAACATCATAGCTCTCAAGAGGCATAATATGAAATTCCTTGCTGTCCACAAAGCTCTGAATATGCAAGCGGAGCTTTCCAAAATGATAGGGGTGACCGGAGTGCTAAACCCAGGACAAGCCAAGCCTGCCTCACTCATAGGCCCCATCTCCTCTACACGGATTCCAAGTTTGCTTGCCAACTCCAAAGAAATAAAGTTCGCACGAGCCCCTGTGTCAAAGAAGATCAATGACATTTGATCTCTCACTTTGCCTCGTGCTCTGCATCGCTCCGTAGCATCCCCATTGGGCTACTCACTGATCACATCAGGCATTAATCATGCAAGAGGCTTAGGCTCTTTGCCTTTTTGCTCATCCCTATCATTCATTTTCCCTTTAAGCTTGCGTTTTGGGCATTCCCATGCCATGTGCTCCTCTTCCTTACATTGAAAGCATTTATTGGCCTCCATCGAGTCCTTCATTTACTCATGTGACAGCCAATTAGAGCTTGGACTATCACACTTCTTTCCTTTATTGAATGGAGCCTTGGAAGCATCCCCTAGCTTCCTTGCTTTCTTAAAGCTATCAGACTTACTGCTCTTGTACCTGCAGGTCTTTCCAAGCAACAATGCATTAGCTGTGGTTGCATTTTCAATTAGCTGAGACATATTGGTTAAATATAGGGTGAGTGCAGCCCAGCAGGAAGAGATCATGAGCCAGGTGAGGGATCTTCTAGAGAAAGAGCCGAGATCATCTCCTTACTATTCACCAGTGCTGTTAGTGAAGAAAAATGATGTTTCATGGAGAATGTGCATTGACTATCGTGCACTGAATAAGATAACCATCAAGAACAGATTCCCCATTCCAAGAATAGAGGATATCTTGAATAGGTTGGAGGGATCATTTATTTTCAGCCGCATAGATCTCAAGAGGGGCATTATCAGATATGCATTCGTCATGAGGATGTGTCTTAGATAGCTTTGAGGACCAGCTTTGGGCTGTACGAGTTCTTGGTTGTGCCATTCGGGCTTACGAATGCTCCTAACCCGATGATGGACAGAATCTTCTGGGAGCACAGATCTTTTGTGGGCACTTTCTTTGATGATATGATAGTGTACTCAAAAGATGAGGCATAGCATAAGAACTTGGCAATAATATTTGCAGAACTCAGCAAGCATAGGCTGGTCATAAATGCAATAGGGACACATTGTCTCTAAGGAGGGAGTGCATGTGGACCCTGCCAAGATTGAAGCAATCCGCAATTGGCCACAGTTGAAAAACTTGCATGAAGTACGAAGCTTTTTGGGCTTATGATCCTACTACAGGCTGTTCATATGCCACTTTGCTGAAATTTGCTTCATCCCCTATACAATGCAGAGCTAAAAATCAAATTGCAGCATTTGAGTTGGTGAAGGAAAATCTTACTTCGGATCCAATATTGATCTTGCTAGATCTCCGAAAAGCTTTTGCTGTCCAAGCAGATGCATGTCGAAAGAATGGCCTTGGAGCGGTCATTATGCAAGATGGACGGGTGGTAGCCTATGAGAGTAGGATTTTGCATGATGATGAAAGACATCTGGGCATTTATGAGAAGGAATTGCTGGCTGTAATTCGTGCCCTTGCTACATGGAAGCACTGTTTACTTGGGGCTGACTTCATAGTGCAGACAGATCATCAGTCTTTGAGATATTCCTCACTTAGACAAAGTTATCTGACAAGCATATGCGTTCGGCCAATTTTTGATTTCACAGTGTAAACAGATCATTAGTCTTAGAGATATTTCCTTAGTTAGACGAAGTTATTTGAGAAGCATATGCGTTGAGCCCATTTCTTATCCATATTTCACGTTCAGATAGTGTATGTGGAGGGTAAAAAGAATGTAGTGGCTGATTCATTGTCAAGGATACTTAGGTTTCTGCAGTAATCATTGCCTACCACATTGACCACTGCCTACCATTGTCAAGGATACTTAGGTTTCCGCAGTAACCATTGCCTGCCACCATGAGTTGGATGCAATGAAGGACCAGTATGCTCAGGACGAGGACTTCTCAAGGATTTATGACCAGCTGTCTAACTATACTCTCAGAGATGGCTTTCTTGTGATGCATGGTTGCCTTTGTGTCACAAAGAAGTTGAGGTCAAAGGTTATGATAGAAAGTCATTGCTCCAATGTATGCAGGACGTAGGCATTGATGCCATGGTGAAGGCCGTGGAGCATTTTTTCTATTGGCCAGCTTTGAGACGGGATTTGGATGCCTTTATGAGAACATGCATCATCTGTCAAAAGGTCAAGATTGACTGATAGAAGGCAAGATTGACTGATAGAAGGCACCTGGATTGTTGTAGTCATTGCCAATCCTTGATAGGCCGTGGGAAAGCATTGCCATGGATTTTATTTTTGATCTTCCTAGGACACCCACGGGAAATGATGGCCTTTGGACTATTATATGCTGGTTCAGCACATTTCATTCCGATGAGGAAGAAAATTACAGCGGATCACATGGCAAAATTGTTTATGCAAAACATCTTTAAATATCATGGGATGCCTCAGTCTATCATTAATGACAGAGATTCACGCATGACTAGTTTGTTTTGGAGAGGGCTCTTTGAGAATATGGAAACTACATTGAAGTTTTCATCTTCTTTTTATTGTCAGACAGATAGGCAGTTCGAAGAGGCCAATACTTGATTTGCTGAAATGTGTTGTGTCTGAGCATAAGACACAATGGGAGCAGTATTTGCCCTTAGGGGAGTTTGTTTATAACAATAAGACTTTTGAGGCTGATAAGTATGTTGAGAGCATGGATGTGGCATATCAGAAGGCGAAGCAAGCTCTCCAAAGACTCAGGGCAAAGAAAAAGAAGGCTAAGCTGATCATCACCGCCGTGAACTAATGTTTAAAGAAAGTGATTGAGTTCTTTTGCGTTTTGAAAAGGCAAGGCTGAAAAAAAAAGAGGGACAAAGAGATACTACGGGCCTTATCAAATTTCAAAAAAGATCAACGATGTAGATTACGGGTTGAACTTGGAGGATTCACAATGCTTTCCATGTGAGTCTCCTTGAACCTTTTTAGGGGGATGTGCAGAGGATATGCCGCTACTTGCTGAAATTTCACCATTGTATGCAAAGTGGCTGAAAGAGGATGATCTGGCAAGTACACCTTAGTTGTTACAGCTCTATCTGGAAGCATTTCAGCTTGAGCCAACTTTGGTTGTGGTTCCTTTAGGCTCATTAGACCATAGGTATGGAGCATTGCTTGATGCTCAAGAGAAGGGGTAGTACCTTTGTTGCTTTGATATAGACAGGCTCATATATCTAGAGGTCGCTTGGTGACATTGTATGTTCACCCGAGGTATTGCTTGCTGATAGTATATCTGCCTTGGGACTTCTATGATCAGTGTACCAGTCACTATGAGCTAGTTTCTACAATGTATATGGATTGCTATCCTAGGCTCTGAACAATCATATATTGTAACAAAAGGGGCACTTTAGTATCCTTTTTAGCTAGCTTTATAATTTGTACTTTGTACCTTAGTCTTTTAAATTGATGCCATGTGGTAGTTTGGGAGTACAATCCCATAACTAAAGTTGCAATGATGAGCCTGCCGATTAAAAGCCCTACGGTTTTGATTGAGAGAATCCTGGTTTGAAGCTGCACTCTGGCTCTGGAAGCTGACGCGTTGTGTTGGAGTAATTTTGCAAATTGACGTCTAGTAGGATATTTTGGATCGCAATGTCTTCCTGACTCAAAGCCCTCTGAAATTGTTGTGAAAATTTTGGTCTGGAGCTGCATTTTGGCCCTGAAATCTTACGCTGGCGGATGTGATGAATTGCTTCGATTTCTGGAAAAATGCATTCCAAATCTCAATCCAAACAATTGCATAAGTTGAATCACACAGAACCAATTATTTGGCAATCGGATCTTGTTTGCTGTGATTAGTGGTGCTGAGTGCTGATGCAGGGATTTGCTGCAATCTGAGGGAGTAATGCTCCAAATTGACGTCTAGCTAGATAATCTGCATCGCAATCTCCTCTACAAGTGTAGTACTAAGTAAGTTGGCAATTGGATCTGGTTTGCCCAGTTAAGAGCCCGAAAGCTGACGCAAGCAGTAATCTTGAAATGAAGTGATATCCCGAAGCAGTGCCCGAAATTCCGATCTAATTGGATACACTGGTTCACAATTCCTTCTATAAGGTGTGTACCAAGTATTTTCGCTTGTTAAGTGGACCAATTGCCCCTTCTGCC
This sequence comes from Dipteris shenzhenensis, assembly GCF_047967505.1. Lineage (NCBI taxonomy): Eukaryota > Viridiplantae > Streptophyta > Polypodiopsida > Gleicheniales > Dipteridaceae > Dipteris > Dipteris shenzhenensis. Next base: position 17,067,940 of record NC_141607.1, read on the forward strand.
TAGCGCAAGATGTCACGTTTTCTGAGCTAAGCCACAACAAGTTTGGGAACCTCGAATTCTGTCCACTGTTTATGCTCCATTAAATCGGTGTTATGCTCTACTTGTGAGGAATTAGTGGATTGTAATCACTTCCTGCCAAGGGAAACTGTTCATTTCGCCATATTCTAGCTACTCTTCAGCAATAGTGAGAATTCTCCAGTTGATCATCTCTCTCAAGCGCTCATGGAAAGGAAGAAAAATCATCTATCTTACTTCTGTGGAGAGAAATGGTCCCGGACCATAGGAGCAAATGCAAGGCTAAATCAGGAGCAAAACTTAGCATGATACTTGAGATTGAAGGTGATTTACCCTCTGAGAACCCAGAAGTAGAAGCTGAATTCCATGATTGCGTGAATGATGGCCAAGATGATGATTGGTCAAACATGGTTCCAAAGAGGATCCTTCCTTCTCATATGACCCTGGGTGGGTCCACTCCATGTGATACCATGATTCATGGTGATTGCCAGCTCAATTGCTTAAGGTTATGCAGACATTGGAATGTGGAAATTCTTGACGACGATTACATGGATGATGGTAGGAAATCTGATGGAAACTATTGTGTAGGAGTTGATGAGTATTTTGGGGCACTCAGCCATTTCTGTATAGCATCTCTCCGGAACCTATTACGGGTTCTCCGGATGTCCAAACTCTCAGATTGAAGGGAATGGCAGGTCTGTCCACAACCTACACTATTCATGGCAACCGCCTTCATCAACATCACCATCTCCAAAGAGTCTATGGCATCGATGTCATCAACCAACAAGTAGAAGGCTCCAAAAGTATTTGCCATGAGAACTCCTTTTATGTCTGTCTGGAAGGCTCTTACGCTCCAGTTGAACAAACATTGTGACCAAAGTATGCAACAGAATTCCAACATTAATGCACAAATTAAAAACATACCGTAGTTCTTCATTCTCCCATCCCCTCCTATTGTGGCAAGCCAGGTACATCTCCAAAGTACCCACTGAATCAACATCATCACGGCTGTTTGAGCTAGTTAGTGTTGCTAATTGCCTCACATTTCATCTTAGAGTGGCCTTCCGTATCCTTATCTCCCTGGTGTAGACAGCCTTGTTCTTAGCGCTATTTGAGCAACCCTCCCTATCTTACTTTAACAACAGAATCTATCCATCCTTTGATCATTGCTCAACATCGGACATGAACAATGTCACACAGTGATCAGTGTATCCAATCTCAAGGCTACTAGGTGTAATGAACGAATGCAACTCCACTAAATCTGGTGTCTTTGGTTCCAACTCCTATGGCTTCTTTTTCTTGCAGGTACACGCCTAGGTTTACACTGTTCATAATAATAACATTTTTTCCTTCTTTTTATTGCTCTCAGCGTCTGAAGTATCCGCGTTGTCTGAATAATCAATTTTCTTTGGCAAACACATGGATCTGAAGAGTATGAAGAGAAATTTAGAACACAACAGTGAGCATACACCTGTAACAATGTGCAGTAGTGTCTGGGTCCAAGTGTGGGCACCTATGCTGCTCCAAAACTGTCCACCGTCCTGCTGCTTTGTGCCTCTAGCTAAAGGCTTTCGTGGCTTCCCACTGGGATGAGAATTATGGTCATAGGCCCCTTTATATACTCCTCTTTTGAAGACTGACTGGCTGAAGCTCCGACAAGGTCCCAACTACGAGTCAGATTTGGCTGATCTGATCTGACTGACCATACTGCTCCACAGACCCCTTCTTGGTCAATCTCAGCCAGGCATAGCTAGGGATGCATACAGTCCATCCCAGTTTTGGAAGCTAAAGAAGATTCTTCACATAGGCATGTAAGAAGCTGAGCTTCATTTTCTGTTGGTATCATGGTTGGCGTCTTTTTTTTCTTTGTAGATTTACAAGTGGACTTATATTGTCTAATGTACAAGGTATGAACACAAAGACACACGGGGGGCATTTCAGCTGCTTTTACAAAACAATCAACCACGATGTCACACTTTCTAGTTCGAATATCTGTTGCCACTAGGCTCACTATAGAACACAAAAATCACTGTTTGGTCTGCATGTGGGGATCATATACTGTTATTGATTAATTTTGGAATACCCCATGCAAGATAGAATTAATGAAAATATTTAAAAGTATTTCTTTTTTTATGTCAGTATGCAAGTAAATGAGGGCTTGTCCATGCATACGTCTATGCAAACCTAAATCTGTGATCATGCTTTTCCACTAGTGACGTCTGTTTGAACTATGTTTAATTCTACATGATACACAACACCATGCAGGTTTTTCATTGTTGAGCCTGAAACACATAAGTATTACCTGATCTTTTTAGTACAGGCATTGTGATAAATGGTGCAGTTGTTGGGGCAGAAGCGATGTGTTCACTGCACTTGAGGAATAGAACCCCGAAGACTCCCAAAATGAAAGCAGCTGCAATTACAGCTGACAGTACAATCAGTGTAAGGGTACCACTGCTAATTTTCTCACTTTTTTTATTGATGTCTACGCCTAAAGGCCGCTCACTGGGCCCTCCATCTGTTCCAGGTAGCCCACTGATAGAGGTGCCACTGGGAATGGCAAAAGGAGGAGAGGGAGGAAGGCCTGCATAAACACAGAGTTAATTGATATTTTGCATTGTGAACAAGAGTCATTTTATTGCAATGACCTCAGAGCAAGATTTCTGAAATTGTACCTGGGTAGTGAACATGAATCACGGCATAATTGCCGAAAAAGGTTTTGCTGATGGCCAATTCATGATTCCAAAACTTTTGAAATATCAGGAACGCAGTTAAATTGTCAAAAGCTTTACCCAAGGGAACCAAATCAATCTCGGCAATTGACTTGCTTTGATCTTGAGGATCTGCACTAGCTCCAGTAACTCTGACCTGACTTAGAAGTAATAGCGTGCCATACGCAATCTCTTCAGCAAGTACAGAAACTGATGGGAAAAGGCCATACAGTGCCACACCAAGCTCCAATTCTATTTGTATGGGAAGCACACATCCACATGGTGAGCCAAGAGGAGTCAGTGTTTTTGGAGCTTCACAGAGTATTGTTGCACAGTCTGCCAAAGAATGATAAGATGTAAATTTCAGAAATAAGTGTGTTCATGGAAGCTGCATTGCATGCATATATGAAACATCTACATGACATTTGAGTTGAAATGTGATTAAAGTGGGAACGCTGTAAAGTACTGTTGTTTATCCCCTTTTGCAACAGCAGATGCAAGCAAAATAAGTGACTTGATAAATCAAGACTTTTACCTTGGTTTGGCGGAGGTATAGTTAGTCCTGGATCTGGTTTTTCCAAAGATGGGATTGGGTTTGTCAAAGAAGCAGGAGCAAGGGTATCACCATGACCTGGAAAAGGAATGACGCACAGAATGATCTGAGTCACAAGGTCAGTCTGACACAAGTCGAATGTAGATTGCTGATCCTGAAGCTCTTTTCTATTCTACACAATTAAGAGGATAGGAACCTTGGTATTAAGGATTTTAGTGCAAATTTGAAACCAATTTTCAGCCAGGGACAAAGAACAATATATTTTGCAGGTTCAGAAACTGGCTTATTAAACTTCAAAATCAATACTTCTAATTTTCACTTGGAGCTGGTTGGATGCTCCAAGTTCATATAAAATCCTTCTCCCATGAGAAACGAGAATGTAACTAGCTGCAAAAGCACAGTATTATTGTTTGTAGCAGTACATAGACCTTTAGGAAGCATGTTTGGCACAAACATGATAGGAAAAATAGCAGTTCCTTTTCTTCAGATAACATTGAAACACACCTGGAGAAGTGGGACGAGAAGATTTTGTGTGCCTGTCCGGAGTCCGATGCGGACTCAGAAGACCCATTGACTTGTGCACACCCTGCGATGAAGACACAGGACCTGGAGCAGGAGAGAAAATAGGTCTGTGCTGTTCTTCACATGATGGCGCTGGTGATGAATTTGGAAACAAAGGTTGAGCAGCAATAGTGGGAGGCTTCATACTTGAGGGTGAAGAAGATGGAACTTGCTTTGAAGGTTGTGGGATGGAAAGTATTGGTGGTGGCTGGAAATATAGGGGAGGCTTCTGGATTGATCTCTTTGGGTTATGCTGACGAGGAACTGGTGAAGAAATGGCTAGCAGAGACAACCGTGAGGATGAAGCTGGTACAGGAGGCTCTGCGGCTTGGCTTACTGACATAGTTTCTCTTAGAGAACCTGGAGCAGATGACAACAGCCTATGGCCATTCAAACTATGGTCATGTGAAACATGGAAAAGAAAAGAATATGAAGTACCTGATGGAAAATAATTTTGGGAAATCTGTCTTATCCTTTGTATGGGTGATTTGGCTAATGGGCGTCCATGTAGCTGTGTGAAGGTTGGAGAATAAGAGGTAGCTAGAGCAGAAAAGGGAAGACTTTTACTTGTTGATTCTTGAACAGCCACTGGGGGAGTCAGATCTATAGTAGAATATGATGCTTGGGTACTGCCAGAAGGCCATGCATGTGAGGGTAATGTAGAAGGAAGAGGTCCAGCCACAGCAAAGGACACTGATGGAGCGAGTTTTGGGGAAGGTGTGGGTATGCTTAAAACATCAGGGTTAGACAAGGGTGGTGGAGAAAGTGGGTGAAGAGGTCCAGAAGAAAGAGGTCTATTCAGAGAAGATGGATTGACTGTTGCGGAAGATGTGGGTAAGCTTGAAATGTCGGTCAGATTGTGAGAATGGTCTAGCAAATTTGTAAATTTCGGTACTTGTTTCTGAGCATCTGCCATGCATCGTATTAGGAGTCTCCATGGCTTCCTTGATAGCAAAAAAGGTTCTAATATACTCAGGCACTCCACCTTTGCAGAAAAGTCCTTGTCTGGAGCATCCAAAACCCACTATTAATCAGCTGATCTCAGAAAAGAAGAAAATCTTGATAGCAGAAGTCTGGATTTGTCACTCACATGCATTCCAGAGGTGTGGAGTTTTCTGCGAGTCTGCTGTCACTCGGTTTGCTCTTCTTGGGGTAGTATATTTTCTCTTTTCAGCATCATGAATGACGAGATGCTTAAAAAGGTAATCACAAATTCTTACTTTCACTCTGTCCAGAGAATCTAACCTAACACCTGCAAAAAGGTTAAAGTAAACTAAGAGCATTGTTTCAAATCTTTATAGAAGCACCATTATTGTAGCTTTATCATGATGCAGACATCCTGTAAAGGCTTATGTAAAAAGAAAAGGAAACCTGTAAAGGTTTATGTTGTTATAGGGACTTGATATCCGAAGGAAACATCCTTACAATGTTGTAACAAACCCATTTGACACGTATCTACTTGTATGAGAGTGCAATTATGAGATGCATCCATTGTTTTTCCAAGATAATAGTTACAGGAAAAACAGCTCACGTTCTTGCTCTTGTATTGCTCTGAGACCATAACATTGTTTCAATGCACACTTGTTAAACTGTTAGAACAGGATGAGTTGACATGCAAAGAGGTGACTGCACAATTGTATCGACACTTGTCTATATTTTACTAGCCTTGCAGCTGTTGTCAAGCCATTTAAAAACATGCAGCAGACCATGTCTGTAAGAAATTCACACAAATATGAAAATCAAAACCCAGACCTATACCATGTGCAAGCTGAAGGAAAAGCTGTATGGAAAAAAATATTGCAAGGTTGTATCACCCTATGTACAAAAAGTGACTTGAAGCCATAGGCAAGGTGGGCGTAAAATTAATCAGAAGCTTCATCTTATTGGTTATTGGACATTAGCTTGCATTTTTTGATTGCAGATAGGAATTTCGCATGCTAGTCTGAGTTGGCGCACATGTTTGTGCCTTGACCTTAAGCAGTGGTCCCTAATGTATTTGCAATGAGAAGGCAGATGAGGAACAGCAAGTGCAGTTGGAACAAATGACATTTGTAGCCTTGACGACATGGAAAAAGGTCTGCTCATGAAACAATTGGTGGACAGAAAAATCAAGGTCTTTGGGATGAGAGACCAAGTAAAACCAAAAGCTGTTTTTAACGATTCACGGCTTCTTTAGCTCTTAAGCTTTCCAACCTTTACATTCCTTTTCGAGGTCAGCTTCTCCACATTCACTAAGTCTGCTAGAGAACTGTGATTCATTTCTAGGGCCTTCTTGTTGTTCTCCTCACCTCCTAACTGCATCCATCCAAGCTTGTTCCTGCTGCTCCAGATCCTTCTACTAGCCACTGCTTCTAGGAGCTGTGTGAGCAATTCTGCTGGCAATTCTTTGAAGCTACAGCCTGTTGCTTGACCCAAACGTTAGTTTCTTGCTGCTGTCCACCTGCTACAGAAAATTTTAATTCATTTCCAGCAACTTATAAGCCTTCTGGACACGGTTTGCTGAACACACATCCTTCTCTAAGCTTCTGTACAGCTGTTCTACCCTAGAGGCCTGTCTGACCATATTTGGCAGGGGTTTTATTTCAGCTTCCTGGAACACACAAAAAACGTGCACCTAAACATCTCCTACACTTGATTGGACTCTTGTTCAGTTTTTTGACAAAACCCAGGGGTCCAGATAGTTGAGGATTTGCAAAGTGGTGTGCAATTTGCTGAAGTTCCCCTTGAAGCTGATCATCTGCAAAAACTGAGCCCAAAGCTCTCCACTTGTGTGCACTATTTTGTTCAGTTGAATGTTTTCCCTAGAAACACATTTCAAACATATAAGATATTCAAATTTCAATGTGTCATGCATGATGCTGGACACAAAGTACACGTGCGCGCGCGTACACACACACACACTCACTACTCACTTTTTCTAATGTGAATACCACACTTTTTTTTTGGGGGTGAAATCTGTTTGTTCTTATATTACAAGAAACAGTCCCCAAGAAAGGGACATGTAATTACTACATCAGAAGATCTCATCATATGGCAAGAGAGCAGGGTATTCAAGATCCCGCGCATGTAGGCAATCAAAGAAAGATTGCCATAGAGATCCTGGAAGAAGTGATACTTAGCCAGAGGTGGGTCACCAAAGACCCTATGGTTTCGGTCCTTCCATAGAGTCCGTAGTGCCCAATAACGAATCCAATGAAAGTAAAGATCAACCCTGCCTAATAGGATGGACACCAAACAGCTAGAATAGATTGCCAATGCGAGCACTAGGGAAACAGGCCCGAAGTTGCTGCTGCAGAATAAACAAGAAATCACAAGATTTAAGGCAATGCCAAAATAAATTAGGCATAGACTCCCACAAGCATAGACATCTCCGAGAAGTGGCAGAAGCAATGTGTCGACGAAGGTTTGTCCAAATAGAAGAACCCCAGGCAGAACTTGGTCAAAAGAAAATCTGTAGAGGAGGGGGAACGGGGAAGGAGAAGAAGGCCACGGAGGGCAGGGTGAGTATGAGTGAAAAGGGGGGGGAGAAGGTAGAGTGAACTAGGTAGAGGAAGTGCACAGGAGAGGAGGAGCAGAAGTGATGTAGATTCGATGTCAAATCAATACGTACCTTACAAATCTTTTGGGGTTGACTTATATAGTCCCCCTCATTCCCCACAATTCCCTTCCTATTTGCCCACCTATTTCCCACATAAAACCCGTCCTTTTCCCACCTTCATTACAGCCATCCCTTCCCAAAGAATTTTACCCTCAAAATTTCCATGAGGCTGCCTAAAATGGAAAAATACAGCAGAACCCGATCAGCTTTGTAGGAGATAGGGGTAGTCTTGCACAATGCTCTCGGGTTGCCAAGAATTCTCATCTTCAGATAAACCTTTCCATTTGATGAGGTATTCTATGTAAGCCTTGTTCCTGAGCACATGATCTCTGAAGCCTTTGATTTGCTCTGGCACATAAATGATGTGGCCCTCTTCATCCATAGGCGGCAACTGAGGAAGAACCTGGACATGCTGTCCTACATGTGGTTTCAGCAAGGATACATGGAAAACATTATGGATCCTGGAGGTCTTGGGTAGTTCCAACTGATATGCTACCTTCCCAACTCTGCGGATGATTTTGTAGGGACCATAATACCTGTGGGCAAGCTTTGTGTTGGTATTACCTTTCAGCGAGGCATATCGATTCTTATGGAGACGTAAATGCACATAATCCCCTTCTTCAAAAGATAAGTACCTCCTTTGTTCGTCCGCATACTTCTTCTGCTTGACTTGGGCATCCTGCATATTCTTCTTAGCCAACTGTAGAAGGGCATCCATACTCTCCAAGTCATTTCTTGCTTGCTGATTTTTCACAGCCAAGTCTGCAACTCTAGAAGGCATTCCCACTTTGCATCCATACATTGCCTCGAATGGACTCATGCCAATAGAGAGGTGTTTGGTGCTGTTGTAACAAAATTCAGCCAATGCTAACCATTTGTCCCAAGACTTCTGTGTGTCATGACAGTAATGCCTTAAATATTCCTCCAGCCATTTGTTCACCCTCTCTGATTGTCCATCCGTTTGGGGATGATAAGCAGTACTAGGCGCAAGGGAAGTACCAACTGCAGTGAATAACTCCTGCCAAAAGTGACCCATAAACTTAGCATCCCTGTCACTGACAATCTCTTGAGGAAAACCATGGTGCTTGAATACATTCTCAATGAATTGCCAGGCAACCTGTGAAGCGGAGTACCGAGTCCTAGTCGGTATGAAATGGGCCTGCTTGGTCATCCTGTCAACCACTACGAATATGCTATCCCAACCCTTATCTGTAGAAGGCAAGCCTGTAATGAAATCCATGGCAATGTGAGTCCATTTGCCTTCAGGAATGGGTAGCGGTTGCAGAAGGCCTGCGGGTAACCGGCTGTCCACTTTATTTTGTTGGCAGGGCAAACATTCATTGACATACTTAACCACATCTCGCCACAAGCCATCCCACATAAAGCTTTCTTTGACCTTCTCATATGTTTTGGTGATACCCGTATGCCCTGACATAGGAGATGAGTGCATTTCCTGTAAGACCAACAACCTGTACTTGGAGTCTAATACAAGATAAATTCTATCCTTGCACCATAACAGTCCATTGCGGAGCTGAAATCGAACATATTCTTGGCTGGACGGACTTTGTAACTCCACAAAGATAGGGGCTGCATCAGAATTTTGCATGTATTCCTCCTGAATCCCAAGTATCCACTCCTGATGAAGCGTGGAAATGGCAGACAGTTTGCATGACCACATCCTGGACAAGGCATCAGCAACCACATTCTCTTTCCCTTTTCTATACTCAATGTCAAAGTCATAGGACTGAACTGCAGCCAACCATCTCTTCTGCTTCATGGATAAATTAGGCTGTGTTAAAAAGTACTTGAGTGTCCTGTGATCCGTTTTGACCTTAATCTTGCTACCGTACAGGTAGTGGTGCCATTTTGCAAAAGCATGCAAGATTGCCAGCATCTCCTGATCGTAGACATGATAATTCATTTCCCTGGCATTAAACTTCCTGCTCTCAAAAGCAATCACCCCATGCTCCTGTCTTAGGACAGCCCCTAAACCTTTGCCACTGGCCATTGGAAGGCATCCTTTTTCAGCAAATCAGTGAGAGGGGCAGCCCTTTTGGCAAAGTGTCTGATGAACCTCCTGTAAAAAGAAGCAAGACCCAAAAAACCCCTGAGCTGCGTGGTATTATGTGGTTGCGGCCACTCCTTAATGCATTTTACCTTAGTTGGGTCTACCCTGATTCCATGCCTGCTTACAACATGTCCATGCCTGCCACTCTGATACCAATGTAGAGGAGGGGGAACGGGGAAGGAGAAGAAGGCCACGGAGGGCAGGGTGAGTATGAGTGAAAAGGGGGGGGAGAAGGTAGAGTGAACTAGGTAGAGGAAGTGCACAGGAGAGGAGGAGCAGAAGTGATGTAGATTCGATACGTACCTTACAAATCTTTTAGGGTTGACTTATATAGTCCCCCTCATTCCCCACAATTCCCTTCCTATTTGCCCACCTATTTCCCACATAAAACCCGTCCTTTTCCCACCTTCATTACAAAATCTGCTGATGAATGGGAGTTTGCAAGCCCAAATTTGCTGCGACCTTTTCCTCCACCAGCAAGAAGTATGGGTCATGAACCAGATGCAATTTGCATGAATATAAAACCCAGGGTGGAGGCAGAAAAACCATATACAGTGAAGCAACTGTGACATCAGCTAACAACAACGAACGACAAGCAAGATCATCTGAGTGAAGGGCACAGTCCTTGAGCCGGTCTATCATCTCAAGGCGAGGTACTGGCTGAAAACCATAATACATTTGTGATAATAAGCGCCATAGGTGTCTATAATGTTGTCCCAATCCATACCATCTGACTGTTGCAGGAAAAGATAGCACCATACCGGCCCCATCAAACGTATCGCCCATGAGGCATATGCCTTTGGACCAAAGAAAATAACAGCGGTGGAGTTGTTGCAATGCCAATGGTTACATAAACACCTTTGACAAGTGGAGGCACTTTGAAGGCACATGGTGGAGAAGGGAGAGAGAAAGGGTAGGCTAGGGAGAGAGAGAATGATACTCAAAGAGAGACATAGTGAACTGGAAATGAAATGACTAAGCAATGACAAAATGAAAGTACTCACATGTAGACCAAAGAGCTTGTACCTTGATACTTGATTGATTTAACACTAGACAAGTACATTTCTTATATAGAGCACACACACACATATGAACACCTATGCATATGGCATAACTCCCAATGTGACACGTGGCATCCATAGGACACACTAGACTAGAACTCACACTAGAACACACTAGGACACCAAATTGACTCAACTTGGCTTCATATTCTAACACCCCAAGGTGAGAGACTTATGGAATGGAACCAAGGACAGAACATGACTGTGACAGGACTACTAACCTGTGCAATGTCTGAACTAGACATGGCTCTCATGCTAACTTAGAGGCTAAAGTTTGAGCATGGTTCGGAGGTCAGACTGAGCACTCACATGGCTTTATGTCCCAAACATGACTCAAAGGCTCATGTCTCAGCATGGATGTATGAACAACTCCGAGGTCTAGAGGACCAATGCACCAACATCTTGGAACTCATATGCCAGGCCTGATAACTAGACCCTATCAATGCCAATACATGGCTCCCACAGTACATCCCCCTCTGGACTCCAGGGACTAACTAGAAACATAGAGTCACACACCATAAAAGAAATACATTATTTTAGGAGGACAATCCAAGGCAGAGGACCTTTATTGACTCAACACACATTATTTATTGCATTCATTTTTTGGGAAACATCCCCAGGTAGAGTACCCAAATATTCCTAACCATTATCTATCACTTCAGATAGATCATGTAAAACAATAGATAAAGCTCGTCAGTCAGGTCTAGTAGATGTAGCGTGAAGCTTCGTGAACTTGGCTTTGATATCCGCAATGCAAGCAGTGAGGTCAAAGTGATGAAGCAATTTGTTGTCCAGGGCAAGTGCTTTCTCCTGAGATGAAGTGACTTCTCCAGGAGGACGAGGTTCCATAGTATCAACCTTGAAGTAGCTAATCGAGAGCTAAGCCAGCAGGCTGAAAAGAATAACCAGCTGGCAATAGCTCATGCACAATTGGAAAGGCAATGAGCAAGAGCAATGGCGCGTAGGCAGCAAAGGTAGCAGAGGATACACGTTATGGTGGAGTCAGGAGCAAGTTTTGGCGTGGATTTCGAGGGCAGGAGCAGCAACAGTAAACGGCATTAGATGGTGCAGCGATTGAGGCTATAAGCAGGTACTGTTGGACGTGTATTTCGAGGCTGTTTGGTACCGATAGTTGAGCTGGCTGTACTGGCAGTGGAGCAGGCTGTACGCACAGTATGGTAGAGCGGACAAGCTAGTATGGGCAGGCGGGCAGGCTGGTACGGCGCACCTGTCCGTACAGTCCGTACGGCTGATTTGCAGCTGATGCTGAGGCTAGAGGAGTGGCCGATGGTGAGGCATAGGTTTGGGCTGAAGGGGTAGCTGATGGCGAGGCATTCCGAGCTGATGGTTGATGTAGATCACCTCCTCCAAAAGCTCCAAACAATGGTGAGGCTAAGGATTGGAAGGGAGCTCTACCTTTGAGGAGAGGGGAGCTTCCATTTGCAGGCTTCTCTCATCCTCTAGGTAGAGTGAGAAGAAGGGGGAAGTGGAAACAAGGCTCTGATACCACATGAAGGCACATGGTGGAGAAGGGAGAGAGAAAGGGTAGGCTAGGGAGAGAGATAGTGATACTCAAAGAGAGACATAATGAACTGGAAATGAAATGACTAAGCAACGACAAAACGGAAGTACTTACACGTAGACCAAAGAGCTTGTACTTTGATACTTGATTGATTAACACTAGACAAGTACAGCTCTTATATAGAGCGCACACACACATATGAACACCTATGCATATGGGATAACTCCCAATGTGACACGTGGCATCAATAGGACACACTAGACTAGAACTCACACTAGAACACACTAGAACACACCAAACTGATTCAACTTGGCTTCATATTCTAACACACTTAGCACGCAGAGAGTTGCCAGCAAGAGAATCCTTGCCATTCCATTTAAGATGAGAAAGTATGTGCTTCCAGTCAGAAAACAAGCTAGTAACAGAAGGACAGCCCTTAACTGTGCCATCATTATGACCTAGGAGAAAATCCCTTTGGATAAGCTGCCAATGACCAAAGGTTGCAGTAGTGAAATGTAACAGCACATGTCACATCATGGATACTCATGTCTGATCACCTTGCATAAAGTGAAGCATCATCTTCCTGTTATGAGCTAGCAGGCACAGAGGAATATTCGATCCCGTATGCATCTTCAGGGAGCAAAGTTGGTCCCACAGAAAGCATCATGAGGGCTTTACATTAATGATGAGACTGCGAGAAAAGCTCCATGAAACAGGAAACATCTTGCTTGGCAAAGATCATCAAGGGCAAATAAAACTGTATGTAGGCAACCAGGTTTGGTTGAAGTATTCAAAAATGAACATGCGATGGACAACTATCAACTTCTAGTGTTTCAGTTTCTTTTTCTGATTTTCAAGCACCCTAGCGGTGAGTGATTGTCCACCCCAAAGAATAACCAAGATGATGCACCGGCTGCGTGGTTAACACAATTTCCCCAGGCCATAAAATATGATGCCAATCTTTCATATGCAATGGAAGAAGCTTAGATTTTTGGAAGTTCAATTACAGACTGGCTGCCAGACCATATAAAGATAATGCACACTAAAGGCAAGAAAGATCCCTCTCAATATTTTGGGGAGTGAAGAAGGAATCATCATCATATGCTTGCGCAATCAGCAGCCTTTTTCCATGGATTTCCAATCCATGCAATGCATTTGTAGCTACTAAATGATCCATATATCAAAGCATAGATGAGTAGCTATTGCGTAGAACAATGCACTAAGAGTGCAGTCTTGACGTATTGAACTAGGAGTCCATTGTCAATAATATTCCCTGCTAGAATGCCAGCAGCCTTATTATCTTGATACAGCCAGTAAATGACATACTGCATTTTTTCCCCAAATCCCAGAGATCGCATAGTGTGCGAGATGAAATCCCATGTACAATATCAAAAGCTTTAGCAATATCCACTTGCAATAAGAGAACATCGTGCTCATTGTACTTGTCTTATTCAATCCCTACATAAGCATTGGCAATATTATTGGTAATATGTATGTTGGGAATGAACCCATACTGGGTAGGGTGTAAACCCTCATTCAAAAAACCTTTGATACTACTCACTATCATCTTAGCAACCAACTTATAGATAACAGGCATGAGGCCTCTAGTCTACAAACGACTCACACAAATGTTTCTTGGGGAATAACTTGATCAAATCTTGAAAACACAAAGACATACACACATGGAGTGCGTGCATGCACACACACACTTTTTTTTTGTGGGAAGAAATCTTTTATTTCTGTAGAATAATTACATTCATAGTTACTTCAAAAACGAAGTAGCTACTACTCAACTAAAGATCTCAGTATAAGCTGTATACACATCCTGATCAATCAAACGAGTCTGAAAACAATTGTAGAATGATTGTTGCAGAGATCGTTTGAAAAAAAGAAAGGATGAAAATAGTGGATTACCAAAGACTCTATGATTTCTATCCATCCATAAAGTCCATAGGGTCCAATATCGCACCCATACAAAAAATAAATCAAAACCCTGTCTCTATGGATGAAAGCCAAACAACGAGAAAAATCTGCCAAAAGTAACAGTAGGAAATTGCTGTCGAAGCCTCTGTCTGATAAGAGAGATCAGAAGTATTTGGACAGGACCAAAAGATGTGAAACACTGATTCAGTAGAGTGCGGGCATCTGTGACAAACAGCTGAAGCAATATGTCTGTGTGCGAGTAACTGTCCAGATGGAAAAATGCCAAGGAGAACTCGCCATAGGAAAAGCTGTTGTTGAAGAGGGACTTTGTAATGCCAAAGGAGACGCAGCCTTTTTCTCCACCACTTCATTGGACGATCCATATGCCAAACAATATTTGCTCTGTTGGAAATCCAAGGCGGAGGTAATAACACTTTATACAGTGATGACACTGTGATATGTGAAAGCTTTAAAGGACGGACATATGAGGAAGGAGAGCGTAAAATCCAATCCTCAAGCCGATGCTGAATTTCCAAATGAGGTACCGGCAAGTACGGTTGGAGCATTGCTGAAATTTTATGCCATAAAGGACGATAATGAGCTCCCAAGCCATATTTGCGAGCAGCCAAAGAAAAAGATAGAATTGTGCCATCATCCTGAAGTACATCCGCCATAGATGAAATGCCTTTGAAGGAGAGAAAATAAGAACGTCGGGGTTCTTGTATGGCCAAAGGTGGGTGGAATACTTTAGACCAAAAGAGATTCTCTACCCTCAAAGAGTTGCCCGAGAGAGAGTCCCTGCCTTGTTGTATAAACTGCATCATCATTTTCCCTCTGTGAGCAAGTAAATGCATTTGAATATTGAGAATGTTCAGACCCCCGTGCATCTTTGGAGAACAGAGACGATGCATGGAGAGTAATCTGAGACTTTTCTTGCCATGTTTTGAACGCCAGAAAATTTCCATGATAGCTGACATAAATGAAACCAGATCTACCTTAGTGAACATAGTGAGAGGTAGATAAAATTGTATGTATGCTATCAAAATGGATTGTGTAATTCGCAGACGAACATGTAATGGCCAAGTTGCAAGCTTCCAATATTCAAGTTTTGCCCTTAACTTTACTAGCACCCAATCAATTTGTTGTGAACGGGTGAGTCCCCAGCCTAGAGGATAACCAAGATGTCGAATGAATTGAGAAGCGGGGACAATTTCCCCAGGCCACAGAAGGTTGTGCCATTTCTGTGCATGTAAAGGCAGCAATTTTGATTTCTGATAATTTACCCGAAGGCCAGCAGCCAATCCATATGTAGAAAGAGCATGCATAATCATGGACAGATCAGCCCGACTATTTTTTGGAGTAAAGAATGAATCATCAGCATATGCCTGAGCAATCATGCTGCGACTGCGAAGAATCTCCAAACCGTGCAGCTGGTCAGTGTCCAAGAGGTGATCCAGATATTGAAGCAGTGGATGAGTGGCTATGGCAAAAAGTAAAGCACTTAGTGGACATCCTTGTCTGACAGAGCAAGCAAGAGTCCAGGATGGAGAATATCTCCTGAAAGTATGCAGGCAGCTTCACTATCTTGATATAGCCAATTGATGAGTTGCTGCATTTTTGTGCCAAAACCCAAAGCCTGCATAGTCGATGAAATGAAATCCCACTGAACTGTATCAAAACCTTTGGCAATATCAACTTGCAATAACAAAACATCCTGCTATTTGTATTTGGCATATTCAATTCCAATGTAGGCATTAGCAATGTTATCTGTGATATGCCTACGCGGGACAAAGCCATATTGCGCAGGATGCAACCCATCATGTAAAAACCCCTTTAGTCGATCAACAATCATTTTGGTAGTGACTTTGTAAATTATGGGCATAAGAGTGATAGGTCTCCAGTCTGCCAAAGACTCACAAATTTGTTTTTTAGGAAGGAGTTTAACAAGACCTCTCTTCCATGTGTCTGGCATTTTCTGATTTTGCCACGCAGCATTCACCATATATAGTAATGGATGCTTCAAAATAGGCCAGTATGCTAGAAAAAACTCGACTGTTAAACCATCCTATCCGGGGGATTTCCATCTGCCACATGATTTGATCGCATCTGACAGTTCCCTCTCAGTAAAGGGTTTCTCCAATTCCAAAGCTTGAGTAGGGGAAATGATTGGAGAAACATTTTGCAACAGTAAATTTCATGCAAGCAAAACCTGTTGCGAGGGAGGAGCTGCAGAGCCAAATTGCTGAGAGAAGTGATGCACACAAACAGAGGCAAGCTGTGACCGTGAAGTAGTCCATGATCCATTGGGCATAAGCACTCTGCAAATTTCTGTTTTGATTCTCCTCTGATGTAAACTCTTGAAAATTCTTTGGAAGAGCAACCTTTATCTGTGAAGGCTCTTTGTCTTGCTCTAGTCTCCTATTTTGCCAGTTTCCTGTGATCATTTAGTTTAAGACAATGTCTGGCCTGACATAGTGTGGTTTGCTCATGCATGGACAACGAACGATGATGACTGAGTTCAGTGAGGTCTTGACAAGTAGACTTGGCCTGAGCAATGGTTTCCCTCAGAGTCTTCATGTAAGACTTGCCATAAGCTCTAATCACCATTTGCATTTTAGAAAAAAAAGAATCCCAGGCATCATCAGCATGAAGATGGCTGCTAGAGGAAAGACAATGAGCTGCTTCAGTAACCATTGCCTTGAATTCAGCATGTTGCAAATAACTATTGTTTATGATTAGATGTCGCCTTTGTGGCAATCTATCATCTGACATCTTATGAAAAGATAACCGCAGCCATAGTGGTGCATGGTCTGAATGCACAAAGGCATAGTCAATCCACATTTTGCATGCGAAATCCCCATTTTGTTGGGGAGCGACACTATACCAACGATCCAGTCGTGCCTGATAAGCGGAAAGAGCATTATGTTGAAAAGTGTAGCCCGGTGATAAAGGTTGCAATTCCTTCCAAAGGTCAACCGGATCCAAATGCAAAAGTAGTTGAGACCATGCATGCCTTTCAGGAGATAACATATGATCATGTCTGGAAGTGTTGTCTCCCTGTTGTGGAGCATTATTGAAATCCCCACATATGTAGGCATGATATCTCCACGGGTATTGTTGCATAGCATCCCAAATTGCAGTTCTGTCTCGAGATGACTGAGGTGCATAAACTGAAGCGAATTCAAACACCTCTCCTCTAATAATGCATTGGAGAACAAGCCATCTGCCTTTGTTGTCATTTAATGCAATGACTGGTTGAAGCTCATGTTTGATCAGAAGGACAACCCCTGAGAAAGAGTGCTCCCCAGCATAGAAAATGTCATATCCACAGTAGTGTCCTGTCTTGCCTGCATAAATATGTTGGTTGTGCTCTTGTAATGCCACTATGTCAGGCTGAAATCTGTTGATGTAGAGCCACACAGATTTCCATTTCCTACTGTCACACATGCCCTGGACATTGAGTGTAAAACATGTGATGTGAGCAGTCATATATACAGATATTTATAGTAATGTAACAACTATGTACAGCAGCAAAATGTATGAGGTCAGCCTTGCATTTCTATCTCAGGGTCGAGGCCTCGCCCTTGAGAAGAAGTAGTCGCCTGAGAAGTAGACAGCAAAGCAGCAACCTCTTCTTCAGGGAAGAGTGTTCTGCTGGCTGTTACTGCAGCCCATGTAATCCCAATTCCCGTATTTATCTCTGGGGTGTTTCTGCTAGAAGATGCACCATTCTAAGTGCGGGGGGGTGGAATTCTTTGAGCAGAAATAACTTTTCTTGGGCTCTGCCAGCCATCAGTTGAAGGTTGCTTTCCTTTGGGCAAGGATTGAGTAGCAGGAGGTGAATGTGAAGTGAGATTCGCATTGGTAGCTACTGGATCTTTGCCTTTATCCTGACTCCCAGAATGCTGTCTACTGCTTTTATTTTTGTTGGCAACTGGAGTAGGAGCATCTTTAGTAGGCATGTGGACTGGCAATGTGACATGAGGCATTTTATGTTGGTTCATTGGACACTGTGAAGCCATGTGTCCAAACTTTTTGCATTCAAAATAGGCCCCTGCAAATAGACCCCATTTGAGTTTATAAAATGCACTTCCCATGTTCACATTATTCACCATGACTGAATAAGAGTCCGGTGTGGGATTATCAGTATCCCAGAGAATGCAAAATCTGTTTGAGTTGCCATTTGGCCGTGGTGGGCAGACCACTTTACCTAAAGAAGCTGCAATTTTAGGCAAAAGTGAGGCCATGCATTGGGGGAAATCAACAACTTCAACCCAGACTGGGCATCTGTGTCGGATTAAAGCCTGAAAGTCCCTTGTGGGAGACCATGGCAAGACATGCACCATTTGCTGCCCAAAAAAGAGAGGTGAATGTTCCAAAAGCATTTGTCTGTGGATCTCATCCACCATCATAACCTCGAAAAAGCCCCTGGCTGCATAGTGTACTTTACGAACAAAAGAGCCAGCCAATGTGCGTGTCAGCCAGTTGCCTATCTCTGCAGCAGGTGGCATCCGGCTTGGAAAGAATAATATAACTGCATTCTTGGCAAACTCTCTGACTGGATCCACAATTTCATTGACCTCAACCATGAGGCCAACTGAAGGAACCGAGTCTTTCCACTCTTTTCTCGTATCTGCAAATCCTACATGCATTACATCATATACTAGTTGAGCCTCAAGCGTGTCATGCATCGGGTCATGCCGAACCTCAACCTGCTTTTGCTTCTTGCAGGGAGCCGGGCGCTCCTTTTGAAATGTTTTTTCATATGAATACTCTGCCATGACTTGGTAAGAAAAGGAGCTTGAGAATGAAGTACCTGTAAAAGGGTGGTGAAAGCCAAAAAAACCAGTCCCAAAGGAATATCAGAGGAAGCCCACAAGAGAGAAGAGGAAGTGTATAACTGGTAAGGAGAGAGCAAAGGGATAGGTAGGATTTGGCGGAAGACACAGCTAGGGAAGACACCGGAGGGAAACCCCAAAACTATTCTGACTATATGGGAAGGCTGGGCTTGTATGGAAAAGTACAGACGTACGGACGCCGTACGGCGGCTGTACAGATGTACGGATGAAGATTGTGCAGGGTTGCTAGCGAGAAACGGAGATGCTGACGGAGGGCAAACGAACTGAAATGTACGGAGGGTGGCAGAAGTGTACGGATGCACATAATAAAGCTTCGGAAAGGAAAAACGGGATCGACGCACACACACGCAGGGTTGGGAGCGAGATCACACAGGTTACGCAGGGGGAGTAGTCTGGTCGTACGGGCTGTCCGTACTGACGTACGGCACCTGTACGGCAGCCGTACAGGTGTATGGGCAGAAGGGGGAGCTGTACGGGGCTCTCACGACCTGATCACCTCACCTACACACACACACACACACACACACACACACACAAGCACACACATATAATCTCTCTCTCTCTCTCTCTCTCTCTCTCTCTCCCCCCCCACCCCGAGCCCTCTTCCTCTATCTCCTTGCCTAAGCTCTTCGCTCAGCCCACCCTTAGGAATTCTGACCTCCCCACCTCCGCTCCAATGTGCTCTTGCTGCTGTTGCCACCCGATGTTGCTGTCAACACTCACGACTCTTGCCACTGTCTCTGCTGCTGGTCCTCGCCCTCCTCCAATTCATTGCTGGTTCCCCTCACGGATACAAGGATATGTGATTACTTACACACTATTCACGTATGAGGTTATCCGACTCGGGTCTGGACTCATGAGATCGGCCATGGGATCTGGCCTCAGACACTATGAGATCACAGGTTTCTTCTTCATAGGAGAAGCAATTGGGAGATGTCTGACTTTGAAGGTGATTTCCAGACATGCCAAGAAACCTGACGCTGGCCCCACGAGCACCCGCCCTATTTGAGGTACCATCATTGCCACATCTTGGTGTCAGGCCACTTCACACCACTCACGAATACACCCTACAAAGAGGAGTTGAGGACACTGGCAGCTGATGTCACATGCTAGGACATGGCAATAATTACTTCCAGGTTGTGGGTTTGGTTTGTTCTTTGGAGGATTCTACATCAGAAACCACTATGCTTCAGACCTGGAACAATTTGCAGCAGTCCAGCAGCATCATGTACCTACAACATGGTGGCGTAAGTCTTCTTCATCTCTGATTTTTGCCTCAGTTCTAGGCATTCTCCATGAGATTCACAAACTTTTAGAGGAGCTTTCATATGGCAGACGATTCAGCTATTTTTTTCCCAACCAATAGACCTCCATATTGTCGAATAAGATAGCAACTCACATCCACACGTTCAAGTCAAGACTTTAGAAGATAGGTTCAATTTTGCATAGTCTCATGCTGTTTTGGTTAAGATAGTGAATACGAGCAGTAGTACAATTTAATGTGGAGTGCAAAAGTACGTGTTTCTGAGCCCAAAGGAGCCCTGAGAGTGGTTGTATCATCTCCTACACTAGGTGGGCGCAGGATTTGCACCACTTTGAACTCAGTTTGGGCATGAGCACACAGGTTTTCAGCACAGCAGGCGCTCTCTTCCAGTTTCTTGTTTTTTGAGGGATTCGTGGAGTGATCCATGACATGGCTATCCATGTACAATGGGACCAGACTCATCAGCTTGCACTTGCAACTTGAAGCTGCATACAGTTGGGAGTTGCTTGAAAACTTCAAATGTTTGGAAGGCTCGATGCTTGCAATTGCCATGTTGCAGACGTCGGCAGCCACTGTACGATCTGATTCTCTGAGGCCAACAGTGTCATGGTGATTATAAGGCGGCTCATGGGTGATACGAAACTTGTTTAGGAGTCTATACAGTGAAAATTTTCTTTGCCACTAGAGTCATCTTATTTATGCCTGCCTTTGATTGCTCTACTCCTCTGTTTAATTTTGTTTTCCACCAGGGTAGGACTTCACAGTAGGGCACATTTAACACATAGGAAGGATCTTTGTCCTACAAGAGAGTGCGATGGGGAGTTGTTTTGCCTTTTGAAGTCCTTGGGAGTCGAGATTGTTTTTTGGGAACAGGGTGAAGTGGCATTACTCTACTCATGTCAGGTAGTTTTTCCAGTTGCGATTGGGACTTGGGAGTTCCTTTTCATGTTGAGCCTGCCTGTAGCTGTGACCCATTTGGGTCAAAGACTTGTCCTGTGAAACCAGAGTTGGAGTTCACTTTAGGGCATATCTAGTTGAAAAGTCTACTGAACTTCTCTCACTCCTGTCTAACCGCTACTTGATCGATAATATTGCCAATTATAGGCCAGAAATGTCTCAGTTTGTAAATATTTGATTGAGTCAAGGCTTTAGTTCAGGGTACAGAGCATGGGAAATAAGGAGACCAGGTAAGGGACTAGAACACCCCTTGTCTCTCCTTCCAAGTTATGCGCCCACTATCATGGGTGTATTGAGTTGTGAAAGTATTACCACTGCCCACTCCAACAATTAGAAAAGTGTGTATTTCTAACATGCAAAAATCTGAAGAGTTTTTATTTCACCCTTCCAACTTGACGTGTCAACCAAAGTCAGATGTGTACGTATTGCACAAAATTTTGTTCACACAAAGAGATGAATCAGCGTTCACATGATCAGGCAGACAATTGTTTAGTTGGGGAGGGTTTACCTAGGCCAAAGCTTCCAAACCATGCGAGGAACAGCAGGAACATGAGTAAAAATGTTGCCATCCTCCGAGTATGATTGTGCCACGTCATGTCTTGTTAATGAACGCCGATCATTAGTTCCATGAAATGAAGGCTAAGATTCCGTGGTTTGAGAGTGGCGTTTTTGAAGTGGAAGCTTGATATTCATCTGAGGCTCTTCACCAAAGACGTTGGGCAGCTTCCTTTGGCAAATATGTGCTTCAAAACACACCTGCTGACTCCTGAGATATTGTCGAACTTCTTTCGCATTACTACTACTTGTCTGTCTGCATCATAATATAGAAAAAGGGCCTTCAACGTCGAGCTTAGCGTCAAAACGAATCCCTAGACATATTCCCATTGTCTCGTTATCCTGTGCATCCTCCTCGTCATCCTCTGATCTCTGCACTTTCCCCCCCGGCATCGATTACGTAATGTTTTAATCAGAATGTCGATACGTCAACCGCCCACCTTGCAAGTGTGCGTTGGAATTGGATATATTGTTGAGCGCGGTCTTCCCACTGTGTTTCTCATTGTTATCATTCATTTGATTCATGACTTAACGAGCTCGCCCCGTCGAGCAAATCGCAACTGCCTTGACGCTCTGGAGGTATCCAATTACAGTCTCAAAAGGCAGATCCATCAGGGAGAATATTGAAGTAACGATTCAAATTATGCCGCGGCTCAATCCCTGCGCGCTACGACGGAAGAATTGATGCATTCCAGAGAGCATACTTTCTTTGCAGGGAGAAAGATGAGATGGTGGAGGCTGCGATGGACAGAATCTATGAGTGAACAAGATTGCGGCAGACAGGAACAGTACAGCGCCACGAGGAGCTTCTCGAGTAAGTGGCTAGCTACAGCTGCAAGGAAAGTGATTCAAGCTGTTACGCAGTGAAACAGGTTAGCGTGGCCCGTGACTCGTAAGGACTGCCAAGTGGGGATGTACAGCCGAGGTGCAAAGCAGCGTTTGATGTGTATGGCCTCTGGTTTGATGAATGCTTTGGCGAACCAGGTGCGTAAAAGGCAGAGAGCGGTGCAAAGTGGACTGTGACGGGCAGTGGAAATGGTGACCCGCTCGCCTTTCAATGCGCGCAATTCGCACAAGCAAAGCTTACAAAAGAAGTGCAAATGGAGCAGTAGTACAGATAGTGACTTGGAAGAAGAAGTTCGGTACGGGGAGGCAGTGATCCCATCAGCGCTTTCGACAGCATAATGCTCCTGAGCAAACACGCGCGCGGCGCAACTTTGCAGAGCAAAACTTTGTTGTGTTTGCCGGGCTTCAGAAATCCATACATTGCAAAGCTGCATCAGCCTGCATGACCCGTGAATCCTTGTGGATCGTATCATGTGCGCATGATTTGGTTCGCAGACCCGCCTAATGCCGCAGAAATTTGTCTACAATCAGCAACCAGCAGGTGATGATTGTTCATTATTAGATGCCACAGATGGATGGATTAAGCTGAAAAGGTTGCATGTTCGCGAGTAACACTCTTCGTGAATCGGTGGCGCACACTGAGCACTAGATCGACAATCTTGGCAGACATTGTTGATAGATCAAATGACAAGAATTATGCAGTTATCGAGCTCTGAGCACAAGATCAACGAGAATCCAGATGATTGTTACACGAATTGCAAGGTAGCAGATGGTATCTGTTATTCAACTTCTTGTAATGGTATGCCCTCTACGGGAATCCAGATCCAATTAACAAGATTTGCCCAAATCAGCTCTGAGCATAAGATCAACGAGGCAACCGAGATTGGAAGAAAACTCGTTGAAGATGATTGATACACGCTTGGCAAACGTAGCAGATGGTATCTGTTATATTGATGGCAATCAACAGCTCGAAATGGTATCATATACTGAATCCATACATAAGCCATCAGGATTTAGATTGATTCAAATTTTGCATTCAAATTTTCAATACAAGTTACAGCAAGAATCTGGGAACGAACGAATGGTAAGATGAAGCTCATGAGCAATAATAAATGGGCACGCAGTTTATATTGTCCAATCGACAGACTCAACAATGATTTTGTATTTGCACATCCGTGCAATTAGCAATGGATTATATGAAATGATATATCTTACAGAATCTATCAGAATCTTGGTTCGAAATTGAATTGATCAGAATGTTGGTTCGAAATTGAATTGCCAGAGTGACAGGTTACTTTAACATGCAAGAATCCTGGCTCTCCGGACAAGCATCACAAGCAGAATCTCATTGAACTGTACGAGAAAGGTGTCCAAGTGGATAACCAGGTTGCAATTTTTCATTGGATGGACAGACCTGATGGGATTCGTATGTTTGTTAATTGATGGCGTACAATACAGTACCTTTTGCAGCAGCCTAAGTTCACAGGCCTGCACCAGGGCCAGGATTTGCCTAATTTGACTTCAAGAATTCCCAGGACTACAGGCCTCAGCCCACCATTACATTGTACGACATTCGTAGATCCCCTTGTTAATCACCCATTTCATTGGAAATTACCTCTTATAATGAATTTGCCTCATTTGACTTAACAGAATCCTCGACAAGAAATTAAAAAGAATCATCACCACAGCATTAAATTGTACGAGGAATAATCAGTTGCTAGATTATTGTATCCCCTTGGAAATGGTCAACTTTTCTTTTCAAGGGTAGTTTGGAAGGCATCCTTCTACTTAGGCTATTTTCTCTCAGTTTTTGAGGGGCACTACAAGAAATTTTTTCCAATATGTTTCTCTCCGAGAGCTTCCTTTGAAGGGCATGGTAGCCTTCACATTTAGGAACTATCCCCACCCCTCCTCCCCAAACACACATACACCTACACACCCATGGCCAATTGCACGGGGCCAATAGGGCCAACCGGTAGGATGGATGAATCATTTGCATTCACCACCGACTCAGTGGTTAATATCAAAGGTGCATGTTTGTTTAATAGCTAAATGTTAATCTAACCTATTAATAATATACATATGTTGATATTTAGAAACATACAGGTGCTAGGTATTGGTCATCTCCAATGATACCACAATTATTGGTTGACTTGCTAGAGTTGGCATCTTATCTTGGGTGAATAAACTATCCTTTTTGTGGCTTTACTTTTTTCGCAACAATAAGTGAGATTGATTTCAGCTACGTATTAGTGTGTAAAATTGACATTATTGTTTCTTATAGATTCATTCCCAATTTGAATTTTTTGTTGGAACTCCAAGTCCAAGGTTATGTCTTTGGGGGATACATGCATCAAGGATACTATCATATCCTTCCTTAGTAAGTTGTGGGGGCCAATGGACCTCAAAGGGTCTCTATGTGTTTCTTGGGATTACGAAGAGCCTGTAGGATGGAATGCTTTCTTTCGTGGGCAAAATGGAGATTACATGCATCAATGTTTATGCCTTATCCATTATCCTACACTAAAGAGTTGCATAAGTCTTTTGGTTTGGCACTTGTAATTCTTTAACTTGAGACTCTAGATTACAACGGTGAACGACTCCCACATGGGACTGTAGTAAATAGACGTAGGATTTTTTGATTAGGACCATTCATTTTGTTGCCCATTTATGGGTAGACCTCATATATGGCTCTGTTCCTTTGTTTTCCTGCTCATATATGTGACCTACTTTTCGGGGGATGGATACACTTACGATCTTGTGGTGTGGTTCCCCAAGGAGTTGCTGGAATCATAGCACCTCTATGTTCTTTTCGGGATACAGGGACTATGTGGGCTTTGGGGTTTTTCTTGGGTTTTGTCTCTAGGAAGCTTATGCACATATTATATCCTGCTGGATGAATGCATAAACCGTCTGAGTTGCTGCTACTGCTCCGCCACTTTGAAATCATTAAATCGGAGGACCCTTGCTCAACTCGACGTTGGAGATTTTCTAGGCTTTAAAATAGGCATCCAGTGATAGCAAAACATTGGAAAACTTTTACAAATTCTTTAATGATTTGTAGCTAGATTGAAGGTCAAACTTCTCATTTTCATTAGCTCCAATGGAGCCAAAATCATGGACTCCCTATCTTCTTGCTTATTTTCTTCATTTTTGCGATGTTAACGGGAACTCCTATCTTTTCTGCATATCCTCTTGGGCTATCGGATATGTCATGATTCTTACCACTATCTTAGCCGGCAAAACCAGATCTATAGTCACTCTCATCTTCTAGAATCCCAACTGCCTCGACGTTTGTGAAAGGGCATCATTCGTTGATTTTTGATTTTTGCAGACCCTCCGCCATCATTGCATAAAAAAACAAGTTTGGCAAACGAATGCCTTGGACCTATTTTATGACTACTTTGAAAAGACAATAACTTTTACCACAACAGATTGTGACCACCATAGGCAATGTATGGTCTTAACTTAGACCATGCTCCTTAGAAGACTTCGAGGCCTACAAGAATTCAAGAGAGACTCTAAGGTCTTAAGGAATTCAAGAGAGACTTTTAGGACAAAACACATACAAAAAATCACAATGGAGATCAATACAAAACTATCTAGGATGAAAGACTATCATGAACTCAACAAATTAAGACACTTAAGGATGCTTTACGGCTCATTGGAAAATCACTCTCCGTCACCTTGGTGTTTAAAATCCCATCTTGTGTTCAAGTTTATCGAAAACCTTTACTTATTCCACATATTTGGACATTTTTTTGAGAGCTCTATGATTAAGGAAGACAAAAAATTTTGGACGTTCTGTTACAAGTTATTTTTAATACCTCAGTTTATTATTGAAAAGTAAACCCATCTCCATAAGAAGTGTAATTTGCAATTAGGACTTGCAAGTTGGGCATTACAAGAAAATCGTTTGATTGCATCAAGATGTAAATATGGGAAGCTTTGAATCCAAGCCTTGTCGGGCCCCATGCACACCCTTCCAATGTGTTTAGAGAGAGAGAGAGAGAGAGAGAGAGAGAGAGGTGCGTGCACAAAACAAATAACCACACATTTGTGTGGGAAAAGTAGGCATGCTTCATCTCCATTGTCCAAAATTCATAAAACAAGGATAGTGTGTCCTTTAAGCTCTCATTCATAAAACAAGGATAGTGTGTCCAAAATATTTGAGAGATACTTGGAAGCATTTTGGGGAAATGATGATTTCAAGTGTGAGAAAAACAACTTTAATAGGTACCTTGACAAGGATGCTCTATGTTTATGTATTTAAACATAGCCAACAAGGTAATAAATGACAAAAAATACGAATTGACGTGAATACAAATAAGTGCAAACCACTTCACACTAAGCTTGGTCAAGAAAAACACAAGCTATACATATGCATGTTCAAGCTCCAATGTCAAGTATTTTACACACCCCAATACAACAAGTTTACTCTTGTCATAATTAAATTCAAGGGAGAGAATATCTTTCATCACAAGGTTATCACCTAATTTGTATAAACAGATGAGGATTTGATCTCTTTAAGATCACTTCAATCAACCCAACTTCAACTAATATTTGGAATACGATAGAGACATCATTATGTTCACATCAAATCTCTGTCCATGGAACTTAATGTATATTTGAAGATTTTATAATAAAATTGAATCCAACCAAGGTTATCCTAAAAGATATGAAAATGTTTAAAGGAGAAGTGGCTGGAACCATTGGTATGAGCAAATATGGAGAGAGGAGAGGAGAAGATGGAGATGAGGATAGAGGGCATAGCTAGAGAGCACGCCACAAATGACTATTGTACACTAGATCTAGTTGAAAATAATGAATATATGCAAACCCCTTTAGGGTTAAGGTTAGGGTTAGCATGACATCTTGCATGTTTTGTTTGATCAAAGGATATGCATATTTGTCTTTCTTGTCCCATTCTGCTTGTGTACCCAGGAAGAATTTGAGGGTGGAAAAATGTTCAATTTTTTGTCCTCTACGTACTCATCACATCACACACACATTTTGGCACTTTTATCACATACTTTTTAGCCTTGGCATCAAATCCACTTCTTGCACATGTTTAAGCCTCTACATTAAAGCATTTGATCGTGCACCTAAAATGAACCAAAGGAAAAGAAATTATTTGTCGCTTTTCATTGCTCGATGGTTGGTCTAGCTCTAGATCAGAGTATATTAGTTCATCCTTAGAGGAGAGAACTCCAAAGCAACCAATCAAATCCATGCTCAAAAATTCCCAGCTAGTTTGTACTTGGAGTTAGTCCCTATGCTCACATGCCGTTTCACATCATCACATGTCTTGAACCTTGACCATCTACACATTAGTGAGCAGATTCTAGAATATTCCGAGGTATTGCCAGATTAATTAGTGAGCAGATTGCACATCTTTTCATTTTGCACTCACATGCCACCATTGTAAAGTCTTATTGGCTATTTTTCCGGCATTTGTGCACATTATTTGAGCCTTGTAAACCCTCTTGGCTATTCCTGCCTAGGTGGCACAGCTGGGTGCATATGCAGTGTGCTAAGTGTTCCTGTGAAGAGATAACTTGGTTAACAGGGGCTGTGTGACACGTGGCATTGATGATGTGATAGTTGAGCTAGCCTAATGATATGACAATGCGATGTGTCAATGATGACATGGCAAAAGTAGGCAAAATCTTTGGAGATTCCATAAAAATCTTTAAAGATTCCATTTACATTGCTAGAGTTCGAGCGGTCGTGTTGCTAGGCTGCCTCTTGGTGGCCGTAGCTTATGTGTTGTTTTTCTTGGTGCCCCTATGAAGTGTGCCATGAATCAACAACAGAGTTCATTGATAGTGTCACGTTGTCTTGCAGTGGCATTAGGGTTGCATCGATTCATTGCTCGTTGAAGGCGCTTAGTTTGTATTTGCATCCTGTTAGGTCGATGGAGTCTTGGGGCGCTGGAGGAGCAGCTACTGTCTCGTGGCTCCATAGATGTTGTTGGCTTGTTGGAGTTGCCTAGTTGTCGTTTGATGAGTTCGATGCTTTGGGTTGGGCTGGCTAGAGGTGCGTGTTGTCATATGTTAGTTGTTGCTGCTCGCTTACTAGAGTCAATGTGCTGTATGGGCGCTTGGTTTGTGAGCCGAGCCTTCTAATGTAGAAGTTGGTTGCCTGATGGAGTGATCGATGGAGGCATTGAGTCACTATACCGTAAAGGAGTTGTCCGATGATGCAATGGCTTGTGTCACCGAGCGGGCTATTGGAGATGTCATTGATGGCATAGTGAGTCGCTGTATGAGACTGCCTTTTGCAGTGCGGGTTGATTAGAGGATTGTTGAAAATGTTAAAGCTTTCTCATGATCTACTTGTGTCTTCTTGTGTGTCTCATAGTAGATGTTGTAGAGGTGCCTTTCCTTTGTGTGGCCTTGTAGTTTTGTCTGACTAGTTCTCTCTCTCTCTCTCTCTCTCTCTCTCTCTCTCTCTCTCTCTCTCTCTCTCTCATAGATCTCTCCCTATCTCTCTCTCATAGTTAAGGAAGATTATCTCATGAATAAAGTACTCTCTCTTTCTCAGATACCTCGCTCTCAATCAAGGAATCTCTTAAGAGCAAATGAATGGAAAGAATAGATGGAATTCTTTTGAGAAAATGGAAATTCTCCAAAAGGAAGAGAATCCTCATGAAGAACAATCAAGACTCTTTACCTCTCAATCACTCTCACAAGGATGGCACCTTAGCATGGCGGAAGGTAGGACCATGAGCTCTAATACCATAAACAAATATGGAGAGACGAGAGACGGCATAGCTAGAGAGCACACCACAAATGACTAGTACACTAGATTTAGTTGAAAATAATGAATATATACAAACCCCTTTAGGGTAGGGTTAGGGTTTTCAACACTTTCCTTTTTAGCACTCTTTTGTGTTAGTGCTATACACAATATCAGACATGATGTTGAGATGAATCCTTAGCATAGTTTAGAATGTAAGCTACGTTCCTTAGATGGAAGGCAAGCAATGCAAATTGCAATGGTAAGTGTTACATATGTGGTGGATACTAGTGATAGTGATGATGAGTGGGATTATTCTCTAAAGGGATATTTTATAAATAACTTTAGTTATTATGCATAAGACATAACTTTATATTTATATAATTTGTATACAATGGTTTTTTAAAAGCTAGCCAGCGCCCACCCAATCAAAACACACAAACCACACCTCTCTACTTTGTTCTCAAATCACCTAGCTTAAGTATTCTAATTTCACACAAACTCTCTCATAGCGTGCAAGCTCATGCCCCTAATTTTGTAGAATGCTCCATACTATGTTTAGCCACTTTTTATTCAACTCACTAACCTTTTCTTTACCCCTAGAAGCATGGTCAATGAATTAATCAATCTAATGTGCATTGGTCTTTGGATTATTATCATTATCTTGGACCCCGATCATCAAAGGCAAAGCAACAAGGAAAGATGAGAAGTCAAGCTTGGATGCCAAGAAATATTGGTAGAGCTTCCGAGTTCAGTTGATGCCCATGCAGTAACTCGTTCACAATAGTTGGTCACCAATGTAGATGGATCAGCAGGAAATCTTAGTTGGAAGGCACAAAAATAGGTTTCCTCAGAAGTATCTCGGGAATTGAAGGGTAAATCTTTACCTATGAACCTACCTCTTGATCTTAGTATGGTGATACTAGTAGATAGCTCGGCAGAGGATTCTACAAGCTAGCCTCAAGCAGTGCCAAGTTCTAAAGGATACCTGAGCTCTAAAATGGAAAAAGCAAGGGATATTTTCTAGCAAATGAAGGTTAGCCTCACCATAGTAGAGTTGCTCAAAATTTCACCTTATTGCAAGGAGTTTTTATTGCAACAACTTCAAAATGAAGAATTATCTATCAAGACCATGAATTCAATTGTTACTATTTCTATAATTGGTATCAATGGTGGATGATGAAATACTAGTGACTGCTGTCAAAAAATAAGAAGAAAAAGGTATCAAGAGTCATTGTGAATGGTGGTCCTAGGGTAAACATTATATCTACAACTATGGCTAATAAATTGTAGTAGAAAGATATGAACCCTTCTCCATTCTGAGTTTGAATGGTAGACCAATGACTTGTTGAACTCATAGGTATGCTTTCTAATGTTGCCCTCACCATTGGTGGTAATCATTACATAATGAGTTTCATCCGATGGAAGAATTTGCCTATCCCTTATTAGTTGAAAAATGTAAGTGGGATAAGGAAAAACAATTTTTGACCAACTCAAGTAAGGTGCCTAAAAGCTGTAGGCCTCAAGATCTTTAAGTCAAGAAACAATTTCGAGAAGATGTTGAAACTCGACTTATGGAGCTTCAAACCTTACCAATGGGAGAGATTGACATCCTTTAGGTAGTTGCTAACCTCAAATGGGAAAGAAAAGAAGAAAAAATTGATGCACAAAAACACTTATATACTAGTGATTTCACTGAATGTCATTACTGAGAGGAAAATTGTTGTTCCCCAGCTCACAATCCCTTGGTTAGGTTTCTAAATAGCTACAACTAGGACCAGCTCAGGCATTGAATTTGTGATTAGACCACGAATCCAAAATAGTAGTCATTAGTGCTTATGTGGTTTGATGATTATAGTATAAAGATGTATTTTCTTGGGTTTACATATATTTGAAGGGAGTGCCTATTGGATGAAAAGGCATCCCAGGCTGCCCTCTCCAAAGAGTGAATTCCACCCTATCTGCCTCACTTTTTGTCTGATGACAATTCAACCATGTTGAAATCACCACCAATGATCTGGGAATCTGCAATGGTATCCCAAGAGAGTAGTTCCTTCCAAAAGAAGATCCTCTCCCCTTTGTTGTTGGGGGCATAAAGATTGAGAAGACCAATCTTACGCCCTCCAACCAAAATAATGATCCATTGAGCTCTAGAGGGGGAGATAATACCATGACCAGCAACCAAGGGGAGAATAGGAGAGACTGAAATGCAAGTACCTCCCCTTGTGCCCATAGCAGGCGACTAGAAGGTATGTCCCGAAAGTAGTTTGCCAGACTTAGCACAATCACTAGCATCCAACTTGTGTTCCTAGATAAAAAGGATATCAATAGCACCTCCAGTGACACCTGGATGAAGCTGGATTCCAGATCAGCTGCCTACATAGTAGGGACACACCCAGCCAAGTCCCTAAGCTCTCCACAGTCTTGGCCACCCAAACTATGCCAAACAAGTCAAAGCTGATCTATATAAACCAATCCAATAGAATTCATATGTTCAGTTGACATAATTCATTGGTTATTTCCTATTGTGGTAGTTCCTAAGCAAAATGAAAAACTTTGAGTATGTGTGGATTATAGGAAGGTGAATCCTAGACTATACTAGACCCTTTTTCTATCCTAGTTGTCGATGGTATACTTGACCAAGTTGCATGACACGAGATGTATTGATTCATGGATGGTTATAGTGGCTACAATAAGATCGCTATTGCACCAAAACATTAGAGCATGACTGATTTTATCATTGAATGGGGTGTTTATGCCACTACAATCATGCCCTTTGGACTCAAGAATCCACCAACTACCTTTTAGAAATTTATGGTTGAAACTTTTAAAGACTATATAACCAAGTTCATTGCTATTTAATTCGATGAATTTTGTGTTTTCTCGGTTGTTTTTGAACATGTGAGATACTTGGGTAAGGTCTTTCATGCGTGCAAACAAGTTGTTATCTCACGAGATACAATAAAGAGTGTTTTTTGTGTATGGGTTGGTGTCCTACTCGGCCATGAATGTCCAAGGATGGAATAAGGACTGAACCTAGGAAGATCAAAGCTATAGAGTGCATGGTTGAACCAATGAGTTTTACTAAATTACAATCTTTTGTTGGGTTTGTTAGTTTTAATAGGTGTTTCATTTGGGATTTTGCTAAAATGGCTACCCCAACAAAGGCTTGACATGACAAATATATTGTGCCTAAAATTTTGAAAAAGGGTGTGCTTGTGCTATTATACAATGTAAGGGGTGGTAAGATGAAGCCAAGTTTCAAATTTGGATGGGATTTCCATACAAACTGATAGAGGTTCATGATAGTGGTACTATTGAACTGGTTGATCTAGAAGAGAAGGTGATTCTTGTGTTGATCGACAGGAGCTGAGCTAATCCATACAAAAGTACCACAGTGAGTCTAATCATAATAGACAATTCTCAATGGCTTGGTAGAGTGCCACATGGCATCGAGTCTCTTAAACTCGCCATTACTAGCACTAATCATTAGAACTACAACAAGTGGATTCTAGTTAAGGAGTCACATGGGACGTTGAAATTGGCATAAATCATCAGAAAAATGAGCCGTTAGCTCATGCAACAATTCACACTACCTCGTCTCTGTGTAATCGACTCCTTACTTTTGTTCTCATAGCCTTCCTCACAAACTTAGCTACCATCCTATCTTCATTCATGTCACCTTCCCAACTTCTATTATAGCCATGGCTTCCTTTGCATCTAGTAGAGGGGAGAGACTACCAAATGATAGAAGGTGGCATAGCAACTGCAAGGGCCATTCTTGATGGATTGCCCTACAAAACTACAGTAAAGATGTTTAAGCACAACAACGTGTTGGCCATGGCAAATGTGCCATGGTCTAACATGTGGATTTTAGAATCCTCATCTGTGCAAATGACCATTGCTCCACTTGTTCAAATCCCAATACTTCACCTTCTGCAGGAGTTCTAAACTCATACAAGGCTGACACACATAGCATCAGCGTTCAAGATCATCGGATCCACTTGGATCAGTGGTTATATGATGTGAAAGTTTTCATGTTGGCACCGATACCCATTTGCCATTCCAGAAAGGAGCAGCATGCAACCATAACCCACTATGATAAGCAATTCAAAGACCATACCTTCTAGGTGATAGAGGTACCTCATAATCAAGGCAAAGGATGGGGATTCACAACCCTTCTTCAGCTTCATAATGTAAGTATATTGGGATGAAGAAGAGTCCTGGGTCTATAGACTTACAGAAGTTCATGGCTAAAGCCCTAATAGTGTATGAGGACAAGTTGCAAATTGATTGGTTGGATATTTTCACAATAACCAACAAGAAGCTTAAGGCATCAATCTCATTGCAAGATTGAGCCACATATATGCATGATCAGGAAACCAGATCAAATTAGGAGAAATGGGATGGCTAGACACCCCTCGACTCTATTAACTACATTAGTTGGCAGTATCATTTGATGGATAGTGGAATGTCCATAGGGCTAGGATTGTGCCTTGGAGCCAAATTGGCCCAAGAAGATTTTAAAGATCATTTGATGGATAGTGGAACGTCCATAGAGCTAGGATTGTGCCATGGAGCCAAATGGGCTCAAGATGCTTGTAAATAATGAGGAAAGAGATAGGTATAAAGGGAATAGGGTTGGCCCTCCCTTCAAAAGGTGGCATGTATAACAAGGCCAAATGGTTGACAAGCTCTCCTCCTCCTCTTTGGTGTTGTCTCTTGTCCCCTCATAGTGCCTTTCGCGAATGCCATGTTCTCTTCTCCTCTTCCCTTGTTCTTCTCCTACTCTCCGTTCTCCTTTTCCCTCTCCCCTCCCTCTTCTTTTGCTTATGGATTCACGATTGATACAAACTGGGACTTGCTAGAGTGACACTAGTGGATGGCATTTCCATGCATAGCTCGCAATACAAAGTAGCTTGGAGGAGTACTTCATTGGTGTTCCTGCAAGATCCCATGAGATGTGAGTCACCATCAGACTACACATTTTTAGCATTGCCACTGTTGAGGAGTTTTAGGTGCACTTTTGCATTGCATTTTCTTCTCTTGTCATCTACCCATTGTCCAATGTTGAGTATTGTAGAGGAAAGTTGTTGGTTTTTGGTGTATAGGAAGGTGTGAATGAAAGAGAGGTGTTGGAAGTCATTTGGAGTGATTTAGAAGTGGTTTTGGTATTTTTTTAGCATTCAACGTTTGTAAAAAGGTAGTTTAGGTGATTGCTAAGATGTGTATGATAGCAAATCCCAACAAAAACACTAAGAAATGATGGTAGGAGTGATTTTCAAAGTGGTTTGAAAGGAGAAAACTCTTAGTTTTTGTAAAACACCCCATTTGTCCTTCAAAAGCTGTTTTTTCTTGGCTTTTGCATTGAGTAGGTAGAATAAATAGATTATCACCTCCCACACACAAAAAACTCTGGAAAAAACTCAAAATCATTAGGGAATCATCAAACTCTCATCAGTGAAGTGCATAGAACAGGGCACATTGCATTAAGCTTAACACGATGCCACGTGACAATAGAGCTAACACAGTACCATCTTGCAATATAATGCAATGCCAAGTTGCAATAACACTAATGTGATGCCATGTTGTATTATAACGTAGTGTGATGTTGCATTAGCTGATGTAATCTTGATACATCCACCAATTGCCAGCTGGCATTTAATGCATATTTGATTCTATCAATCACCTACCCACATTGCAATAAAAATTAAACCCCTATTGTAATAACCTTAATGCACCACCAGTGCATTAGCTAACATAGTGCCTAGTGCAATATCCATAATGCAATGTTGAAGAGTTACCCTTAACATAGTGCCCGCTGCATTATCCCTAACGCAATGTCTACAATAATCTTAACATAGCATCGGTACATTAGCCTTAATGCAGCGTTCAGTGCATTATTCATAATGCAATGACATTGCATTAGCTTCAAAACTTGAGACTTGGCCAGTTGCAGATGTAGACAAAATGACCCCACGTCGAAGTAGAATCGACTTAGAATTGGGGTCTCAACTTTGCTCACCAAGACATGCACTTGAGATCAAGAAGAGTACTAGGAGCTAGCCCTAAGCCTGAGGAGAGTGCCTCAAATATCCTCTTGTCAACCTAACACCTAGCTCTACATGGGTCAAAAAGTCCAAAAGTCGATTATTACCCCTTTCACAAACCACTACAGGCTAACCTACATAGCTCAGAAGAGTCCATGATCTTGGAGAGTAGAGACATGGGGGAACCTTCCAATGCTAGATCCTCAGTGGCTCCAAGTACCAGCTTTAATGGTCCCCAGTCTCCTACCCCTTCTTTGACAACTAGATTAAGGGAAACCTTCTCCAACATGATGGGGAGGTTTGGACTAACTGAATCAACTAACATGCTAAACTCATTTACTAGGTAGAATAGAGTGCCAGTAGAACCTTAGGTGTCAGGTTTCAGCCCAATCATCAGTGTTAGAAGCAATATTCAGGGAACCAAGTACCATCATATCTACTGGCAATCAACCACCACCATATCCATCCTTTGATGAAAGCCGGTCATATAGGGGTGAATTTGTCCCTAGACTCCCCCAAGAGTTTTGAATGCCAGAACATAGTGGACAAAGAAGTAATCTAGAAGGTCCACAAATAAGAACGCCCACATGTGAGGTCCCATCATTTCCTACATGGCCACAAAATATGGGAGGTATCCATCCCTAATGACAACCTCTCATAAAGCTACGATCCCAAGTCCCAATGAACATGCCTAGTGGGTCAGGATCCTCCAATCCTACAATTGTATATACATTAAAGACATGGAACCCAAAAAAATTGTATTGAGAACATCTTCTTAAACATGAGTC
Source organism: Dipteris shenzhenensis (assembly GCF_047967505.1). Taxonomy (NCBI): domain Eukaryota; kingdom Viridiplantae; phylum Streptophyta; class Polypodiopsida; order Gleicheniales; family Dipteridaceae; genus Dipteris; species Dipteris shenzhenensis. The sequence goes on from NC_141607.1 coordinate 17,104,012, forward strand.
AGTTGCGTCATGCATTCTTCAAACTCCCTCTCTTGCTTAAAGACATCCAGCACATCCAAATCTACCATGATTGGATCATCCAATGACATGGGCTGCAGTAATGGAGCTGCCATGCCTGCAAAAGGTCCTAGCAGTAATCGGGACCACCAATATATATTGATAGGGTCACCATAGCCTAAGGTCCACCTACTTCACAAAGAGTACTTTCCAATGAGGTAATAAGGATCCTAGTACAAGTGCTAGGAAGGGGGAATACACCTCTAATATTTACAAGTAGAGATAAAAACCCTTCTAGAAGTAAACCGATCGTGATCTCCAAGCAAATAACTAAATTCTTCAGTGATAGAGATCCAATATCCCATTGTGAGAGATTTGAAAGATTTGTGAAACCTTTGGGGATATTGGAGACCTAGATAAACTCAATGCCTTTGGGTTGAGCCTAGCTGGCAAGGCTGGACAATGGTTTAGAACTTTGAATCTAGAGGAGAAGATCAATTAGGACACCTTGTGCAAGGCATTCATAGTGGGGTTTGCCCTAGCGGTCCTCGGTGGAGCCCCATCAACCAACTATATGAGGTAAAGAAGAAAGAAAGATACTGAGTCTTTGCGGGATTATATTGCTAGAGTAATTACTACCACACTTTCTCATCGAACTATAGGATTCAAAGCTTCATGGCCATCTTTTTACCACCATGAATCCCACATCATTTGAGCTGTGCAGCAAGAGTACTGTGCGCTTAGATGACAAAATGAAATAAAAAGCCCAAGACACCAGCCATGGCCCCTTCAAACACATAAGAACTATTGTGCACCAGGTGTGGGGTTAACCACCTCTATAAGGATTGCTCAATGTGGAGACCAGTAGCACCAACTACTACATCTAAGAACACGATTCAATCTTCTCAACGTTGAGAGAGTCCAAGTGTCCTTGGTATAGTTAAATGTAATTACAAGGGCCCTTAATTGTGCAAGGAATTTTGTAAAAAGATCAAAATAGATAAGGCTAGTACATCCTAGCATAGACAAATTGGGCCAGTATTTTGAAAGTGATGACACCAACGCAATACTTCCCATCTCCTACCAAGGTAAGAGTATGGTTACAATTAGATGGTGGAGCTAGTGTAAGCATAGTCACTAACCAATGCTAGGCCAAGTGGGGATTACCTAAGATGGATAACTCAAAGTTCCTCATAGTCAAATTAGCTGATTGAGCAATAGCCCTAGCCAGTAGGAGTTCTAAGAGACATCAAGATTAAGGCCTTCAGTCTGATCTACCGAGTGTGGTTTATTGTAATGACTAGAGCTCAAATAGACTATATTTACATAAGGACGAGCAAGTCATGAGGCTAGATCTCCGAACTTGGAAGGCTCATCCTATATCAAAAAGTCCATTCATAGCTAAATTTGACACCACCAATAGGTCAACATCAGTAAATGTATTCAATGCTTACAAAGAAGAGAACAATGGAAAGAGTCCTAAAGACTTTGGGTGTGATCCTTAACCAAAGTTAACAATGATAAACCTACCACAATTACACCTCTTTACACCATAAGAGCAGCACTACCTAATCAAATTAAACCTGCAATTGATAATGCCATTGATATAAGGAGATAGATACCTCCATCTCAACTTTGGGAAGGACTGACATTAGCAGCATGCCAACAAATACATGGTCAAGTAAGCATTTAATAACCATCTCATGAAATCTCCCCATAATCCCAGATGTGCTTGAAAACAATACATCACTCATATTGAATTTGGTGCTTGCAAGGACAAATGCACCTTACACAAACCCACTCTTTGCTCCCATGCATTGGGCCTTTTGCATTTGAGCTTCCACTCCCTGTATCCATCTGAACAAATCCAAAACATGCCAAACATATCAAATGCACACATCCAAAACATCGCAAAAATGCCATAACACAACTTACGATCTATTATTGTTGGTATGCTCACCGGTGCTCATCGATAGTTAGAGATGAAAATATTGACGTACATACTGATGCTATGTGCTATCTCTTTCCCAATGCAAATACTAATGGACATACTGATGGCTCTAGGAACCAAAAAAGAAACTTGAAACGCTTTTAAATGCATTCTTCTTTGCATTGCTTTCAAACTGTTGGCACTTGACCCTCTCCACCTAGCTCCCTTTCCACTTTGCTTCCTGTCTAACAAGCTTTCTCTTCTCTTTTTTTATTCAAGACAAGTTTTCCTTTCAAGCTCCCTTTCCTCTCCAATAAGATTTTTCTTCTCTTTTATTCAAGGTAATATTTTCTTTCATACTATTTTGTTTTCTAAGCGGTTCCTTCAAGTTTTAGCCATGTATTTTAAGTGTTTCCTTCAAGCTAATACCTGTATCATGTTTACTTCAAATTTTAGGCACACATTCATGAAAAAGGGAGATTTTTCAAAAACATGATTCCTCTTTCTTTCTGAAAAACATGATATTTTGCAACAAGAATTGAATATCTCTTGCTTTCTTTTCTCTCTTTTCATTGCTTTGTGTTACTTTGCTCTCCTTTTGTTGCATCTCTTTAGGTTCTTATAAAAAACGATTTGTATTTTTTTGTAGGCAGCCATTTGGAACCCTAATCCACCCTCTACCCCTACACAACTAAGAAGTGTTTATGTTTTTGTTTGTGTTTTGCAAAAGGGTACAGACAATTAGTATTGTTTTACCTAGGTAGGAAACTATATTCTTCTACTCCTACTAGTTGATGTTATGTTTTCCCTAAGAGATGGGATATGAATTTTCCTTTCTTCTTTCCCCATTCCAATTCCATTTCTCTTTCCCTTTTCTCTTTCCATCTCTCTTTCTCTTGACTCTTTCCCTGTTTTCCTCTTTTCCTCTACTCTTTCCCTCTTTCCCTCTTCTTTTTCCTCTACTCTATCCCTTTTCCTCTTCCTCTTCTTCTCTTCTTTTCCCCTCTTCTTTTTCCTCTTCTTTATTCTCTTTCCCTCTTCTTTATTTTACTCTTTCCTCTTCTTCATTTCTTATTCTTTCTTCTACTCTCTCCCTTTTCTTTCTTCTTTCCTCTACTCTTTCCCTCTCTTCTCCTCTCTTTTTCATTTCTTTTCCTCCTCTTTCTCCTCTCTCCCTCTTTTGTATACTCTTCATCTCTCCTCTCTTTCCTTCCCCTTATTGGGACAAATTGATGTAGTGGGTCAATACCAAGGATTACAAGGTCTATGATTATGAGTGTGATCACGTGAGTGAGTGTGTGTAGGTGTGCCTGAGTTATGTGTGACTGATGATATGTTAGTAGTTAGTAGGTGCAATTGAGTGAATCTAGGAGTTTGGTGTGTGATTGAGAGATACTAGGACATAATTATGGATCTAGAGATGCTCTCTTGAGCTCACATATGATGTCACTCTTGGATGTAACTAGTGTCTATTTAATGGAACTCTCTCTTTAAATAAACTTGCTTCATTTTCCATCATTGTGTCAACACCATGTCTCCCTTGCTTCCCTAACATTTGGTATCAGAACCACCATGCCCTCCTTGAGCCATTTCTAGCCACATCATCTTCTCCACCTTCTCCATCTTACCTCCCATTTTTCCTTAAGTTGGAAGATGGTTTCTTGGTTGTTGTCAAAGGTGGAAGAAGCACAGAATGCATAGTTGTCAACAAATAGGTGGTCACAACCCAAAAAGTTGATATCAACCTCCCATAAGACTTTAGCTCATGGCATCAAGGCCACTTGCAAGCATATTAAAATATATATCTTGCATTGCAATTCTTGGGGAATATGGCTTAGCCTTAGTATGCCTGGCTTTTATCTTATCAATGAGTTAGGAGTTGTAGGGCATTACCCTAAAGTTGCAGTACAATATTTCAATGGAAATTATGGCTTATCTTTATTCTTGACTTTTGAGTGAGCAGTGAGCTATGAGTTGTGGGGTATCAAGGTCATCTTAGAATGTCTTCAAGTATTTAAAATATTTGTCTTCCATGATGCAATATTTCCATGGGAGTCATGGCTTTACATTTATGCTTGTATTCTAGCTTACCAATGAGTTAGTGGTGGCAAGGCATTAGAACTAAGTTGCAATCACTACAAGTATATTAAATATCTTTGTCTTATATGATGCAATCTTTCCATGTGGGATATGGCTTAGCTTTTATGTTTTCCTTATAGCTTATCAACAATGAGCTAGGGGTTACAAGGCATTAGAGCCAGGTTGCAATACCTTCAAGCAATATAAAATGGCTTTTTTGTATTCCATATTGCAACTTTATTAGGGATGATGACTTGGACTTTATGCTTGACTTCTAATTTATCAAAGAGCTAGGAGTTGTGGGACATCATGGTAATGTTGCAATCCTGCCTCTTGCTACAATATTTACATGAGTATTATGGCTTAACCTTTGTGCTAAAATTTTGGCTTAGTAATCAGATATGTGTTGGGTCATGGCCAAGCTATCATCGCTTGAAAGAGATTTGGATAATCAATGAGCTATGAATTGTGTGGCATTAAGGTAAGCTAGGATCATCCACAGCATCTCAAGAAAAAAAAATTAAGCCTTGAAAGCCATTAATCTAAGAATTATAGAAACATAATCACTTAGTAATCTGACCTTAGAAACACTCTGATCTCTTGACATGGTTTGTGATTCACATAACTCAATGCTCACAAGAATCAAGTCATCTAATGCATGGTCTCTAAGCAATCTAACCTTAGGAGCACTCTAGTCTATTCACATGCTCTGCAATTGCCTTGGTAGAATGCTCATGAGAATGAAGTTTTCTAGTGCATAGTCCTTGAGAAATCTAGCCTCAAGAGTATTATAGTCTCTTGACATGATCTGCAATTTCCCTAGTAGAATGATCACAATAATAAAATTGCTTAATATGTGGCCTCTAGGAAATATAGCCCTAGGAGTACTCTAGTCTTTTGATATGGTTTGCAATTCCTTGGGCAACATGCCCATGAGATTCAAGTCACCTAATACATAGTATCTAGAAGCATCTAGCCTTAGGACACTCTAGTCTATTGACATAGTTTGCAATTCTCATGGTGGTTTACATGGTCTCCCATGCAAAGTCATCATTATTATAGTCTGATTCTGGCTCAATGCTAATCTAAGCTTTTGAATTAGATCGTCCATCATGCACAATCATTGTGTAGCATCACTATACTGCGCAGACGCTACAGTATATACAAGATGAACATATAGCGCATCATCTATGAAAAACATAGAGAACAAGGAAGAAGATAGATCACCATAACACTATGCAGTGCAGATCTCTCATATCAAGAATGAAGGGAGTCAGAATGCTAGTAATAGCATGAGTACAAGACAACGGTTGGGAACTGCTTGAGAACCATCGGTAGTTGCATCTAACCTGCCCGCACAAACCCCTCGTAGTCACTACTACTAACCCGCATGGTTATGCAATAACACATGGCACTCATGGTGGACTGTGCGAATCCACAATAGATACCCATCCCCTATGATATGGACCTTGAGGGGTCTCATTAGAGATTGACATGCCATAGTGGTCTTCATGCCAATGTGGTGTGTAGCCTATCTATAAAACCAATCGAACATTTCGTTTAGTGCATTGCTTCACGCAATACCACCCCCATGCCTTGTAACAACTTAGGAAGATCACAACTAAATCACTAAGAATGCATGAAAATAAGCATCTCCTTTCGAATCTGTCTTCATTGAATAAGTAAGAATCGACCTGTTGCCGCATACTTGTACAATAGCACAAAGCGCTCCGGGTACTTTCAAAGTGTGAGGCTACCCAAAAGCCACCACTCTGGACTCTTAATCATCATTTGAACTCGAACTGGGCTACAAGTGTGCATCAGATCCCCAACTTTTCTCGGTCCCACATCAGTTCATCCACTCAACTCCAGTCTCAACCGCTTTGCAGGCTCAGCTATCCTGCCTCAGCAATTTCCAGTTGTTTCTTCTGCAACCACATCTTTGATCGTTGTTCTTTTTCCATATCCATTAGCCTCTGTAATGGATGTGGTTTAGACCAATCCACTGGCTGATGCTCACGCCATTGCTCAAGAGGAAGTATCTCTTCAATCCACAAACCCTATGGCAGTTGTTATTCCTTGCACTCCTCTTGTATAGCTAGGAACTCAATGACAATCGGCTCATAAGAAGAAGGATCAGGTAGACCAAGAAAATGAGTATGCATTGTAAAACTTTTGCAAAAACTGATCTGCTTCGTTCCACCAAGGAGGGCGAGGAGGCAAGGACATGTTGAAGGAGTGGGCACACAACTCCAACCAAAAACACAGGGAACAGCTTTGCCGCTTCAAAACCTGTACTTTCTTACCTGAGCAAGCAACAGCTTCCACAATGTCTTGAGCCAACTCTTCATACTTTGCGTGCCAATCTTCTTCAACAAGTACTGATTCTGCAACCACCCCCTTTTCATTTTCCAAATCACTGCTCCCATTCTACAGAAGCACTAGAACCCATCAGACTATCTGCACCTGAGGACCACTTTATGGGATTGACCCCGCATTGGCACCTACATCACTATCTGCATCTAGTCAGCATTGGGGTGGAACAATAGCCCGACAGGTTGGTGGAACCACTGCCTTTTGCTAGCATGCAATCTGTCTATCCTACTCTACTTGCAAAGACACAAGGAGAGAATCCATCTACTCCATGTTGACGTTGACTGTGCCAGGGAATGCTCACAAATATTCAGCCAGTCCATTGGTAGTATGGCATCGCAACATCTCGTCGTGAATACTTGCAATGTAGTCCGCATGCAACTACTGTTTGGCCTCTGAGTGAGCTTTTGCTACTTGCACTTGGGCTTTTAAAATCGCAACCCAGTCCTCTAGCTACTGTTGCTGCATCCTTGCATTTTGACTTCACAGTGCCTCGTCATCACTTTGCACAGTTGAAGAACTTTAGTCTCGAACTTCAGTCTCTAATGCATTTACTTCAGAGGGATCGGTCCTCACAAAACACTGTGTTTCCAGACGTGCTAGGAGCTGTGCACAAAACTGGAGCTGTACATGTGTCGGTTGAAGCCGCAAGGTTAATCCAGTCGATGGTGTCAGAGAGACCACCAAAGGCTTGGAAACCACAATGACCTCCTCTACTGCAGTAACTTGCAACGCCTCCGTCACTTCTACTACTGCAGTGGAAGTTGTCGCCGTGGTTATTGTTGTGTGCTAGCGCTTCTCCAACCATCTTCGAGTGAGGGAACCACCACCCAAAGTATTGTAGGATTCTGTAGGATACAATAGATGCATCTTGCAAGAGGTGTGAGAGCACAATGAAATCTCTTTCTCCTTGAGCATGCACTCCATTGCTAAATGTCCCGGATTACGACAATGTATGCACCATAGTCCTTTCAAGGCTTTACCGGTCGAGCCGCCATCATTGAAAGCCCCTGAAGCAACCTTTCCTCCTTTAGAGGATTGTTGGGTCTTCTTCTGAGCTTCTGAGTCGGACTCCTCACTATTGGCTTCTTCAGAACTCTCTTTGAAACTTTCATCCTCCGAATCTTGATCATTGTCATTTGACTTCTTGGATTTTGTCAATTTCTTCCTGGCTTTGGCCTTCAAGGACTTGCGATTCTTGGCCACTCGACCATACAGAGACTCTCTCGCTCTCGCACAGCTTCTCCACAACCGCTGTGAGTCCCGTAGTGACCGGATGCACTGTAGCCAATGCCATCCGTAAATCGTGGGACAACCCCAAAATGAAGAAGTTGTTCAACACTTCTTAGGTAGGCCATTGAGTTGCAGGAACACGTTGCAGAAGAAGCCAAAAGTGGGCCGCATAATCCTCCACATCTTGATCTCCCTCCTCCAACCACCATAGTCCTTCCAGAGTTTGCAATATCATTTTTATGAAATTGTCCCAAGAACGTATTGTAGACGAGATCATATGTAGTGAAATGGTCCATGGAATACTCTACAAGACATCTTGACACCTTGCCCACCAAGGTCAATTTGAAAATTGCTGCCTGTTGGAGTGCCACCACAGGTGATTGGTTGTCTCCAATTTGTTGACTGTATATACCTTCTCGAATTGCCTGACATGAGCATCGGGCTTAACACTTTTCTTCCTTGAAAACTTGGTGTACTTAACTTGGGCCGCCATCTATCTCCCTCTTATGGCTTGAACCAAATGTCCACTCGCACTTCGTGTCGCTACACCCCCTAGTGGGAGTGGTGTCGGGATACGAGGTACAAATAAATTGCATGTGGCTACTGAAACCGCTGTCAGAGAGGATGATGCACTCAACACCCTACATCCATCCAATGAGACCTAGGATTAGTGCAGGATAAGTTATCACTAGCATGGTGGTTGGTTTGAACTAGGATATTAACAGCCACCAGCACAGTGGTTTGCTTCTATTATTACAAGTTGAATGGATTTGTAGGATGTGTGGATTCATTATGGGAAACTAGTGCGGTGGTTGTTGGGATATACTAAAAAACAAGCATGGGTTTTACCGTTTGAGATTTACAAAAACAATTTAATAAAACCAGCACGGTGGTTGTTTGGGATATAGTAAAAAGAAGTAGTCTCAATACAAATTCTATTTTGTAGGACAAGTGGACACTGTTGTTTCCCTGCAATGAGACTACATACATTTTCTTAGTACTATCTTAGTCGTCCTCATCCACTGCTCCAAGATACCCCAAGATGTGCTCATCTGTGTGTAAATCCAATTTGAACACACTCTTGCCCTTCTTTCGTTGTGGCATAGGTTGCATCTGGAACTTAATAGCTCTTAGTAGATGAGAGTAGACACATGTTTGTGGACTCTTATGTAGTAGTTCATAATTGCAGCCTCTCTTAGGTGTTTTTTTGTACCAAAAAGCTCCGACTACTACATCCCACCTCTCATAGGTTGTTCCCCAATTATCCTTAAATGTTTCCTCAACCTTGTACTTAGGTTTTGTGCACTGCAATAGAAATTATATGTCATCTTCCTCGTTCTGAATTGCAACAACTGCAAAGTTATCCCCCTCTTCCAGATAGTCAGTGAGGTCATCGAAGCTCTCTTCAAACTGTGGCGAGTCATTTGTCTCTCCATTGTTTGTCACTCCATCTGAACGTAGAGGGAAAACTTGAACTCGCTGCCATGTCTTCACAGTTGCAATGTTCTCACAATCGTCATGATCCCCTATAATGCACGCACTGCACAAACAATAAAGTTTTCTCCTTTTAAGCCCCATATGCTATGCAAACCACGAAATCCTTTAATTTTCTCGCAATCATGCTGGCTTCTCCTTTGCACTTCATCCACTTTCACTTCATGGAATACTCTCCATACTATATTATTCTTAAGGCTTTGTGTATTGTATGTTGAATGTGTGCTGTGGAGAGGTTGATTGTAAGCCATGTTATAGCATCATGGGCATCATTGAGTTTTTCTCGAGGGCATGCTAATTGGTGTTCAAATAGAGGTTGCTTAATAACAGCATCGCATCCATCATTTTCACCCTTACCATGGCTAGACCCAAAGAAATTCCACATCATGTCTAGACTAGTCAAGGATTTGAACCTTGAGATGAAGTAGAATCCACGTGCTGATTTAAATTGAGAGGCACCACCATCTGACCACACCCAATGTTGTTTTATATTTTTTGCATGGGGATTTTGCTTTTTTAGCCATTCCCAATGCAGTAGAAAAGCATGCTGCACAAATAGGGTGTCATATTCCCTATCATATGAAATGTAGAAATGGTAAGTGTGTTGCATTAACTTAGAGTCCTGTGAGTCAGCAAACAGATTGGCATCCGGCATGGAAGAATCAAGCAAATGACTATACGTGATATGCACAAGAATTGTTATTTGCTTATTGTACCAGTGAGCACTTTGTATCTCATCTTGTTCTTGAAAAGAATAATTTTTTACAAAATCTATGACAGATACAATAGTGTCATGGGGAAAATTGGCAAGGCACGTCTTGAACTGCTTATCTTGCCAGCTGGTTGTGAAATTGTGAAGCACATATTTTGGGATGGATTGAACCATGTGACCTACAAGCTCCCTTGGATGCGTGCTCTTCTATGAAAATAGCCATCTCTTTTTATCAGATCCTTCAACATGGATATTTTCAAATCTCATCCATTTTAGAGCAACGTGATTGTCTTCCCTCATTTCATTTGGACTGACATTGAATGTCTTCTTCTTCAGCTTCAAACTGCAATGCTTGCATGTGCCGCGAATGCATTCAATCTTGTGCCGCTCATGGTCTCCCTTTGGACAAACCACTGGCTCCCACAGAGACCTTAGGCTATAAAACCTACCCTCCCTTGCAACACATGATCAAGATCTAGGTGGCCTATAGACTGCGCATTCATTGGGGAGGCATGAGCATCGATCCCCATGGAGCAATGCTCCAACACGACTAGATCTCAAGTCATTCATAGCTTGTCAGGCCAAGTCAAAGTCTATGTGTGTTTTGCAACAACAAACATTACTGTCTTTGAGTTTCTTGATGTACCAGGGCTTACAATGCTCAAAGTTCCTTTTCCCAATTGAAATGTTCGTCTTCTGATCCACAAACTTGAGATACAACTCCGTTTATTGACCCAACATGCGGGAATAATAGAATAGTGAGCCCCCTTTTTGCTACTACTAAAAGAATACAAAACATAGTCTAATTAAAGTATATAATGAAGCAAAACAAATTTCAACCATCGCACTGGTTTAGGACAGTCACAATCAACCACTGGGCTGGTTTAGGATTCGTTTGGGACAGTCACAATTTCAACCACCGAGATGGTTTAGGACAGTGCCATAGTTTCAACCACCGGGATGGTTTAGCTTGATGGTCTCAACCTCACATATTAGAGAATAACAAGTCTTTTGCTTTTCATTTCTGAATTTCACAATTAGAAAATAACAATATATTGCTTTTCATTTTTGAATTCCACAATTTAACAGTGGTATATGAACCGAATAGCACGAAATTAAATTTAAAGAATTTAAGTACTAAGAAACACAATAGTTTCGACCACCGGGTTGGTCAATAAAAAATGTCTGTTCAACCACACTGGTTCAGGACAATCACATAACTAGTGATTGAGTTGAAGTAGCCACGATTGCATGATGTTCCAACCATCGAGCTGGTTTAGTAAAATAACAATATATTACAAAATATATTGGTGTTAATTTTTGCTCAACCATGCCACTGGGCTGGACAACAACTAATGTCTATTCAACCATACTGGTTCAGGACAATCACATAACTGGTGATTGAGCTACACTAGTCTACGCTTGCATGATGTTCCAACCATCGGGCTGGTTTAGGACAAACACATTTGATCCAAGCCTAGTTTAAGAAATGGAACAAGTAAACTATCCCAAAGCTCAATCACAAAAAACCACCAGGCTGGTTTAGGCATCATCGACCTGCATTGTATCTAGCATGTGTATGATGTGCTCCTCAAACACCTTGCATCCCGTCTGCTTCTTACAGATGTCCTTTTTATTTGGAGAGAATCTCATATTTTTGTGCCAAAACGTCGTCACAGTAGCAATGACTTCCACACTTAGAATATCTCTCCTTTTCTTGCGTTCTGTTGAGCCCACAGACTTCTCAGATCGGGATGATCATGCATTGCTTTCGCTCTATGTTCAACTGCTGGAGCCACATTGGTCTTTCTGATTGACAACATCTTTGACATTGTGTGCCCAAGCCATTTCTCCTTTGTTTCACAGGACACCAACATAGCTAATGTCGCCCTCTTTCCAGGTAGTTCATCCAAGTTGTGCACCCCTTTCAATTTTTTAGGCCATTTCTCAAGTTAGAGAGCATCACCTCTTGGGCATGCATCTCCTGAGGTGTTGGTAGGGTTGTTACTCTATGAACTTAAGGGTGCAGAGGCTAAATCTTGTGAAGACTCGAGATTGGTAATCACTTGAATGGCCTGATGTTGTTGCCCCAAATGCTCCCACCAATCGTGACACCACAGTTTGTGTTCTTCACTCTGATGGCAATGATCAAATGTGTGCATCTGCAATTGCTTCTTGCTGCTACTCTGCAAGGAGTCTTCTTTCTTCTCTTTGTCTCTCCCTTCGCAAACATTGCAAAAGTGTCTTTCGTTGCCGATTTGATACTGTGCTAGCACTTTCCTCAATCCGCACTCTGTTCCTTGTGCCTTGACCTGGCTTTTCGACTTTCTTATCTCATGGCCTCTGTCTACTTCTCTTGCAAGCCATGGCGAGTTGCATGTTGCCATTGACGCCATGGCCACAATCAGTCCAGAATAGACCCAGTGAAGCTAGTTGGTGAGGCAAGCAAAGAATAGGAGACAACTTACCCGAAAGAAGACAATGGCAAATCAAAATCTACGCAAGGTCATGTCGAGGTGCATGCAAGTTGCAGGGCGGGGGTAGGTTGCAGATACTTAATCTTCCAATATTTGATGGGTAAGAGGTGTGAATTTGAAATTCATGGGAGTAACGAAATTTCAGCTGCCAGTTTTCCCCCCCTCCGGTGATACATGTCAGTAGACTTGGATATACCAAACAAGTGCAATGTGGCCTGAAATCTTCAAAACACAAAGAGGCCAAAGGGCATGCTATCGGGTATGATGCTGTGTATTATTAAATGCAATGACCTTTGGCATACTTATGAGCCATATAGCAAGCAAATGCATGGAAAAAGAAACAATTCAAATTTGTAAATAGTGTTGGATTTATTAAAATATCTCTGCACATGCACAAATTGCACTTTTCCAACTTCTTCCATTTTAGGAAGAATCTAGATACCAATACCAATAACTATCAATGTTTTAAGACCACCATGCACTAGTTCCAATAGTTTGGATTCCAAATTTTCAATCTGCTTTGGTTTTCAACAAATGGAAAAAAATTTATGGAGCATGCCCTCAAATGGGTATGCATCACTTTAGCACAACATTGAAGGCCTATTAACCCATTCATAATGATCTCATTTAGGTGTGTCCTTGGGTTGAGGAGAAGCTCGCTTAGTGTACTTTAGAATAATTACTTGGTTGCATATATGTAAAGAATAACATTTTGATGTTTTTGAATAAATTGCTATATCCTATAGTCTTCAGGATGCATGCTTCACATGAAACATAGCACTTTTAATGCTTTAACGATCTCGTTGCAAATCCTTATTCAATAATTTTTTGTTCAATTTGGAATGTGTACTATAACTTGAAGACAAAGTTTGCCGAATTCCATTGAGCAATGCATAAGTTATGGGTCATGCAAGATATCCATATACAGAAATGTCTCTGAACCTCACCAAAAATGGCTACACCCAAGCAAACAATGACCCGCAACCACTGACCTATGTTGTATCAAGCATGTGTATCATGTGTTCGTCAAACATCTTGCATCCCGTCTGCTTTGTATAGATGTTCTTGTTATTTGAAGAAAATCTTGTATTTTTGTGCCAAAACGTCACCACTATTGCAATGACTTAGGCTATCTCTCCTTTTCTTGCGTTCTGTTGAAGCCATAGACTACTCAGATGATCGAGATGATCACGCATTGCTTCAGCTCTGCGTGCATCTCTTGACATGTTGGTAGGGTTGTCACTCCATGAACTTTAGAGTGCAGGCTAAAGCTTATGAAGACTCAAGACTGGTATTCACCTGAATGGCCTGATGTTGCTTCCTCGAATGCTACATCAATCGTGACATCGCAGCTCGTGTTCTTGTCTTTGATGGCAATGATGGCAATGATCGAATGTGAGTATCTGCGATTGTTTCCTGCTACTGCTTTGCAAGGAATTTTTTGTTCCTTGTGCCCTAACTAAGCTTTTCAACTTTCCTATCTCACAACCTCTGTCTGCTTCTCTTGCAACAAGCCATGGCTAGATGCATGTTGCCATGGTGACGATCAATGAAAGACAATAATGCCAAACCAAAACAAAGAGAATCTAGCTTGTGAGGCGAGCAAAGAATAGAAGACAACTAATCCGAAAGATGAAAATACAAAACCAAAGATGGCACAAGGTCACATCGAGGTGCTACAAGGCGGGAGCAGGTTGTAGGTACCTAATCTTTCAAGATTTGATGGGCGGGAGGTGAAAATTCAAAATTCATAGGAGTAGCAAAAAAGTTTTAGCCATTGGTTTTCCCCTTTCTAGCAATACACGTCAGTAGAATTGGAGATCCCAAACAAGTGCAATGTGGCCTCAAATGCTTCAAAACATAAATAGGCCAAAGGGTATGCTATCGGGTTTGATGCTGTGTATTATGAAATGCAATGAAGTTTGGCATGCTTATGTGCATGGAAAAAGAAACAATTCAAAATTGTAAATAGTGTTGGATTTATTAAAAGATCTTTGCACATGCACAAATTGCTCATTTTCAACTTCTTCCATTTAAGGGTGAATCTAGATACTATTACCAACAACTATCAATGTTTTAATACCACCATGCACAAGTCCCACTTGTTTGGACTCCAAATTTTCAATATCTTTTGGCTTTCAACAAATCAAAAAAAGTTATGGAGTGTGCCCTCGAATGGGTATGCATCACTTTAGTACAACATTGGAGGCCCGTTAACAAAAATTTGATGTTTTTGAATAAATTGCTATATCATATAGTCCTGAGGATGCATGCTTCACATGCAACATAGCACTTGTAATGCTTTATTAGTCTCGTTTCAAATCCTTATTCCATAACTTTTTGGTACTACAACTTGAAGACAAAGTTTGCAAAATTTCGTTGAGCAATGCATAAGTTATGGGTCCTGCAAGATACCTATATATAGAAAAGTCCCTGAACCTCACAAAAAATGGCTACACCGAATAAACAATGACCCACAATGCTCTATTGTAATAACATGAGTTGTACCCAACTGGAAAAGAACCCAGTGTTTCATGCTAGAAGAAAACACGGTCAAGTGCATTATCACTTCATTACTGAGAAAGTTCACAATGAACAGATCATCAAACATCATATTAGGTGGTTTGAGTACATCCCAAGTCCCATTTTGCAAAGATCCAAAAATGGTGGCATGGTAAATCCTTTCAAACTTTTGTTAAAATCCCCTTATATGACATATCACTAGAATGCTCTTGAAGGGTAGATTCCAAAGGTACAATCTTTGCCAACTTTGAAGTTTTGATACTCAAGATACAATAAAAACTAGATTGGAAATAAAAGTCCCCAATTATTTATGGTGTTATCATATTTCAATATTTGACATAAGAACAAGTTGCAAATATCTCACCAAGCCACTTTTTGACAAAAAGTTTGCACAATGTAGGCATCAACTTGATACTTCCCAAATGTAAGAATCAAAGGAGAAACTGTGGCTAAGTTGTACATCTTTGTATATCATGCACTCTTTCTCACTCTATGTATGTTTCTTTACTTTACTTTTGTTGTTGTCATGCAACAAAATCCAAAAAAATATGTTTTCTATAGAATCTTGTACTTATGCAATGCAATTTAAGATGGGGTGTTGAAGATGGTTTAAAATTACCATCTAAATAAGGTTCATGGGGCAAGCCCTAACCCTAATGTTTAGGGGTCCATTTATATATTCTTAGTTGTTTTGGAACATAACTTAATGTATAGTTAGATATCTATTGTGCACGCCTCTCTTTGGGGTGCCCCCACCATGGAATTTCCCAAGGTCAAAAATTTTGGTTCGACTCCTACTCGACAAATGCGGTACTCCCATCACCTTCCACATATACAAAGATTCAAAGAGAAATATCATGTCAGACCCGTAGAAGCCACATCTACTACCTACATTAGGAAATACAGGAGCTCAAGCTCCAAGTTGTAGCTCTTGGAAGGAAGGTATAGGACATGGAGTGCAATGGAAAACATGAAATTATAGAAGAATTATTACACCAATGCAGTGCATAGGCTACTAACACCACAGCTGGTCTCCAAAGTTAAGGAGATGATTACTAATTAAGTATGTTCTATCAAAGAAGAGTTGATTGCTAGCACTAGCACTAAAGTAAATTAATTTGATCTCTATATGGAAGTAAAAGAATAGGAAATAGAATGATCTTACGCATTGGGGGATTGCAAGTTGGTTGCCTTCATGATAATGAGGAGAAAGACATAAATTAAATATAATTATATGACTTAAGAAGGAAGTTCCAAAAATTGAATGGGATGAGAATGATGTAAGCAATGTCAATCAAAATGGCACCCAAGCACAAGTCTACTTCAGAGGGAAGGTAGCAAGAGTTAAGCTCTTTCACAAATAAGCGAAAGGATACAAAGATTTGGATATCTAAGAAGCTCGACACAATCCAACTCAAATAAATAAATGGTGAGCTCACTAGAGTCAACAAAGCAGACAAAGCAAGAAAATGGACAGTTTATCAAGATGGGCAAGCATTTATTAAGGACTTCAAATCCAAACCCAAAGACTCTTAGTATTAAACTAATGTTATAAAGGCCACCTTATGGTAGTATTAGAATGCCATTATGCCCTATAATAACTCGGGTGGGGTGGCTTTGTGCACCTCTTGTGCACTCCCTCAGTTCTCTGGTTATCAAGATGTAGTAATCATTTTTTGGGTGTTTATACTTTGTCTCATACAGCCATGAGGTCTTCTACAGACATCAATAAATCTCTCCCTCCCTCCCCCCCCCTCTCTCTCTCTCTCTCTCTCTCTCTCTCTCTCTCTCTCTCTCTCTCTCTCTCTCGTGTTCTTTTCAAAGGAAATTAACATTGTTAATATTCTCTCTTTACAACTAGTCAATCTATGCTCACTCCTTTCACATTGCTTAGGCCACCTTTCAAGTTACAGAGCATAGTCTCCTCGGTATGCAACTCCTAGGGCATTGGCAGCTAAGAGAGGTCACTCATCATATGTACGTAGTGGATTCAGTAAAAGGTGTTTTAAAATAAAATTTTTAATAAGTTTTTATTGAAATATGCTTCCTATCGGGTTTTTAATTGGAATATTGGAAAAGCTTGTAAATTTGTATAATAAACGGGATAATTTTGAAGCTTTAATAAGGGCTTTTAATAATATCCCTTCTAATAATTAGCTTACTCCTTGTACCGTGACGAGAATTTTCAACTTTCCTATCTTTACCCTCTATCTAAACCTCTTGGTAGCCATAACATGTTGCATTTTACCATAAGATATCTTATTTTAAGAAAAGTGGACCAAGGACACAGACCACATAGCTTGTGAAGAGGGCAAATATTGGAAGATGATGACTCACAAATTAACAATTGAGAAACCCCTTTTATTTACACCAAATCCAAATCAAAGTGCATGCCACGGGATGCAAGGTGAGAAGCGACTGGAGCATGAAGAAGGGAAAGAATAGAACACAAGAGCATGGAAAGCAATAGCAATTGAAAGTGCACACTAGGAGGAGAAAGTGATAAGGGCATGGAGATATAGAAACGAGGGGGAGAAGGACTTCAAAAAATATTAATACAATTGGTAATATATTTGGGATTTACCAAAGCAAGAGATGTGAAATTTCAACAACCACAATAATAGATAGGAAGTTTTGGATAAAATTAGTAACCATCACTGCCTTCCATAGCCATACAAATAGAACCCAACCAAACAAGTGCTCTGAGGCCTAAAATCTTAGGAAAAGGCAAAAGGTAAAATGGCACACTAGCGATCTTGGTGCTATGAATTATGAAATGCATATTTCTTTAACATGCTATATATGCCCCATTGCATGGACAAAGAAGCAATGTAGATGGAAAATGGTGTTGGATTTACTTCATTTTTATATTACATCCATTATAGGAGATCAATAAAGATCAATATTTAACCATCATGCAATAACTTCATAAGTCTAGAGTCCGCATGGTTAAAAATTTTAGTTGGAAACAAAACTAGAAAAAGTTATGGAGTGTGTCCAAGTGTGCATGTGCAATTCTAATGCAACATTGCACATTGCCTAGACCCTATCAAAAAGTGGAGTGGGAAAGCTTAAGTAATTCACTTTCTAATAAATACTTACTTTCAGGCTTGGATAAATGATTATATAGCAGGATAAATGATTATATGCTATATAATCATTTATCCAAGTGATAAATAATAAATACTTACTTTCAGGCTTGGATAAATGATAAATACTTACTTTCAAGCTTGGATAAATGATTAAATGGAGTGTGCCCAAGTGTGCATGTGCAATTCTAATGCAACATTGCACATTGCCTAGACCCTATCAAAAAGTGGAGTGGGAAAGCTTAAGTAATTCACTTTCTAATAAATACTTACTTTCAGGCTTGGATGAATGATTATATGCTATATAATCCAAGATACACACTACAACCCAAAATAGAATTTGCAATTAGTTAATGATCTTATTCAAGAAAGAAATTCCACAATAATTTGGCCTCATATTCAAGTTTGAAGTTTGCAGATTAGTTTGGTTAGCGTGTGTGCATACACACCAAAAAAAAAAAAAAAAAAAAAACATACTATTTATGATATTATTCCTATAAAACATTAGCTTTGCATTGCATCAATTGGCATTTCTTTGAAATCTATATAATGGATTATAGAGTATTCACTAAAACGTTAAAACCATGAATTAAAGTTGTTGATTGCTCTTTGTCTACACCAATATGCCTAATATAAACAACAATTTGTGACACGCCCTTGGTGTTTGCAAAAAGGGAACATAGAAGAGTAAGCCATCTATTACATATAAAAGTTCGGGAAACTTCTAGAATGCAATGACCAATGCACAATATGCAAAAGTCACGACAAAGGTGAAGATTAGGCTTGACCCTAAACCAGGAGGAAAGCCATATGAAAAAAGCTGTTAAACTTATACATGTTCAGTTTACCAGGTGAAATTTGAAAAGAAAGAACAGTTTAGGATGCAAACAAGTATGAAGGGTACGTAGTAGGTGGGAATATATGGAGTGATGGTTCCCACTAGTGGCTGAGTTTTAAAGAGCTAAGAGAAGTACACTGCAGTACTTATATGGCTAATTCACTGCTAAATAGAAAATTGGTAATAGGGCTCAATTTACTGGGGTTTGAGGGATCCCTCAATGTCGATGACGAACCTGTACTTAACGTCGGCCTTGTGTAGCCTCTCCATCGCCGTGTTCACGTAGTCGATTGGAATTTTCTCGATCGTCGCTGTAATGTTGTGCTTGCCGCAGAAATCCAGCATCTGCTGCGTCTCCTCTATCCCTCCGATGCTGCTTCCCGCCACCATACGATTCCCTGCGTCCAACCATTCATTTTGCCGACCCTACTTACTTTTGATTTTGCGTGTACACATCACATGCTTTCAACAGTCTGCCAGAAGCCCTCCATGATCCATCTTGCAGCTTGCAACTAATTTAGATGCAGCCGCGACATGTAGCGTCACGCTTTCACTACAGATATCAAAATACACGGCCTGACTTCTCGGAGTGCAAACATACTTACCAGTTGTTGTAGAAAACACCCTAAACTGCAGTGGCTTGGCCGGTAGCCCGACCAGAATAAGCTTCCCGTGAACTCTGAGTAGATTCAAGAGCGGATCGATAGGATGAGCAGCTGATACAGTGTCGATAATGTAGTCGATCGTTTTCGTGGCTTTCTGTAGACAGCATTCGAGCCACAATCGAGCTTATCAATTACGAGGTAAACCGTGGCAGATTCATTCAAGAATGTAAACATTTTGCAGATCTATGGAAGATATTTCACCTTCATCTGCTCCTCGTCCTTGCTGTTGAGGAAATGATCGGCTCCCAACACTTCTCTCGCTTCTTTCTCTTTGCTTGGCGATGTGCTGATGACAGTTACTTCCATGCCAAACGCCTTCCCGAATTTCACGGCCATGTGCCCCAGGCCTCCCAGACCAACCACAGCAAAATGCTTACCCCTTTCCGTCATTTCGAAATGGGCCATGGGACTGAAAACTGTGATTCCGGCACACAACAGTGGTGCTGCGCCATCCAGAGGGAGATTGTCTGGAACACGAAGGCAATACCTTCGACACAGTTCAAGTCACAGCACATTTTAGGATATATTTCGACAAGCTTACCGCGAGCACAAAGAATGGAGTGACGCCGGAAGTCGAAAATCTTCCCGGAAAAACGGAATTGATGACCGTCCGCCTTCACCTTTGGTCGACCACCATGATGTTGGAGTAGCCACCGTAAGTATGAGTTCCGTCCACATCCACGGAACCGTATGTCCAAACAACTTTGTCACAGTACTGCTCTGCTTTTTCCTCACAGGTCTCGCAGTTCCTGCAAGACCTCACCACGCACCCTACACCAACGTGATCTCCTTTCTTAAAACGCTCCACATTGGATCCGACCTCCGTTACGATGCCAACAAACTCGTGACTGCAAAACAGGAGCAGCAAAGACATTGCTGTCAGTAATTCTTTGTTCTACAAACGTACATCAAATAGATATGTTTGCGTTCACCAACCGTCGCTCTTCAAGCTAATTAGTGCATGCTTGACACATGACAGGTTTAGTCCTAAACTATGAATTGTCTGTCCTTCCTTATATTAGCAGCGATTCAGAAAACACACGCTCGGACATACGTCAAGCACTATATCGCAAGAAGGTCGCATGACAGAGGACTCACCCAGGAACGAGAGGGTAAAAGGAACCGCCCCAATCATTTCGGACCATATGCAAGTCTGTATGGCATATGCCACAGTGCGTGATTTTAAACGTCACGTCGTCAGCTCCGGTAGCCCTGAGCGTGAGCAGAGAAATCGATGCAAAAAGGATGGAATTAGAAGCGATTTGAAGGAGGGAAACAGAAGATGAGTTGAGAAGAAGGTACCTGCGATTGAAGGAGAAGGGGGAGAGGGAGCCGGAGGAATCTCGGGCAGCATAGCCGAAGGCTGGCTGGGGATCAGATGGCGCCATAGCTTCTGAGCTCACAAGAGAAGAACTATGGCAGATTGCAGAACTATCGCAGCTTGAAAGAAGAATGAGAGAGAACACACTTTTGAAAAAGACCTTACAATAATTCATTGATTCATCCCGAACCATGGTTTCTCCTTCCCTCACCCTACCTATGGTTACGTTACTCGTCTCTGTCCACCTAACCATGCTTGAATTCCTTCTCTTGGCCTCATCAACTTTAGGGCGGTTGCACACCGTCCAATGCCTGCCCAAGCGAGAACAACATGCACAGGCAGGGCTTGGTTGCACACTGAACTGGCAACCTACGAATAAAAGGCTGTAAACAAGGCGCATTCACCTACATGCTTAGGCAACAGGGCTCTGAATTAGATGGCGTAGATTCAATTCCTAACATCATACAATGGGTGGGCCTTGGGCAGGGAATAGTGACCTGCATTTTAGCACCTAAGCACCGTCTAGACGCCACGTAAGGCATCATCCCTTCCAAGAGCTGGGCGGGTGTCGGTACCCCTAATTAAAGGGATATGCCTTTTTCCCGATGCACATTGGAAGTCATCCAAGAGGATTGGGATAGTGCTGGACATCTCCCAAAGGTAATAACTCGGTAATAAATGTAGTTCAATGCTTCATTGAAGCCATTCTTGTCAATCCTAAATTCCTATTGCATAGACCTCTAGAGGCATTGGGTACTACTCTTATGGTCCGCTTGGCATTTGAAAAACAATTGCGATAGGTTTTTTAATAATCATCATCATGCTGCTAACATTGTGTGAGATTATAATTTAGAACACCAGTGTCTCATCTTTACTGAGATAATTTAGAGTTTAGAGTTTAGGACTTAGGATTTAGGATTTTATTAATCATTATCAACATATATGTTATTAACATTGTGTGATATTATGATTTGGAACACCAGTGTCTCATCTTTGCTGAGAAGATTTAAAGTTTGGAACCTAGGATTTAGGGTTTAAGGTTTTGGTTTTGGGTTTAGGGTTTAGGACTTAGGGTTTAGAGTTTAAGATTTAGAGTTTTTTCAACTATGAATATGATATTGCTAGCATTATGTAACATTATGATTTGGAACACATTGTCTCATCCTTATTGAGGTAAGTGTAAGTGACTTAGTATTTAGTATTTAGTGTTTTGTCAATGATTGTCATCATGTTGCCAACATTATGTGAGATTATGATTTGGAACACTAGTATCTCATCTTTATTGAGGTAAGTTTTGAGTATGGAGTTTGGGACTTAGGGTTTAGGGCTTAAGTTTTTATCAATCATTCATTATGTGAAATTATGTTTGGGAACACCAATGCCTCATCTTTTTCCTAAGTTAAGTTTAGAATTTGGAATTTTGGACTGAGAGATTAGGGTTTTAGTGTTAGAATAGACATTGGTCTTATTGGTTACATTATTGTTGGAATAAATGCCAAAAATTATGTTATGTATCTTGACAAATACGAATGACTATACTAATGACTTCACCGATAATTATCGATGCAAAACCATCAACAACACAGATTGTGACTTTTATGGATATAAAATATGGCAACTTTGTGATAGATGCTTCACTTCTTTTTCTAATGAATGCCTTTTCTTAGTTGCATTGATTTTGAACATTATCATAATCCACTAAACAAGGAATTGGTTTCAGTTGACCTATGCATGGGTGAAGTCCTCATAATAAATGAGAGTGCCCAACAATTTGACTATTGAATGTATTGTTTTGAACTTTGTTTCTAAAGTATACATGTGTTTTTAACTTTGTTTCTAAAGTATACATGTAGATTCCTTTCTCGTTTAAATATTCCTCTTGATCACAAATGCTTTTCATACATGGAGAGAGAGAGAGAGAGAGAGAGAGAGAGAGAGAGAGAGAGAGAGAGATGTCCTACCTTCATAGAGGTTACACGGTACACCATTAGTCGATTCTTGAAAGGTGTCTAAGGGCCTGAGTATGTTTGTGGAATAGTGTTCTTACTTCCCTCATGGTGGTCAAGAGATTCTCGACAGGTGTACAAAAGGATGTAATATGTTTGGGGAATAGTGTTGAGAGTGCCATCATGAAGGTTGAGTCTAGTCAGAATTGTTATAGGTCCAAAGTAGACAACTTTAATGTGGTGATATAGATACATTATTGGATTTTGGATGATGTGCATAAGGATTTGATTTTATTAGTACATGGCATACAAATATGCACGAATGATAAGAAGCCTATGAATTTGTGGTCATGCACCAATGATGTTTACACGAACATGTCACCATGGATGGAGATGTTAGGTTGGCTAGATTCATAGAGATTTAAGAGGCTTGGTATGAATGACCCTCATGCATGATAATTTCATGTGCACAGCAAATTTGAGGCTTGTATTACTGGCCATACACATCTTTGGATGTGAGCCTGCCATATTGATGGTCATGAAAAAGAAAAAGGGTGTCATCATACTTTTGGAGGCATGTTTGGTGAGTAGCATGTTTTCATAATCGATGCTATCTTAAAGACAGGGCATTGGATGGGCACATGCATATATCCTCATTTGACAAGGTAGGTGTGTCATTGTTTAAAGGTACATTCAATTGTTAGTAAAGTAACATTTTAACATTAAAGTGGATTGATGGGATGGACCTTCTATGAATGTCAATGATTGAGAAGGGACACTTAGATTTCTTACACATTGAATTGATTGTATTAATTACCACATGAAGGTTCAAGTAGTGGAGTGGCAATGTAGTAGTGGGAGGGCACTTGCCTATGAGGGCGACGGCTTGAAATCAAATTTTGCTGCTTGCAATGCAGGCTGAGCAAGTGCCCCTCGAGAGGGAGAAAAAGGATGTAGTGGTAGCTCAAGCGGTAGGGATCTCACCCACTTGAGCTCATATAAATTGAGCTCATATAAATTGTAATGACATGCAAGACTCTAGACACCACACATGTAGGGTGAAGGCAAAAGAGTTACGAAATCGTTTATTAAATATTGTTGACTTGAAGTGTTGAGTAGTATGCTGAGAGCAATTTGTTTCCTTTCGTACTCTCTTTTTCATTTATGAGATGAGAAAGGTAAACAACCCATCACCACCCTAGGCATAGATAAAGGGTATTTGGTGTTACCTTTTTGGGTTGGGTATGCTATTCGAAAATGGGGGGACTTGTAAAATGTTGGTCTTGTGTTTTTGTGAGATGGGGTAAATTGATTGAGAAGGGAGGTGGTAATTGTGGTGGCATTGTGAATGATCATGAACATAATTCATGTGAGGTACCTTCATTCAGAAAATGATGTAAGGAAAGATGCTTTCGTCATCAGTGGTGGTGAATGACAAGTATTATCAAACTTAGCTTAACATTCTTTTTTTGAAATTGCTTAACATTGAATTTGACGTGTCTTGCTGGAATGACACTCCTTGGTGAAATTAGTCTGCAAATGAAACTACCCCTTCATGGTGGTGCTGAATGCATAATCGTGAACAGGACCCATAAGGAAAGATACTTCTCTCATTGTTGGTGATGAATGACGCATCTTGTTGAAATGCACTTAGCACTTATTGGTGATGAATGATGCATCTTGTTGAAATGCACTTAGCACTTGTTTGAAATTGCTGGAAATTAGCTTGCAAATGAGAATTTGAGGAGTGCTAATATACAATCTTGCTCTTTTGCATTCTCTCTCTCTCTCTCTGTCTCTCGCTCTCAACTTTCTTTTGGTCCGATAGCCTTTAAAAGAAATTATAAGAGGGGGTCCCTTGAAATTTGAGGAGTGCTCACATATAATCTTGCTTTCATGCATGCTATCGCCTTTGTCTCTATCTCTAACTATCTGCGTCTCTCTCTATCTGTCTATATGTCTCTCTCTCTCTCTCTCTCTCTCTCTCTCTATATGGGAACTTCTTTTTATGGTCCGATCGACATATGGAGTGATCATGTGTGTGCAAGGTCGGTGCTTGCACGACACAAATGGGATGAATCATGTGGTTGGGTTGAACCATGGAACACGTAGCATAGGGATGGACAATTATTGAAGGCGGAGCCCTAAAGTGCTTCATAGCCTTTCCTTTCACTTTTTCTCTTTGAAATCTGATCTCTCGCTAAGCTCTCACACAGCTCCTCAGACTCCAGCTATGGCGCTCAAATCCTCCCAGCCTGCCTTTGGCTATGCTGCCTTCGACACCTCCGGTCACCTTTCCCCTTTCTCCTTCTCCCGCAGGTTCCTTAATCCCATCTCTCACCTTCTCCTCCTCCTTCCATCATCGCTTATTCCATTCCGTTTCTTGATCCGCTTCAGTTCCTCCATCTCTCTCAATTTTCTTTCCCTTGTCGCTCTGCTTGCAGGTCTACCGGAGCAGACGACGTCACTTTTAAAGTCACGCACTGTGGCATTTGCCATTCCGACTTGCATCAGATCAAGAATGAATGGGGCTTTTCCAGCTACCCTATTGTGCCTGGGTAAGTGCTCTCAAATTTCATGCTCTAGGGGCAAATGTGTAGGCAGGCCGTTGACGTACGAGTTCCGTTAAGTGAATGTCCGCGCCTGTATTCTCATTTGCACCGAGGAGAATGCGTTATTTTATTTCTTCGCTGGAAACACAATCAAACAATGCATAACGTAGTACTGAACCAGCTTACAACGCATGCACTAACTTGAAAGGTGATACGAGCAGTTTTGAGATGTGTCTTGATAAAACTCGAAGATCAACACTGAAAAGCGACTTTGAAAAAATAGATACGTTTAAGGAACATTTCTTACGCCTGCGGTTTTACGGTTTTGGAACAGTCATGAGATTGTTGGGATAGTAACAGAAGTCGGATCCAATGTTAAGCGATTTCGACAAGGAGATCACGTTGCCGTAGGGTGTATGGTTCGGTCTTGCGGGGACTGCGAGGCCTGTGAGAAATTGCTTGAACAGAACTGTCCCAAAGTTGCCTGGACCTACGGATCAGTGGATGTCGACGGAACAAAACTGTATGGTGGCTACTCCAATATCATGGTGGCTGACCAAAAGTAAGGGCATGTGACCGGTTTGCGTAAGATATTGTTGCTCAGACGTAGCTTCTGTTCTGTATCGTAAAACTAATCCAGGGTATACTTTGAACTGCGAGGGAAGTTTTGTGCTTCGCGTTCCAGACAATCTGCCTTTGGATGCGGCCGCACCACTTCTGTGCGCCGGTATAACAGTTTACAGCCCTATGAAACACTTTAAGATGATACAAAGGGGAAAACACTTCGCGGTTGTAGGTCTCGGAGGACTGGGGCACATGGCCGTGAAATTTGCCAAGGCATTTGGCATGAAAGTAACCGTGATCAGCACTTCGGCAACGAAAGAGAAAGAATCCATAGAAGTGCTGGGAGCAGATCATTTTCTGGTTAGCAAGGACCCCGAGCAGATGAAGGTGAAACAACTTTTGATGAAATCCGGCTTGTAGTAGGTCCTAGTATGTGAATAGCTCAATTCTCTCTTGGAATGCAGAAAGCGTTCAAGACGATCGATTACATAATCGACACAGTACCAGTCGATCATCCGCTCGATCCGCTGCTGAGTCTACTGAAAGTGAACGGAAAGCTTGTACTGGTGGGGTTACCAGCTCAGCCATTGGAGCTGAGCGCGGGATCGCTAGTGATGGGTGAGTATGATGCTTGAGGCAGTGATTTACGAATCCGCATGCCTTCATCTCTGCATGATCTTCAACTTTGCCGATTTACGAAGACTAAAATCCTTTGCGATCGGACGTACTGCGATGGACGCAGCACGACGGATGGTAGCAGGGAGCAACATCGGGGGGATAGCGGAGACGCAGGACATGCTGGATTTCTGCGGAGCAAACAACATAACGTCGATGATCGAGAAAATACGGATGGATTACGTGAACACAGCGATGGAGAGGCTACACAAGGGAGACGTCAAGTACAGGTTCGTGATCGATATTGAGGGATCCCTGAAACCCCAGTGAAGTGAAAACCGATTCACTTCTTCTCTTTAATCGATGTAGCAACCTTTACTCCACTATACTTTCTGTTAGCGGCAGCTCTTAGTCCTTATACTTAGAGCCTTAGTCCATAATTGTACTTCCTGTCACCTTCAGTAGTACTATTTGCGAGCTCCTGTGTCTTTTAGGAGACTTTCAGTAATCTCGACACTTGCAGACTTTAGTACCCAAGAGTCCATCATTGTACTTCCTGTCTTAGCTTCACTGTCATTGCTCCTGTAATTTGTAATACCAGTTTTCAGAGGACACCTTCAAAACTATTTACTTACACATTTTCATTTTTGCCTCCAAAAAGTATTCTCTCCATTTTGTGATACCTGCAAAATTTTGGGTAAAAGTATTTTCTCAATTTTGTGACGTCTGCAAAATTTCAGGCAATGTAATTATAATTTGGCTAATAATTCTGCAAATTCTCACAAAAAGCCTTAAAAATTTTGAAACCCCAAGTGTTGCTATTGATTGAGAAAAATATTTTGTGTGTACTTCCTCTCTTAGTTTCAAGTTCGTTACTCCTTACACTTGTGAGTTATGACTCAGTTACTCCCTCCGTATTGGGACCATCACTGCACGTTTTCCCACTGACAACCTACTTTGCATACATCTTGCATTGGGTAGTTTAACTTTCTTTTCTTCTTTTCAATAAGAAAAAAAAAACAATTCTACTTATTGTTTCAGCCTCACGGCATCCAAATTCTTTTTGCATGTATTTTTGAGTCAACATAAATTTTACCAATTGAATCTCTTGCACCGTTGCCATAACTGCAACACTTTTCACATGGACATGCACTTATTAGCACATGCATGCACAAAGCGCTCAAGGATGGATTGTGGAACCTTGAGCACAAGCAAAAGATCTAGGGAGTAGTGCAAAGGAGCATGACTACATGTCTTTAGTTAACATTTTTTTTAACTTTTTATTTTTCCAAAGAGAGGAACCTTCTATTAATGCTTGAAAGATTTCATACAAGATAGCAGCCCCGAAGGTGTCTTTAGTAAACATGAATTTTTACTCAAAATTAAATAATCATTAGGGGAGAATTGGGGTCTCCAAAGGGCCCCCAATTAGTGTTTCCTAATTTCAAGGGATTAGTGAGGTATTTGAGGTGTACCAATGGGAGTGCTCCTTTTTGTGGGGCAATGTCATGTTGAGGTGGAGGGTGGGCAGACCTATAAACAGCCCCTATTAGCTACTCCTCTTACACCAGGGACTGCTCAAACCATCCCCCCCCCCCCAACCCATGCTTGACCCTTCTCCCATATGCACCTGCCCCAAACAAACCTACAAGTCATTCAAGAGGTGGTGGGCCCTTCTAGTTGAAAATTTCCCCCCTCTCAGCTTGTTACAGGCCTGCCCCCTCCTCTTCTCTACTCCAGCTCCATTCTCCCTCCATTTTTCAAATGTGGAAACTCATTTGGCATCTTCTTTGCCCCCTCCTGCTCTGGTCCACTTTGTTTCTCCCTCTCTAGCACCTCTTGTAGCAGCTGCTCATTCTCTCTCCATTCCTAGCTATAGCACCTCCTACAGCAGTAGCTACTCATTCCCCTCTACCCTTTCTCCCTCCATTCCTAGCTACAGTACCTCATGTAGTGGCTGCTCATCCCCCTCTGCTCTTTCTCCCTCCATTCATAGCTACAACACCTCTTGGAGCAGTTGCTCATCCCCCTATGCTCTTTCTCCCTCCATTCCTAGCTAGAGCACCTCTTGGAGCTTCTCTCAACCTTCAGTTGCAACCTTTATACCTTGTCCCTCTCTCTCCCTCTATTAGAGTTGCTCTCTCCCTCCAAGCTGCACTTTCTAGTCCACTATTGCTGTTGTGACCTCTGTACAAGCATGGTGAGGAGACTATACATGTACTCTGTGTCCCACACGAGCAAAAATGCACTGGGTGAATGGGTGCCTTGCACCTACAGCTTGAATGATTGGACAGTCATGAGAGGATTTGCCAAGGGTCCACATAAGCTTCCCAAGAGCAAAAGAGGTGATCTTTGGCATGAATGGAAGGGCCACATCATGAAGTTCAAGCTTGGGAAGAAAGGATGGCTTGTAAAGGTGCAACACATCTACATGGGGAAGGAAATGTGCTTTCCTCCATCAAACAATCAATGGACAATACCATCACATTGTAAGTCTAAATCTTATGTAAGATTTTGAAGTGTAATGAGTCAGTTTGAAATTGTATTTTGAAACAGAACCATGATGTCCTGTGTGGATACGAGGTGGACACGACTATGCAAGAACCTGGGTTTTTGGGAGTAGATGATTCAATAAAAGAGGTTCTTGCTTTAACACTAGCCCAAATCAAAGATGCAGAGACATCAATCTACTCCAACCTACCTGATGTTCTAAAAGAAGCCTCCACATCTCACTCCAGATAGCAGGAGGCCTTTGGATCCATCCTCATTGACAAAGAGGAAGGGATTGACCATGACGACTCCATAGTGGTAAGAAATTATGAGCTTTGAATTTCTTCTCTCTTGGTATACTTTTGCTTTAACGGAATTCTAATGTAATGTTGGACTGTTGCAAGAGGCATTGAAGGTCGACCTATTCTCATCTTGGCAATGCCTTGTTCACAGTAGCTTCGACGGTCGAGATCACTCACTGGCACATTACCTTGGCCAAGCAAAAGGGCACTTTGTGGTTATCCACAAAAAGTTTTCTCCACATGGCACTGATGACCTCCTGAAGTGCAAGGCCTTGTTATGAGTGATTGGTCATGCTGACATCAATCACAATGGTGACAAGGTCATTTTGGTGAACCGTATGGCTGCCCTCAATGCCTTTTTAAGGTATGGCATTAATGGCAGTAGCCACGTCCCTAGCCAGCAACGACAATAGTGTTCACTCTATATCAACTAGGTTTAGAGCTAGGAGTGTATTTAGGAATTCAAAGCTTGATGTTCTCAGTGTTTTAGAGAAGAGAGAAAGGCTCTAAAGCCTTATTGTATATAAATTTTATTTTATATGAATACATATATACTTTTTATACAGTGCCCCATTTTGTGTTCTTTCAAAAAATTTATTTTATACAGTCATTGTATTTTGTAACTTCAATTGTTGTTGGCATTAATATTTTCATTCACTATTTTGTTCAAAAGCATGCTATCAGATAAATATTTGTGCTATAATGGTCATTTCTGAGTAATCTAGTAAGAATCTCACCGCACGACAAAAGGCAAAATGTATTCGGCATCGTGCAGGGAGCTCAAAAATGCCAAAACCTACTATGGCATGTATGAGGTCTATTTGACTTGTACCTGATGTTTGTCTTAAATCAACACCGGACTGGTTTAGGACAATTGGATTAAGTCCAAGCCATCCCGGTCTAGAAATTAGGTGGTATATGACCCGAATAGTAGGAAATTAAATTCAAGTAATTTAAGTACTAAGAAACACTGTAATTGCAACCACTAGGACCATCAATAACTAATGTCTATTGGTCAAACATGCCTCATACGTGCCATAGCAGGTTTTGGCATTTCTAAGCTCCTTGCACGATGCCGAACACATTTGCCTTCTATGCCACGGTGAAAAAACAATATCATTTGACCACTCAAATTCTAAACTTGCATAAACTGATGGAAAGCATCACGTATCATGTATAGTAACATGGGAACAATAATAGAACATAAAAATATATTTTATTCATTGGCCTCAAAGGGCAGAGATTTAGAAAATGGTTCTGGTTACACCAAATGAACCTAAACAACATCTAGGGCCTAAGGGAGGGATCGGAGTGGATGCGCTTGGCGAGGCAAGGTCCTTGTCCATCACTGTTACTCTTTTGGTATGGATAGCACATAAGTTCACGTCTTCAAAAAGACCTACTGTCATCTGCTCCGTTGCCTCTTGAATTGCTCCCATAGTGCCTGACGTGAAACTCACATCATCCTTGTAATGCTGTGCTATTTCACGTATAGCATGCTGGAAGGGTGCATGGGGAATGAGATTGTCCACAGTGGTTTGGAACCTGTGGATCTCCTAAAGTGCCTTCATGCCTAATTTTTTGTGCCTCTTAATCTTTGGGGGACCCTGCACTGGCCTCTGGACATGGCCCCATGGCCCCGCTTGTTCGCTTTGAACTTGTTTCGCTCTCCTCCCTTGCAATCGCCTCTTCAAACTCGTCTTCTTGTGTTTGGTGGGTCCTTCGAGGTGGCTTGTCGCACCTAGGGGGCTTCTTTGTCCTTGGTCTCTTTTCCTTTTCATGAGGCTGTGAGACAACATGCTGAGGCTCTTACTCAGCTCGTACTAGGGGCCCCTCATATGTGATAATATCAAGGCACAGAGGCTTGATGGTGCTCTTCTGTGCGGTCTGCTTGGTTGGAGGATTGGGGTCAAGGTTCATTATATCTGTGAGCCCACCAAATACTTCCTCTTGTTGTGGCCCCTGTAATCTCTCCATCTCCTCTCTTTGCCTTTCTTGCTCCCCTTGTTGGTCTAGATTCTCCATGCTAGGACCCCACGGAGGAGGGAGGGGCAATTGATCACGATTGACTAGACTACTTTGCCCCTCTTGGGAGACCTCTCTACTTCCATGGTTAGTTGTGTGGAAGGACTGAGAGGACCCCTGATCGTGCTTAGATCCTTCATCGTGTTGGGATTCCTCATGGTGCTGAGATCCTTGGGATCCCCCATGAGAGTTGGATGGTGGGGAATCGCATTGCTTGGACTTTTGATGATGAGAACCACCTTCATATCCCTGTTGATCATTGCTCTCTTGGCCACTGGGACTTGCAGTGTGTTCGGAGGCCATGGAGTTATGAGGAGGAGACCGGGTAGCATCTAAATAATATCCAATGGGTCTAGTAATTTGTTTAACTCGTGCCATAAAAATGAGGGATTTTAGGGTCTTGAAGTGCTTTATATAGTCTTTTTTAAAGCACTTTGGGGTTTTTCTTTTAAATTAGGGTTTTTTGAGTGCACCCCCTCCCCCCTAGTCTTTTGTCGCCAGTTCAATAATACTTAATCTTCACCACCCTCCCTCCCAACCCACTCACCCTTCTGCCTGCCATGTCACACATGCAATTCTGTAATTTCCAAACAAATTTGTGAATTTTAGAATCTATAATTGACTCAAAATAGTCTTAACTTTATTTAGCAAACATTTTATATTTGGGGCTCTCTTAGGACCCAACGCCTCCCCTATCTGACTCTACATTACAACCAAAGCGCAACCCCTTGGCTCCCTGTTGAGGACTTCCAAGTAGCATATCTCCTTGACTTATTGACATGTTGAACCGCTTTTGCGAGACTTCAGACCTCTACCTTATCGTGCTTGAGAGTCCTAGCCTCTAGCCTATCTATAAAACCAATTGAACATTTCGTGTAGTGCATTGCTTCATGTGATACCACCCCCATGCCTTGTATTCTTGAAGTATGCTGCCTTTGCTTTGTAGTTCGATTTCTCCATTTCTTGAGTATTCCAAATGGACAGAGGGCCCCATTGCTCCATAAACCATGGTGCATGTGCA
This sequence comes from Dipteris shenzhenensis, assembly GCF_047967505.1. Taxonomy (NCBI): domain Eukaryota; kingdom Viridiplantae; phylum Streptophyta; class Polypodiopsida; order Gleicheniales; family Dipteridaceae; genus Dipteris; species Dipteris shenzhenensis. The sequence continues at coordinate 17,136,258 of NC_141607.1, forward strand.
TAAAAAATATGCTGTAAAGAAAAACATTGTAATAGAAACATAAACTGACTCAAGTTCAAAGCACAAAATTTCAACCTAAGGAGGATTACCATGTAATGTGTAATATGTGACTCCCCCCATGCTTCCACCATCAATGATATGAATTCTCCCAGTGCTGTCCTGAATCTCTCATAATAAAGCTCATATGTTTGACCTTGTCTAAGCAACTTTATAAATGCATCAAGATTTTGTCCACAGTTTTGCTCTCAAAGTAGCAATTTGCGGATGTGAAGCTTGATTTGTAGTGCACTCACACAAAGCTTTCTAGTACTCCCAACCTAGGGTGCTTTGAGCCAATGTATGTTTTTCTTTATTAGCATTGTGGTTGGACAAGGACCTCCTGGCCTTTCCTCCACCCATGGGCACTTTAGCAAGAAGATTTTGTGTCTTTCTTGATTGTTTCTTGTCCTGCTTAAGCTTCACATTGCCTCCGCGAAGTCCCATTAGTGAGAGTAGTTCTTTAGCTTTTGCAATGCATTGTGCAAATACTTGCTGTGGCCTCAAATTCCAAGCATAAACTAGATGGAGATAGAGTAACTTATCAAGTATATGCAATTCAGCATGCAAAGTATACATGTGTACCTGCTCCAATGGAATTGGTAGAATGGGGTCCCACTTAGGATCATTTTTGTGATGATCAAGGGCTGCACTTTGGTTGCAAGAAAGGATGTCATTTTCCCACTGTAGGCTTCCCTTTTGCATCTTCTAAGAGTGGGTGCAATACAAGCATGTCCATTTTGCATTTGCACCTATATCACAACCATACAAGCACTTGAGGGTCTTCAAATCACCAGCTAGATGCCATTCAAGTTGAAACATTCCATGCCCATCCACTATTAATATTTGCCCTGCCTCTTGTCTTTGAATAATCGATGAGATGCCGGTTCTCTCCAAAACCCACTTCAGTGTCTTGTGGCACTTCTTTGGGGTCTCAAAGGCTACAAGCCACCATATGTCCTTCTCAAATTGGACTGAGAAACCCTGCTCAACTTCCTCATCCCCTTGGGCAAAATGCAAGGCATTGTTCAGAAGACAAATGCTCACCCTCTCTAGCTTGTGCTCTTTTACCAACTGAGCTTCATCCATTTTTATAACAAATACTAGCTTGCCATCTGTACAATGAAAGAGAAATACATTAAGGATATATAAATGAGAAGAAATAAAGTTGAATGCGAAGAGGGAATTTCTCTTACCTTCTTCTCTCATCCCATAGAATTTGACCATGGCTCTTTGCAAATTCTCTACATCCACGTAAACATTAGCATTCATCTCAAATGTTTGGATGCCAGATTTCATTTTACTCTTTTAAGTCATTGTGCCACTTACACAATGGTATCCTTCAAGCTTTTCTCTAGCACATTGGTTTGTTTCTTGACATGCAAGCCTTACAGACCACGGTGTTGGCAATGGCATTGTAGATATCTTATACTTTTCCTCTATAGCAGACTTGAAAATCTTTAAATAGAGTTGTAAGCTTCACGACTTACACCAGCAGCATCACAAGCTCCAAGCACCTCCTTTGCTGGCACGAGACCCTTGAAATCCTTCATTACCTCTCTAGCAACTTGTTCACATAGCCCTTTTTGTCTAGGGTCCTTCAACACTTCCATGACATCACTTGGCTTTATTAAACTTCTTAGAACATATGAAGGATTACTATCATCCATTTCCATTGTTCCCATCACATCCTCCATGAAATTCCTAAAGTAGATTACAAATGAGTCTTAGTGGAAACAATGCAACACCACAAATATTTTGGAGTAAGAAATTTCATTGACAATTTGGGGAACTAACCTTACAACCCATATTCTCCTCTTTTGGGCACCACTATTTGTTGACAATGCATCCATAGATTGCAATTGTCTTTTCCTCTCCTTCAGTCCCAAAGGTGTTCCCTTCAAGTTTTGTACTCATTCTATTGACTTCTCTCGTTCCTTCTCCACAGCACGTTGAACTTGGCCATAGATAGACCTTTCCAAATCTTGTTTTCTTTTAGCGAGCTTTTGGATTGATTCTTCCAATTCATGTCGCTCCAAGTCCAATGCATGTGTTTTGTTACTAAGTTCTTTGTTTTGCAATTGGAGACCCTGCATACTATTATGCATTGCCATAATAGTAATATTTGCCAAATGTGCAAGTTCTTCTGCTTGGGCTCTCTGCACCTTGCTTGCATACATAGCCAATGTCTGAGAATGGTTCAATTGATTGCAATAACCGAGCAATCCAACATGTCCCTTGCCAACAAATCGAACAACATCATGTAGTGGAGTACACTTTGAGGAGTTCCACTATATCCTAAGCAATGTGTGCTTGCATATTCTACATCTAGTTGTAGGTTCACATGGTACTTATTGGATATGTCCTTGAATGGTGCCATGAGTACTCAAAGAGAGGTATCAGTGATGCAGGCTAAAATGTGGGGGAGAGCTGGCAAAGATGGAGTAGTGAGAGGGAGAAAGTAGCAAGGAAGAGGGAGGAGGAGAAGCAGATGAGGGAAAGAGGAAGAGGAGGAGGAGAGTAGGGTGACAGGTGTTGAAGGGAGGGAAGGAGCTACTACAGAAGGGAGGAGGAGGGGAGAGATGCTATAGGAGGGAGGAAGAGGGGAGAGATTCTACAAGAGGGAGGAGCCGAGGAGAGGGAGCTTGGGTAGTTGGAGAAGGAGGGAGAGGAAGGAGGGAAAAGGAGCTAGAAGGAGGAGGAGGAGGGGAGACGGAGGAGGGAGGAGGAGGAGCAAGACGGAGGAGGGGAGAGGAGGGAGGGGGAGGGAGGGAGAGGGAGAGGGAGGAGGAGGAGGAAGGGAGGGAGGGAGGGAGGGAGGAGGGCCTTGAGTTGGGGGAGGGAGAGAGAGGGAGGGAGGGAGAAAGAGAGAGAGAGGGAGGGAGGGAGATTGAAAATTTGAAATTCAAATTTCAAAAAGTGGCCCCCTCCCCTCATTGATGGGGGGAGAGGTGGGCTCAAATGTGGGCTTTACCCACCTAGGTTCGGCTGGTTAGGCCTCTTTGGGACCCTCCAAGCCCCTTGCATTAGCCCACTAAGCATTCCCTAATCCATTCCTTATGAGGCCCTTTTGAGACCCCAATTCTCCTGTAATGATTATTTCAAATGTTGCCGGTGCTACAAGTATAATCAACATTTCCATGTATCACCTTCCCCTCATACTATTCATGGCACATATTTCTGTCTTCCATGTTCGATATGTCTAGCCAAATTGTGGAAATGTGCAAATTACTTGACAAATATCTTTCAAAATTATGGTTGTCTATGAGCATGTCTATCCAACATACAAATGAAGGTAACATTTTATTTGATAATCAAATGAAAACTAGCTGTCTTATGCCAACCTTTGATTCAAGGATATTAATGTAATGCAAGCTAGAAGCTAGTTATACAAACAAGTATTTATTTCCTATTTTATGCATTTGGAGCCAAATATTCCTTTGAGTTATAGTGTAACAAGATATGACAATACTTGCCTTTGAATTATAACAAATGCATTATTTGTGCTCAACGTGATTATACTTAATGTTCTTTTGTGTAAATATTAGCACCACCAATATAAAACATAGGCACACAAGGTTCATCATCTACTTCATAGGAATAAGATATGACAATAGGAGATTGTCACACATGTGGAAGAAGGTTATCATCTACCCCATAAGACTAAGGATTGGTAGTCCAATTAGAGAAAAGCATTAGGGCTAGGTAAGACAGAAACAATTGCTACATAATTGATTATTGGTTGTCAACATCAATTATATTTTTATAGGTTTTTTATATACTAGGAACCTATTTTAAATCAATTTTATTTTGCACCAATTGATTAGCACTACAAATTTGTGGAAACTTGACTCTTGCTTATAATGGATTTCTAGGAAAACTATAGGCATTCACATCTCTTCTCTCCACCATTAACAAGAGGTTTAGGAGGATGATTGGAGCAGTCTTGGTCATTGTATCTAAGGGAATTGATTATGTTCGAAGGATGCATTTCTTGTGGATCCATCCGGCATCCATCAATTGGAGAAACATGGCGTGTTGGATTTAATTTAATAAATGTGAGCAGTTCGGATCGAAGTCAATTACAACACCGATCCTCATGGCTTCTCTTGTCTCTCAACCTCGATCTCCATCTCAATCTCTCAGCAACTATTTCCATGAATGCTCATGCATCGGAGTATGGAAGAAATCAGAAGAGGTAGTTTAAGGAAGGGCTTATGTTTTTGTTGCTCTTTTGTAGAAGCTTTGGTTCCACTTTGTTGTGTTATGCATTGGGCAATTTAGATATGTGCCCCCTGAAGTTTTTCAAGGAAAAGTGTAGCATTCCATGGACTATGCCAAATTGGATGACGAAGAGGCATTCTGTTTACTTTAAGATTAGTGTGTGGTGGTGGTGGGTTTCATAAAGTCTGCTTTGGACACTACTGTAGAGGAAACCAAAGCAAACAAAGGTACCAAAATGATTTTGGCCATCCTATGCATGTACACAATCACAATCTGGAGAGAATTTTCGGTGAGAATCCTAAATTTAGGCTATATTTTGGCAACAGGGAATGGTTGTAAGCCTTGCACATTATTCTACTAGAGGACATATTAAACTACGAACCATGGGGTGTGTCATTGGGATTGCTCTACATGAATCAGTTGTTAGAGTTTCTCATTCCCAAGTCCAACCAAGTGTTTTGGCTGAGCATCCTCTCCATGCTCCTCTCTTCGGCATAGACGGTTTCCAGTCTCTTTATCCGTTTCTTACGTTTGCATCATGCAATGATTAATCTTATGCTCTATTGTTTGATCTCTTTCATGATTGTAGAGATGGGAAACTCCCAAATTCATGGAATCTTATCTGATGTGGAGCTAGCTGATGCAAAAATATGGCATGGTGTTGCAACATTCATGGCTTGCTACGGGCTTCCCACCAGTCATGATTAAGAAAGGGTGTGTTGATATAAGCATCAATGGTGTATACAAGGTCAAGGTGGTACATATTTTCCACTTTAAAGCACTTTAAGAGATGGCCACCTTTAAATGAAGTATCGCGATGGAAAATAATCATAAAATCAATTTTGGGTGCTTTTTAATAAAGAGGATCCTAGAAAATACTACAAACTATCTTTCTTTATTCTAAAAGCACTTAAAAAACAATGTTCTCATACACCACTTTTTCGTCCACCTTATCTTGCTATCACCCTTGAATTTTATTGTTGATATTTGCCTCAATAATGCTAGAGTTCTATGGGTATAATTTTAGGTTCACAAAACCATTCCTCATAAGATTTCTCATATTTCTCCACTTGACCTCACCTTTGATGATCAATCATTTTGCCTAGCTACTCCTAAAGAAAAGATGTAATAGGAAGTTTAACTTATGGAGTGTACTAGGTATAGGAGGTATCTGAATTCGACTCTTGTATTAGACAAGATTTTGAAATAAGAAAAAAGCGAATAGTTAACCTACAAGAGCATTAAATTAATTTGTATCATTATTCAAAAATTCAATGCAAAAGACATGTATTATTCATATGTCAATAAATGAATAAGAACCAATAATTATATGTCAGGTTGACAAAAGCAAGAATACATTTATAATTCATGAATTGGAACATCAAAATCTTATGAGGCATAACCTATATCCTTTAATTTATATTAGAAACGGCAATTGAGCCATGCTTTCTTCTTGCTATAATGTCGATCCTTGACCACCGATAACAATGAAAGCACTTGCTTGCACCTCATCTATTTTGATGTTTGGCATCTCATTCTCCACTTACATCTCTTCAAAGATATATCTCTTTCATGGGGTTATATGAATTACATACTAAGACAAACGATAGAGGCAAATATTAGCATTATGGTGTGTTTAGAACATTATCCACGTTGTTTGGACTAATATTTACAGGGATAAATTTGATAAATTTGCCAAAAAATCAACATAACTTTCTCAAACAAGCTTCAAATTTAGCCCTCCAAGTACTCAAATAAATTGGAGCAAGTCATCTAAACCCATCTATAATGTTAGATTGTTTTAATTCTAGCTTACAAAAGACTTGCATTTGAAGTTAAGTATCATTTAAACCCATGAAATCCTTAAGTAACATAGGAATTGAGGGTGCTCTCAATGAAAGCAAGAACGGAAGAGAGAGAGAGAGAAACAAAGAGCCACACAAGTTTTCGTGGGTGCAAAACACCCTAATCTTCTTTTTCATTCATTTATATATGTGTTTGAGTATTGCACATAACCGGGGTAAAGGTATAGTGACCTTGAACCCCCACAACCTCCCACTTAAAGGACGATGTGCCTTTAAGGGAGAACAACTAGGGAGCATACTATCCAATGCCCATAAACCGCTGACTAGGTAGACTCTTCGTTAGCATATCTCTAGGGTTATCATCTGTATGAACCTTAACAAGCTCTATGCGCTTGTCCTCAAGTACCTCCATGATGAAATGGTACCTGACCTTGTGTTTGGTCTTTGCATGAAAGATTGGATTCCATGCTAGCTAAATAGCACCCATAGAATCGCTACGCAATGTCGGTACACCTATATGAATCCCCAAATCTCCCACTAGCCAATCAAGCCATATAGCCTCCTTGCAACCCTCTGTGGCTGCAACATACTCAGCCTCTGTGGTAGACAAAGCAATGCACTTCTGTGCATGAGACATCCACGACACTGCACCACTTGCAAAGGTGAACACATAACTAGAAGTGGATCTCCTATTGTCCACATGCCTTCTTGCATAGTCTCAATCTGTGTACCCAAGTACAACATGTCTTCTCTACCAAAGCAGATGCACATCTCCTTGGTACCCTTCATGTACCTCATGATGCACTTAACTGCCTCCCAATGCCTCTTTCCTAGATTAGCCATATACGGGCTAACAACTCCCACTACAAATGCAATGTGTGGTCTAGTAGCTATCATAGCATACACAAGACTCCCAACTGCTGATGCATAAGGAACCTTGGCCATCATGGCCCTCTCCTCATCTAATTTGGGACTATTTGTATGACTCAATTTTACATATGGAGGCAATGGAGTACTCATTGCCTTTCATACATAAGACTCCCAACCGCTGATGTATAAGGAACCATGGCCATCATGGCCCTCTTCTCATCTGATTTGGGACTATCGGGAGGTAACAAGCTAAGGGTGTCCACTTCTGGACCACTTTCGGGTGAGTGTGACACCCGCTCGAGTGAAAATACAAAGGTTTTGCTTCGGTCTCCAATACCTCGATCGAGGTATAAGCTCCAATGAAAATCACACACGAGCACAACTGAGCCAAGCCAATACCTCGATCGAGGTACTGTGCTTTTTCACCGGACCGAGCCTCTTTGCTGGCAAGCCAGCTATACATGCCACATCTACCTCGTTCGAGGTATTGTGGCAGTCCACTCAACCTCGATCGAGGTCAGGTGGCATGTCCAGCATACCTCGATCAAGGTATGTGCCATCCGACTGGGCAGCCAACAGGGCGGATGACATACCTCGATCGAGGTATGCTGGACACATGACTTGGCATCTCGCTTCTGCCAACATACCACGATCGAGGTATCGTGGCATGTCAAAACCTCCATCGACGTGGATGTACTGAGATGTATCGGCATGTCACAATACCTCGATCGAGGTATTGTGGCATGGCAATACCTCGATCGAGGTAGATGTGCCGAGATGTATGGGCATCTCAAGAATACCTCGATCGAGGTATCGTGGCATGCCGATACCTCAATCGAGGTAGATGTGCCGAGATGTATGGGCATCTCAAGAATACCTCGATCGAGGTATCGTGGCATGCCAATACCTCGATCGAGGTAGATGTGCCGAGATGTATGGGCATGTCAAGAATACCTCGATTGAGGTAGCTAAACCCTAATTTTTCTTATAAAAGGAGAGCGACCCCCCTCATTCCGCATACCTCGATCGAGCTCTGCCTCATCCACCGATTTCGGATTTGCCGGACTTCGACGGAATTGTGCGAGCGACGGAGAGCCACAAACGGACATCGACGGAGATGGACGGAGCAGGAGCGGGAGAGTCCAGGTAGCGTTTTTTTTTATGTAGCATTTTCTTTTTGGTAGAATTTGATTAAATTTTAGTTTATAAGAAAAATTATAAAATGCATTTTAATGTTTTTCTGAAATTTATGAATTACGAGATTTTTTATTTAAAATGTGAAAATTAAAATTTTTTAAAAAAATAGGGCTTTTTTTAGTAAGTAAAAAAACGTTCATATTAATAATTATAAAATATTTATAAATTTGAAATGCATTTGTAAATTTTTTTTTTAATTTTTAAATTACGACATTTATAATTTAAAATGTGAAAATTTTAAATTTAAAAAACGTAATTTAAAATTTTAGTTTAAAAGAAAAATTATAAAATGCATTTTAATGTTTTTCTGAAATTTATGAATTACGAGATTTTTTATTTAAAATGTGAAAATTAATTTTTTTTTTAAATAGAGATTTTTTTAGTAAATAAAAAAACGTTCATATTAATAATTATAAAATATTTATAAATTTGAAATGCATTTGTAAATTTTTTTTTTAATTTTTAAATTACGACATTTATAGTTTAAAATGTGAAAATTTCAAATTTAAAAAACGTTTAATGAGGCATTTTTTATTCAAAATGTGAAAATGTTCTATATTTTTGTTTTTTTTATGTAGCATTTTCTTTTTGGTAGAATTTAATTAAATTTTAGTTTATAAGGAAAATTATAAAAAATTTCTAAATTTATAATGCATTTTAATGTTTTTTGAAATTTATAAATTACGACATTTTTTATTAAAAATGTGAAAATGAATTTTTTTTAAATAAATAGAGCTATTTTTATTAAATAAAAAAGCGTTCATAGGAATAATTATAAAGTATTTATAAATTTAAAATGCATTTGTGAATTTTTTTTTAATTTTTGAATTACGACATTTATAATTTAAAATGTGAAAATTTTAAATTTAAAAAACGTTTAATGAGGCATTTTTTATTCAAAATGTAAAAATGTAAAAATTAGGTTTTTAAAAATCATCTTTAGGAATGGCCACTAGTTGAGGTGGATTGCCCAACCAAAATAGGAAATGAAGATACAAGACATTTTGTATAAGACTCACTCGACTTATCAAATTAATACACAAACATAAACCTACTAGTCAACTATTGGAGTTGGACATTAAAGATTGACTAGTGACATGGTTAGTGACCAAAGCTTGAAGTTGACTAGACACTTTGGGACAAGCAAGTTCTTTAGAAGGAAACTAGGTTTAAGCTTGGGTAATCATCCCTAATATATTGGGAAATTACTAATGATAAATCATCCTTTAACTATTTGGCAATTAGTAAGGATCGATTCTACTAGGAAATATGTTGAAGGCATATGTCCCCTATTAGTCAATAGATTGATTAGACTAAGCATGCATGATAAGGCTATAGCTTGGAAATGCCTAGATAGTGGCTTAGTCCAAATCTTCAATATCCCTTAAGAAGACATGAAATAATGGCTTAGACCTTAAGAAGACATGGAATAGTTTGCAAATGTCTAATTCTTCTAAGTTATGCATAGACTCTAGCATAACTGAAAAAAGAATATTACAAGATTGAGAATATTTGGATGGGTCTTCAAGAACTCGTATATTACGGTCTGTGCCTATAAACTGTTTGAGATTCTTATGCTATCACTATGGCATGCTTTAGATCTAGCACTTTGATCATGTTTGTTGTCTAGTTCCATAATTCATCTACTTCTCTTATATGTATAAGAAGAAAGAAATACGCCTTAGAGAAACTGAAAGTTTAACTAGAATACCTAACATTCATTGCACATGGGACTCTAGTGGATCTATATTCATTCCACATTCATGCTAATATATGCAAGTGTTTTGATCAACTATAGACCTAAGTTCAAATAGAGCCTGTTAATGACTGAATCTCTCCTAATCATCCCTTAATGATCATAGATAATAGTATGGGCCACTATAAGGATTGGTTAGGAGCTATTTTTGAAATGCCAAACTTTGAAATGAAGTCAATATTCATTGTGTTGAGGAATATTTGTCGGGTGGATCTAGTTGAAGAGAGAAATCCATGTTGCATAACATTTGTCTGAGTTGAGCAGCCTCAAATCGACTTAAGAGAGAGAGAACTCCATAACCTTCAAGAGTCGACATTTGAAGCATCCCATTCCATGTTGTTTGCTACATGGCAGCTCGCCATGTGGCACACATACATCCCTTTTTGCACTATAGGGAAACCTATGACTAATGTTAACAACATTTATCTTGTCTTTTACAAATGAGTAAGATGTTTTCCCAAAAAGACTTTGTAACAATAATCACGTGAACCACCTCATAACCAAAATAGTATGGATGCTACATATCTCCTTTCCCTCGTTGAAACTATGTCACACATGGAATGTCAACCACATGCTCAAGGAATTATATGCTAGTTTCATTGTAAGCAAGGGTGGTCTCTTTCTTGCTAGTCCAACCATAGGCAACGGTGACGCTTATTACTTGAGCTCAACCAAAATTAACATTAGTTATCGTATGCAACCCTTCCCATTGCATAGGGACATCCAAGGATTTAATTTTCAAAGTTTTTGAATCCTCTTCTAGGGATCTTGTGCCCTTTGTTGTTGCTACGTATGTGGATGATCTCATTCCAAAACTATTTTTACAACTAGAAGTCGAGTGAGTCTTATACAAAATGTCTTGAACCAAGTGATGATCTATAGGAATGGCCACTAGTTGAGGTGGATTGCCCAACCAAAATAGATAATATTGAAAAGGCTTAATTATTTTCTCAAAGTTCTCGCTTTAAAAGGTCTGTAGTGTGAACCCGCTCTCTTTTTTAATGTGTAGTCTGAGAAATACTAGATGCGCCTTGCTTGTGTATCGTTCAAAGTAATGTATTAGGTATCCTTCTATCTCCTCCATATCTATTGCAAACCCAAGGCAGTAAAGCATTCAAAGAAGGTCTTATTAACCAAACCTCTCCACTATCTGTCCTTAGTATAGGGGCCATTAGTGGACAATGTGGTCCTTACACCACATGTGGAAAAGTTTCATATTGGATAAAAAGTGAAAAAAGGGAAACATATAAGGAAAAAATATTTGAGACATCTAAGTTTAAAAATGCAACAACTAGAGTGAAAAAATTCTAATCAAAATTAAGAATTATTAATAATATTGATTAATATTGAGCCACACATTTGGCCCATCTACCGGTAGGTGCATAGGATCTATCTCATCAAGGAGTACGTACAAATAGTTTTCATTACGTTTATAGATTATAAGTCATATTGAATAGAATATTATTTTCATTACCCAAATAGAATATTAATTTCCATGTGTTTTTTTTGTGCATGCGCCAGCCCCAGCGCACAGGTTCTAGCACCACTATTCGTATGCAGATAGAGATGCTGAGAGCTGAGATGAGGGCACTGCAGGATGCTAGGGCACCCCCTCACTTGGTTGCGAGCCTGGATTTAGTTATTGAGGCTCTGAGTCGATTGGACACAGTTGAGGATGTTGTGGATAGCTTTCAGGCACAGGCTGAGGCGGAGATCACTAGTGGTGGCTTGGATTGGAGAGCCATTCGACAGTTGTTTCAGCGGGAGTCACATCACAGGGAGGCCTTGGAGGATATGTTTTGGGATGGTCACACCGAGGCGATGCGACCACGATCAGGGCTCCCCTTGCATATTTTACGGTGTAGGCACCCCATCATAGCAGCACACATTTATCCGAGATATCTCGCTGCGAATGGTGGTCGATTGCCTCATAACCGCCAGATAGCCAGGTCATTTGCCATGCAGCTTTACGCTGAGTTTGTCCTTGGTCATCGGGTGGACTACCTCAGTACCCGTCCAGGATTAGGAGCGGGACGTGGTAGGATGGGGCGTCAGGAGCGTCAGATTGTAGGTGTTCGGCATCGACGCGAGGGACCAGAGTTGCACACCATCCCTGCACCGGCATTGCGAGCGGTGGGAGGATAGATTAGGGGGGATGTTCATTCAGTGGCATCATCCTTGCAGCACATGGTCTCTGCCCTATCGAGATCTATTGCGATTCCACCTCCCCCACCTCGATCATCGATGGAGAATCCCACATCTACACCACCTCCCATATCTACGGCGCCTCAGCACGAGTTGGAGGCTCGAGACACATGGATTGCAGAGTTGGAGGCATTGTTGGCCGAGTCTAGGGACGAGGTTAGTTATTTTGATTATGTTAGTTTATTTTTTTGTAGCGTGTTTTGAACTGAAGTTTTTTGGTTAATTCTCACCATGTACGCGACATGTTTGCATTGCAGGCACATCTATTGCGTCAGGAGATGGAGTCTCGCGTACGACTATTGCAGACAGATTTGGAGGAGCAGAGGATTCGGACACGCATAGCATACCATCGCGCAGAGCACTATATTTTGCAGTTGAGGCATATTAGTCATGATCCATCACGCCATAGGATCGACCCCAGCGTGGCCCTATACCCTGCTCCTCTTGTAGATGTGCCGACTAGATCGCGGGGTGAGACTCACCTACGCTCCTGATGGAATGGAAATCAAGAGTGCCAGGCACAGAACGACAATCAAAAGGCCTCGACCGATCAAGACTCCCAATGTCCACGCACCAAAAATACCGGCTCACCACCCTATCATCATGCGACTGAAACGAGGACGTAGCACTAGTGGATAAGTGCTGTGGCTGCACCACCGCACCACATCATGTGCATCCTTGAAGCGATCGGCACTGTGACACAACTGGTATCGACGCAAAGCACGCTTCACGCAAGCACCTGCACCATCGTGCTCTCCCTTACCGTGCCCTGTCTCGAAGTAGCTCCATGTGATCGGAATGCCTGTCTCACGGTGCCATCTGCAGAACCAATAAAACTGTCTAGCAAATTTGAACTAACCACCGCAACCGTCTGACCAGATCTAGCACCGCTGCCATGTGACACCATGATCCCTCAAGAAACTATCATGCAAAGTGAAGCAATGCTGCACAAAATGGGCATCATGCGATCGATCATCACTAATGTAGAAGTGATACTCTCGCACAATGATGCGTGAGTCCATGGTGCTATCAATGCCATCCACATGAGCCTGTGCATGATGATAGCTAATGTGCACAAATATAGCAACCTGCAATAGGGCATTGAAAAAAAAATATGACTATTGAAATAAATCAATATAATGAGGCGGGGAAAAAATCAATACTCAATCACACGTCACCTGTTCGGAGAAATAATACTCCGATTGGATCTCATGCTGTGGTGCAAAGGTGTAATTCTCCGCAAAGTCCACCACTGAGACAACCACCCCTATAGGAAATGTCCTAAAAAATGCACGAAACTGACGATCCTCCCATTTCGCAGTGTGCGAGTGGCGTATGTAGCGGTACAGCTTCCCTCGAAAACAGTCAATGAATACAACACGTCGTGTCTCCTTCCCCACAAGCTGCAACCTCCTCGACTGTGCACCACCATCTAATGTCAAGGTACAGTACTCATACTGCTGCCAACGAACCATCTGCACATCACAAGTATCTAGTGCAACTCGTGGCACTCTAGCAAAGTCACCACACAAAGTACACGTGCCTTCCACACAATCAAGGGAGTGGAATAAAGCATCACCATCTCGTGTACACAATATGGAATGAATGAAGTCGCGAGGGCTAGTAGGAACCACTCCCCTATGACCATCAAGGGAACGGAATACGTCATACATCAATCCAAAATCCACATGGTAGCGACAACAGCATGTGTCACGCTCCTGAGAGCATCGCACAAACCATGGCCTGCATCGCTCAAATGACCTCTGCCCAATCTTGAACTCCGGGTGTGCCTCTACAAACTGAGTGTACAACTCAGTCTGGGTACACTCCAAAAAACATGCACCATGCTCAATGTACACACCGCGTGACACCCTCTTCCGCAATGCCTTCTTGAACACCGGGGATGCTCTGCAATGCTCCTCCCAAAACTGTTGTATGAAGGACCTAGTGGAATCATCCAACAATCGATCGCTGGGAGGTGCACGACCACTTGAAGCCCAAAGAGCATCAGTCTCACTATCCTCTAGACTCTGCCTCCTAATGATGCCTGCTCGCAATGTGCGCGGTGCAATCTGAAGAAGACGTGAAGCGGTACACACATGGCCTATCATATGAGGTCTACTAATGGCAGCCACAATAGCACGACATGCTGCCAAGGCATCACTGGAGTTCCTATGCTTAATAGAAGCATAGGAACGTCGAACACTGCTAAGGACCTCGCTAGATACAACCCTATCTCTACGTGCACCAAGACCAGCAAGCCTCCTACACTCTACCAAGTCAGGGTGATCAATCACGGATGTAAGAAGAGAAGACTGCGAAGCTGGTGTGAGGTCACAGAAAAAGACTGCACAATCTTGCTAGTACGACGACGGATAGTGGACTTCGGCAAGTCACATCGTGAAGCAACACTGCTGCTGCAAGGTGGGGCAAGGGGATCAATGGGAGATGGTAGGGTGGACGGGGGAAGGGAGGCGCCAAGCGGAGCGGGGGGAGGGGGAGGGGGAGGGGGAGGGGGGAGGGTGGAGGGGGAAGAGGTAGAGGTGGAGGCAGGTGGCTAGGGGAAGGGCGGAGGCTAGAGGTAAGGACCTCGCTAGATACAACCCTATCTCTACGTGCACCAAGACCAGCAAGCCTCCTACACTCTACCAAGTCAGGGTGATCAATCACGGATGTAAGAAGAGAAGACTGCGAAGCTGGCGTGAGGTCACAGAAAAAGACTGCACAATCTTGCTAGTACGACGACGGATAGTGGACTTCGGCAAGTCACATCGTGAAGCAACACTGCTGCTGCAAGGTGGGGCAAGGGGATCAATGGGAGATGGTAGGGTGGACGGGGGAAGGGAGGCGCCAAGCGGAGCGGGGGGAGGGGGAGGGGGAGGGGGAGGGGGGAGGGTGGAGGGGGAAGAGGTAGAGGTGGAGGCAGGTGGCTAGGGGAAGGGCGGAGGCTAGAGGTAGGGGAGCGGATGAGCATGGGGGGACAATGGAGGTGGGGGTGGGGGTGGAGGTGGGATGTAGAGGTAGAGCTGGAGGTGGATCAGTGGTGGCAGCGCGAGCTCGAGCTCTAGAGGCTCTCTTGCACTCACGAGCCTTCCGCTTGCGCTCCTCGTCAATGAGATTTGGGGGGGGTTCCTACATCTTTCACGTCTACTAGCTCTACGGCTTTGAGAACCCATTCTCAATGAAAGTAGGATGGAAGGTGTGACAAAGTGATGAGGAGGCAAGAATGGCTAAGAATGGGTGAAATGAACCAAAACGTGGTGTCTTATAGAGAGCCTCAACTCATCCACTAGATTGCTCTTAGATTGCTCTTCATTATTATTGGTGGAGAGGTGCTAAGATTGATACTAATTGGCTTAGTTTTGGTGGAGAGGTCTGCTATGCCCAGAGCCCCGATCAGACCTTATACCTCGATCGAGGTATTTAGTGCATTGCACATGTATGTATGAACCTCGATCGAGGTATCTCTAGGTGTCCTCGGTCACATACCTCGAACGAGGTATTGTATGCCTCACCCAGGTTATATACCTCGATCGAGGTATTGTATGCATCGCACATCGTCATGTGTATACATCTGGCTGATGTGGCACCATGCGTGGTCATGATGTGGTAATATAGTCTCTTCCTGCATGGTCATGATGTGGTACTGGGCCTCTTCGATGACATTGAAAGGTGATGTGGCATGATGAGTTGGCATTCATGAGGTGGTAGATTGACATGGCAAATTGAGGTGGAGGGATTGGTGACGTGGCAAGGTTGAGGAGGTATGCCAAGGTGGCATTGTGTGATCACATGGCTGATGATGTGTAATGATGCGGTGGCACATGTGGCAGCACGTGTGGCAATGTAAGGTGACATGGCAGGGAGTGATGTCACATCTGCTTGATGAGATGGCACCACGTGGTCTAACAACGTGGCATGGTTTTGATGACTCAGCCTTCCACATGGGCAGCATGCAGACTCCAAAGGCTTGCCACTAGGATCGGTGATGCTCCTAGCCTACCTCACCAAGCCTAATACCAAGCCTACCTTGTCTTGGTATTAGGCTTGGGTGGCCCTTTTTCCCCCACAAAAGGGAGATTTAATTGTTGGAGGCCATATCGTACGTTTCCCTTACTCAAATTTAACCAAAATTTTTTCCTCTTATTCATCATGTAGAGGACTAAAAATATTGACATTTTTGAAATGTTTGGTTATGTTTGAGAATTACTAGATTTATTTTTAATATTCTTTGTTGATCCTCTAAGGAGTAAAAGTAAAAATTAAACTTCAATCTTCCTAAATCTAACCGTTGGATTTGGGATTTGATGATTCAACCACACACCCTTATGTGCCTACTAACCTTCCACCGAATTGGATTTGCTTAATTATTCAAAATACTAAAAAAATGTGGTGTGCTACTAAAATGCATGTATTTTATGACTTTATTTATTATAAATAATTATTTATAATTAGATAAATCATTCAAAAAATTACCAATAAATCAAGTTAAGCTCTACATAATGAAAAGAGACCACTTACAAAGTTTCAATAACATTTAATCTAAAATGAGTGAGAAATTTAGAATTTAATATGACACTCTTTGTTCGTGACAAACGTGTGACCACCCTGGAACCATGCCGTGTGACACAAAGAAATTTTTTGTGTGTGCATCGAATTTTCAATCAGACTATACGATTGTGTGCACAATAGCAAGTGTGATGTTGTGTCAGAAGACTTCAAAGACTAGATCCATAGGGAAGTAGGTGAGATTTGCATTTTTGTGTGCTAAAAAGCTTGTTTTTCCACCTCCTTAGGATTGGGGAGTGAACAAAAAGTGGACACCCTTAGCTTGCTACCACCCTATCTGTATGACTCAGTTTCACATATGGAGGCAATGGAGTACTCACTGCCTCCCCCCCCTCCATATTGAAATGCTGCAATACTTTTGTAACATACTCCTTTTATGAAAGCCAAAGGAGTTTCCTACTCTGATCACGCGTGATGCGCATACCAAGAATATGACGTGCAAGTCCCAAATCCTTCATATCAAAGGCCTCATGCAACTTGGCCTTTAATGCATCTAGCTCATAAGTATTCTTGCTAGCCAATAGCATATCTTCCATATATAGTGCCAGGATTATCAGGCTATTATCCTTAGCCCTTTTAGTATAGAGGCAGTGATCAATTTCACTCCTGAAATCCTAGGACCGAATGAAAGCATCAAACTTCTAATACCATTCTCTAGGCGCTTGCTTAAGACCATAGAGACTTTTCTTCAGCTTGCAAACTAAATGCTCTTTGCCCTTTTCTTCAAAACCTTCTGGCTGCACCATGTAAATTTCCTCATGCAGATCCCTATGCAAGAAAGTTGTCTTGACATCCATCTGCATAAGCTACATATCTTTTGCTACCACTAGTCCAAGCATGCATCTAAGAATGGTCATCTTCGCAACTGGAGATAATATCTCATCACAGTCCACACCCTTCTCTTGCTTGAACCCTTTGGGCCTTGTACATAGGTACATCATCACCTGTGACCTTCATCTTGTAGACCCATTTACATGGCAATGCTTTCTTTCCATGCGGTAAAGAAACCAAGTCCCAAGTCTTATTGGAACTCATCTATGATTGCATAGCATACTCCCACTTGCATTGATCCTCGCACATCATAGCCTCTTTGTAGCAAGAAGGCTCCCTGTAGTCAATAAGCATCACGTAGCCTACCCGTGGAACAAACCTATCAGGCGGTCTAGACACTCTAAATGATCTTCTCAAGGGCATTTCAGCTTGCTGTCCCACCTACATATCAACCACATTTGGCTCATAATTTCCACCAATAGATGATATATCATCTGCCCTTGATTGTATACTTATGGGAGTACTTGGTGGTACCATTTCTTGCACATTTGGTGCATGGATAGGTTGCTGTCTATCAACATATGTAGGTGGATTCACATCCTGGAAAGTGATTCTTCTCATTTCCACATCCCTCATGGGTGCCTTATGCATCTTCTTTTCATTGAATACTACATCATGGCTGCGTATGATGATCTTCTTTGCTTCTCGATCCCAGAGACGATAGCCCATCTCTCCACTTTCACCAATACCTAGAACGATGCATTTCCTAGACTTAGGATCTAGCTTCTTTCGAAGCTCTTTTAGCACATGTGCATATGCCTCACACCCAAATATATGCAAATGAGAGTAAGAGGGCTTCTTGCCACTCCATGACTCTTTAGGAATACCACCATCCAAACTCTTACTAGGTGATCTATTGATCACATGCACTGCAGTCTTTATTGCCTCAACCCAAAAACCACCAGAAAAACTTGCATTGGAAAGCATGCATTGCAACCTTTCTTGAATGGTACGGTTCATCTTTTTTGCAACTGGATTTTGCTCTGGAGTACGAGGGGATGTGAGCTCCCTATTAATCCCACATGTAGCACAGAAATGCTGAAAGTCATGAGAGAGATACTCTCCACCATTGTCAGTCCGTAGGCATTTAAGCGTTCTATCTGACTGATTCTCAACCAAGGCCAGCCCTTTCTAAAATACCTGGAACACATCACTCTTCCAAGCTTTAGCATAAGCCCACACTTTCCTACTTGCATCATCAATGAATGTCACATAGTATTCAGCCCCGCCTAATGACCGTGTAGGCATGGGACCACATAAGTCTGAATGCACCAAATCCTCGGGGGGGTCAATATGTATAAACCCTCTATACCACATGTGTTTAATGCATATTTCTAAAATCCCTTATCTGTAAAATTTTCAGTAATAAAATGTACCCCTTTTCTATACAAATCTATAAATTTTTTCCAAAACTATTTTAAATAGTCCCTTATGTATATTTATTTTTGTAAATTTTAGAAATAGAAAATATCCTTCTGTTGAACTCATGTGATAGGGTTACATATGATGAGTGACCCCCCCGAGACCAAATCAAGCTTTTCAAACTCTTTCTTTCCCCTTCTTTTATGGGCAGATTTAGTCTGCTTTCCATAGAAACAGTGCTCACAAAATTCAAAATCAGAGAAACTCAAATGCGATACATAACCCAAACGGCATAAGAGTTTCATCCCATTTTGGCTCATATGCCCCAACCTGCAATGCCACAAAGAAGTACTTGGCTGCTTGGTTATTGCAACAATGTGATCAAACACCCCTAATACATGTAAGGGATACAAAGTCCCACACTTGGCACCCCTGGCCAAAAGCATAGAATCCTTCTGAATTTTCCAACTCCCAAAACTAAAGTTGGTCTGAAAACTAGCATCACCTAGCTGACCCGTTGAATTGAGACTCTTGGTCAGCTCAGGCACATGTCTCACATTTTTCAAAATAAATGCAGACCCATTTGCAAAAGAAAACTTTATGTCACCTACTCCCACTATGTCACATGCATAGTCATTTCCAAGATGCACACAACCTGTCTTTCCACCGTCATAAGTGGAGAACCATTCCCTATGGGGAATAACATGGAATGAAGCACCAGAATCCAAAATCCAATCCTGGGAATATGCATTATTTGAAGTAATTAGCGACTCTGCAGATAAACTAGACATGAAGAGTGTCATTGTCACTATCATGTGTGACTGCATTGATCTCCTTGATCTTCACTTTTCCTTTGTCCTCCCTTGGACTCTCTTCCTTCTTATTTGCACCCCAATTTGCATTCTTTTTCTTATCCTTTTGCTCTCTTTTCAGCTTGTAGCAATCCTTTTTTATATGGCCCTTCTTGCCACAGTGGTAACACTCAATGTTCCATGCCCTAGATTTGCTACGAGACTTCCCTCTTTCTTGGGACTTCCCCCTGAACTATGATCTGCCCCTTTGCACATTTAAGGCTACATACTGCTTGTTGCCATCCATAGACCTCCATCTAATCTCCTTGGCCAACAAGCTACCCACAACATCATCAAACTTTAGTACTCCACCAGGTGCAGAGTTACCGACAGCTGTACAGAAGGTATCCCATGAGGATGGCAATGAACATAAGAGAAATATTGCCTTAATCTCAGCATCAAAATTCATCCTCTAAGCCTAAAGCTGGCTGAAAATAATATTGAATTCATTAAAGTGAGAAGTGAGGGAGACCCCTTCCTTGATTGGCAACTCAAACAACCTCTTCATGAGGTAAACTTTATTAGAGGCAGTTTTCTTCTCATAAGTGGCACATAGTTTCTTCCACAAATCTTCCGTAGTCTGCTCATTTAGTACTATGAAATAAACTGACTCTGCAAGATGAAGTCTAATAGTAGACTTTGCTAATGCATCCAACTCATTCCAATCATCATTAGACATATCTGCAGGCTTAGCTTCACAGGCTTAGCTTCAATACCTGCCAAGGGTTTAATCTACTTTTTTTGAATAAGCACATCCCTTATCTGATCTTTCCACAGAAAAGTTTGTCCCATCAGACTTTTTAATGCAAAAGAACTCCTTTTCAGACATGGAAGAGGATGCCATGATGCAAATGAAGCAAAATCCCAAATGCTAGTGCCTGCAAAAGAGAATCACACTAAATACCAGGTGCACCCAAATGTGTATGCCACAATAGAGTAAAATATATCCAAAACTCAAACCTCAAAGCATCAAAAGATACAGCTGACTCATGTGCATGTACTATGCATCCATATGAGCAACTTTGGCCCAAAAGCAAATGCCAACTACAAGGGCAATCCAAAATACCAATAAGTGCCAAATGGCTCAAGTATAAACACTGTCCATGGGCATATGCATTACCAATATCTCATCCAAGAGAGCATTACACTATTACTGCATCACTACAATGTGTTAAAGTTGTCCCTCAGCATAAATTAACATCCATGTGTAAAGCATCCATAAGAAATAGCATCCCACAAGGCAATCTGGGCCTATCAATGCATCCAATAAGGATCGCAATGCATCCACATGGCCTATAAATCATCCATTGCAATCTAATGCACACCACAAATGAGCGCACACAACTCAAACTACAACCAGAGTGATCTGCATAAGGTATACTCAAGAAATCATGGTCCCATGGTAATGACCGCTATTGAAAATAGAAACTAAGATGCCTCAAAATATGGGCTCCATTGCATAATCAAACTCAACAAGACAATCTGCAAATATCTCTCTTCTGTTGGAACTCCAAAATCCCAACCGATGAGTGAGAAATGGGAGTCAACACTTATCCACTACCATGTGGCATAAATCTAAGGTTTCAAAAACCTTAGCATGAAAAATGCATAACAAAGAGACGAAATCCAATACACAAAGATCTATAACTCTGAAAATACTCCACCAAATCATGCAAGGACTAATAGGTAGGGGTTTTTAGGCGTCTAGAACGTAATGGGACAGATGTTTTTGGAAACCGTGGTCTCAATCACAAGGTTCAACACACGGACTGAAAAAAGTTTTTGGAAATAGAACTATTTGTAAACTCCACTGGATTGCAAATGATGAGCAATATAGAAGTTTCAGGACCTCGTAAGGCCACAAGAACTGACAAATCTGCAAATGGTTGCTCCAAACTTGAGTTCCAACACTCGGGCAGAAAAACATAGAAAGTGACACAATGAGTCAGATATCCAATGAAATGATCCCAAATTCAAGAATGGTGTTTCCAAGCTCCTGAAGTGAAATGGACACCAAAAGCAAGTAATAGTTGCCTCTACAAGTGAATACGGAGTCTCTGTCGTCGAATGGAATAGGGAAAAGCTTAAAAAATGACTTTTTCTTTGAAAACACTTAACAAGATCTCAAAACCACTATGCAAAACCAAAGTGACTTTCCAAAGGTTCCTTCAAGGTCTCTGCACACTCAGACGCAAGTAAAATCACCCTTAAAGCTTCCCACAGAGCTTCTTCTTCCTCCCACAAAGCTGTTGAGCTTTCGAGCATTCACGCATGCTCAGCTAGATCACCCGTGCTCTGATACCAGTTGAAAGTGCTCTCAACGGAAGCAAGAAGGGAAGAGGGGGAGAGAGAAACAGAGAGCCACACAAGTTTTGGTGGGTGCAGAACACCCTAATCTTCTTTTTCATTCATTTATATATGTGTTTGAGTATTGTACATACTCGAGGTAAAGGCACAGTGACCTTTAAAAAAGAGGAAAAGACTTTGGGAATGCTAAAGATGTAATGAATGACATCACAAATGATGAGGCTAACAAACGAATGTATTGGAGCAATGGAGTAATGAGTTGCAATCAGGATGTTGCACCCAATAGAGATCAGAACGATAAAAATTGGGATCCAATTTTATATATTCCAATACAAAGAGTGCATTTTTGTGCGTTACATGCGGAGATGCGGCTCATTGATAAATTGCTTTACTTGCACATTGCATATGCATGGAACATGAAACCGGAGGAGAGAGCAGCATCATGTATAGCAAGGGTCAAAGCTTTACTCTCGAGCATGGGTCTACATGGGGGGAAGGTAAAGCTAATCAAAGATGCACAATTGTCAGGAAAATAAGGAAATCTTCCAAATAAAGTGTCCATGGGAGGCTCTATTGATTAAATCTACATTGGAATTATTGGAAAAAGTTATTTGATTGCATGACTAATTTGGAAGCTGATCCTCATGTTAGAACCTTGAGAATATGTGTTTGGAAAGAATTGGATACTTTGGTAAAGATCTTGAGGAAGCCTTCCATAGACAATGATGATGTGCAACTATATAAAATCATCGTGAAAGAGTTCATTAAAGATATGGTAGATGGAAGGGGTGAATCACACATTACTCACTACATGGTGTGTTTAGTCTTTGCTATTTTCAAAATTTTAATTGCAATCAATTTATTCTTGTTTACCTCGTGTTTTTTCTATGTATGCAGCACATTCTTTATGCTCATGGTCCATGGTTTCTTTGCCAATATGGCTCCTTGAATGCTTGGAGTGCCCAAGTGATGAAAAAGTCTCATTATAGAGCTCAACGTGCTTATTTCAAGAGTATGCAACATGGAGGGGGCATTAATGGAAGTAATGCTCTTCATGAGATGTTCGAGTGGTTCTATCATGGTATAGTCGGGTCCTCCTATGCAAGTAATAAAGCTTTGCAAATGGAGTTAGCCCAAGCAGATCATCCAACTCAAACGAGTAAAAGAAGGCATTCATGGATATCTTCACAAGCTTCCCAAAAACATAGAAGTTGGATAGCGACCAGAAGTCGTGTTGGAAAGCATTGGATCACTAAACCAAATGTACTTTGATGCTAATTAAAATTGCACTTCAATATTTCTTGTGGACATTTGATTAATTGGCTCTTTTTAAAAAAAACAAGCATTGAATTTTGTACTTGTGGACCCAACAAGGGCAGGCGATGAGAAAAGGTTGGGGGAGCGACCTCATGGGAGTTCAAGGGGAATTTCAAAAACCCCTTAAATAAGTTTTTTTCCCAAAACAAACACCCCTCTTTTTTACATAAATTTTTCCTAAAGTTGAATGAAAAAACCCAATGTTTTAATGAACTAATTAAATTTTTTGATAAATATCACTTCTTTACAATACACGTGGTACACTAAAATTTTGTGAGGTTAACCCTCGAGGGGACAATGACAAATAGGGGGGGGGGAGGAGGGGTTGAGGGGGGGTAAAGGGAAGACGGGGGGACTAACTAATAATGATGCACAAAATAAATATACCCTTATATATATGCAAAGACCTTCATTTTCTCAGTACCACCAATATTCTTTCATACTAGTACATTCCTTCCTACCGTCACATTTCCCATAGCCCCACCATCACTGACATGGCAAGAATAAAGTAGATTGGAAGACTGGTTGATTCTAGAACAAAGCTCCCAATCCCTCCCGATGTATATAATTGAATGATCAAAGAGAGAAGAAAGAGGAGGCAGGAGGAGGAGGAGGAGGAGAGGACAGAAACCAATGAGCAAAATAGATGACGACGAAGAAGACCATGGGGAGCAATCCAATCCTCAGAGTCAGCCCAAGGCACTTGAAGAGCTAGAAAGCAGACTAGAAGAACAGGAGCGCAAAAGATGCAGATTGGAAGAATGGGCCAGAGGACAAGAAGATGCCAAGCAAATGCAAATTCAATTGGCTCAACAATAAAGGGCACAAATGGAGAGCCAACAACGATGATCCTCATGGCACAATGCTACTCAGGACTTTCCACATTCTAGACAGGGTGGAAAATCTTTGCTATAATTGCATCACACAGTAAAAGGAAAAGGCAAAGCTTGCAGTAGGTGAGGTGGAGGCGGAGGTGGAGGTGGAGGTGAAGGTGGAGGTGGAGGCGGAGGAGGAGGTGGAGTCCCTAGAAGACACTGCAAAAAGCCTGGAAGGAAGGCGCTTCAAGAGATAAGAAAGTATCAAAGTAGTGTGAACCTTCTAATCCCAAGAGCTCCGTTCGCTCTATTGGTGAAAGAGATTATGCAGTCCTATAGGGATGACTATCATATTCAATCAATCACACTAGCCGCCATAAAATAAGCTGTAGAAGTGGCGATCATAACTCTTCTTAAGGACACAAATTTGTGCGCAATCCATGCCAAGAGGGTTATGATCAAGGCAAAAGACATGCAACTGGCAAGGCAGATCAGAGAAGACCCACAACTTAGGCCATATATAAGATTTTTTGTTGTATTCACTATGGACACCAATTTTGGTTGTCAAAAGCAATTTTGTGCAAAGATGGTTGTGAATTAATAGAATCCTTTGAAAACTATTTTTCTTGTGGATTTTCAACTTTGAGCTTTCATTTTCAAGTGGAATCTTTCAATGTATTATTTACTTCCATATCTGATGTATGTACATAATGTAATTGATTGTTGATGGCAAATAATGATGGTAGAATGTAATTAGTCACTAGTATATGTAATTAGTCACAATAATCATGGTAGAATGTGATTAGACACTAGTATGTGATGGGGGATGCATCCCCCCAAAAATCAAAAATCAAAAAAAGCCCCCGAGGGTGTGATGGGTGTATTTGTTTCTTGTGTGTGTGATGGGTGTGTGTGTAAGTGATGGGGGATGCATCCGCAAAAAAAACAAAACAAAAAAAAGCCCTTGAGAGGTCTCTTGGGGGATTTATTTTGTGTATTTCTTGGGGGTCCTGTTTGGCCCAAAGTCGTAGCTATGCGCATTTGGGCCTTTCAAGTGCTATTTTTTGTTTTTTTTTACTAGGGGATGCATCCCCCATCACTTACACACACACACACACACACACACACACACAAGAAATACAGTAGGGGGAATTAGATAATAACAGATGTTAGCACCCTCCCCTAGGTGTTGACTTCATTTGTTAAGGATGATAATTAAGACATCATTTTCATCCTTGGGGTCATTTTACCACTAGGTCCACTAAAGGGACTATGGTAAGATAATTCTTACTTTGAAATTAATACATTTCATGCTTGCCAGGACCCTATGTTGAACAAAGGACCTCACATTTGTTTTGGATCACTCACTTAATTATACCCTTAAGAGCACATATCCTAGTTGTGGCACTCATGAGGAAATCGGATGTAACAGCGAAGCCTAGATTCCATTACTTGTCATGCAAGGACACCAGCCACCTTACATCTCTGACAAGTATGCAATGCCTATACCTCCTTGTCATGTGATCTCAGAACTCTAGGGCTTCTCTCTATCTTCTCCTCCCCCATGTTTTTCCACTTTCCTCCACCTAGATCTTGTATTCTTTCCTTTCCTCTCCCCATTGATGCTAACCTAGCTTACATTAGCTTTCACGTAGCTCGTATGGTAGCCTTTTCCTTTTTGGACAATTGGGCGATGCCACTCATCAAGTTAATTCTTATGGCTTGCAAAATCCTTCCATCGCTTTGTGCCATCGATGGTCCTAACATGTTAAAACAAAAAAAAGTGCCTATGTCATGGCCACCGAGTGGCCACCTTCCGATCAAAGATGCAAAATTTTTGCCCAAATCAACTTGCTTCTTCATGCTTGAAATGTGCCAATTTATAAACCCATATCTTGATCATTAGCATTCAAAGTTGGGACCCACTTTGAATAATGGTTTCATATGTCATGTTATTCACATCATTTTAATCCATTGCAACCATTTGAATCCATTGTTGCTCATAGCTATCATTGCATTTGTCAACCTTACCATTTTGTATCAAACTTCATTGCAGTCATCACCAATGCCTTCAGAATATCAAGGCACATTTCTTAAGCGATTTTGGCCATTCCTAGCATACTTTACAACATTTTACACCATAATGGCTTACATCTTTAATTATATATATCACCCTTAGCCACAATTTCCATAAAAGTCAAAACCCAATCTCCTATGCTAGGATTGAGTCAATCATATGCTTGTTCTCTATCCAAATTTGATAATACACAAACACCAACCAAGTATACGAGTGGATTATTGCCATCTCCATGTGGAACCATTGGCATAAGTGAGCTTGCCATCTCAATCATGGAGCATATATTCTCTTAATTTACATTAATGCTTCCAACTAACCATGCACATAACTAAATTTAAGTTTGAGATGAAGGATTTGGGAGAGTTGCGTTATTTCTTGGGCATTGAGGTGATTAGATCACCAAGTGGGATACATCTCTTGTAGAGGTAGTATGGATTGGACATGCTATCTAAATATGGGATGACAGGCTGTAAGCCTACTTCAGTTCCTTTGGAGTAGAATGTGAAGCTGACTGCAAATACAGGTGAGCTTCTGGAAGACCCTACTATGTATAGATGCATAGTAGGAAGTTTGATTTATATAACTATTACCAGGCCAGATTTGAGCTATGCTATTGGATTGGTAAGTCAGTTTATGCAGGCTCCAAGGAAACTGCATTTGGATGCAGCTAGACACATACTCAGGTATGTGAAGTCCACATTGTAGTATGGACTATTTTATGAGGCTAGGGTTCAGATATAGTTGCATGGATACACTGATGTTGATTGGGCTAGTAGTATTTCTCATAGACGATCTACTAGTGGATATATGTTCTCTTTTGGGAGTGCTGCAGTCACTTGGACTAGCAAGAAACAGCCTACATTTACCTTGTCGAGCATAGCTCTAGGCTAAGTACAGGGGTGCAACAATGGTTGCATGTGAGGTAGCTTGGTTGCATAAGCTACTCTATGATATGCATAAGTCTACAGATGGGCCAGTTGTCATTTATTGTGACAACATGAGCAGTATACACTTGGAAAATAAGCCAGTCTATCATGCTAGAACAAAGCACATTGAGGTGCATTATCACTATGTGCGGGAGAAGGTTTTACTAGGTCTTATAGATCTAGTTTATGTTAGCACATAGGATCAGGTAGCTGACATATTCACGAAGGCATTGGGCGCAGAGAAGCTGCGCAAGTTCAAAGACCTGCTTGGTGTGCAAGAATTAGGATTGAGCTCGAGGGGGAGTGTTGAGATATCAAGCTCCACTCATGATATGCCAGGGTGACTGTTGTGCATTTATGTCAAATAAGGAAGCACATGGGATGTGATGTAGAAGAAAAAGTAAAATACTGCTACCCATTATTTTGCACATTATAGAGTTTTTGAAGATGCTCGCTAAGGAGGAAGTAGAAGGAGATAGCACAAATGAAGAATGCCCATGACAATACCATTCAAGCATCCAAGCAACAAGTGATGATGAATCAGACATTCAAACAAACTAGTTACCTATTTGTGCTTAACACATTTGTAAAGGCAGAATTGAGTTATTGAAAAGGTTGCTTATCAAACTCCTTTGTACAAAGACTCATGGAGAGCAATATTTCTTGTAAACATATGACATTGTAAAATTGCAAGCATATCTATTACTATTTTTGGAGCACATTTAAAGAGTCTTCTATGCCTCTTGTCTATTTTAACCTTTACATTTTTTGGGCCTTCAAGAGTGTTACAGTTTTCTACATCAAATTTTAAGTGCATTCTTTTGGATTAAATTATTGTAATGAGTCTTTATTTTGAAAGTGATTTTTCATGGATTTAAATTAATAACTCATGATTTTTTTAAAACGTGAATAGGATTGTTAAAAAGAAGAAGTACAAAAGTAGAATTTAATCGAATTTTTCGCATTAGTAGTGCACCATTATAGAGACAGATTGCAAAATTTATTATGTGGAAATGATAGTGCCAAAAAGTGAACTTTTGATTCTTGAAGATATTTTCATAAAGTAAACTTTTCAATTGGGAAGGATTTTCGGGATTAGTCCAAGAGTAGACATATGAGTCCAAAATTAATGAAATAAGTGTTATATATATAAAGAGATAGGGAAAGGTATCTATATAAATGACTAGTAAAGTAAGCAAATATATATAAACACATATATACATACATATATATATATAGCTATCTCTATATCTATAACAAAATAACTCAACAAGAATGTAAATAAGAAAGGAAAAATGAAAAAGTGAAGCTTAGCTAGATAATCTGCATTTGTGGAAAGGAGGCAACAATAGACATAAGTAGCCAAGAAAACCATGTAGGCAACGAGCACGGAGACTCAACTAAGGCCAAATCATGGAGGCAACAACGTAGAGGGCAATAAGTCTTCAAGAAGAACATAGGCGTAGAGGGAGCATAGAGGTCAACTTGGTCATGAACAAAAAAGGTGACTGTGTATTACGTGGTAGTGAGCGCACGACTACTATGTACAAGGAGAATGTTAGGGTGGTAGTTGAAACCATGTAGGTGGAAAGGTGCTAAAGGAGGTTGTAGCAGCAACCCAAGTGGATCCACGGCAAAAACATAGGTGAAGGACTTTAAGAGCATCAGCACCAGTAATTATCTTATGAAATAAGCCATGTGCAATGCATACAAAATTGTGAAGGTGGTTGCACAATTGTGCATTATGGACTCATGTCCATGAAACAAAGTAGTAAGCACGATTGGAGAATTGGCTTCTGAGTAGCCAAGATGATAATGGAGCTAGTTGTAGTAAACGGGATCCAATCTTCAGTAGACACAATAGTGGTGAGCTCCTAGACAATTGGAGTTTCATTATAGCCTGAGCAAACCAAAACATGAACTAAGTGTATATATACGTAAAGCTAAACAAGAGCACATGTGAGTTGTACAAAGGGCTAAGTGGGACGTCTTGGGCCAGGCACTTCATGGTGTAACACCAGTCTTGGGCGATGAGCTTGCAAGGATCACGCCTTCGCCTTTCGACCACAAACAATAGCAGCTATACGTTTTCTTTGTAAAGAAATGAAGAAAAGCTGAACAAAACAATGAGACACTTAAAACCATAGTTAGCTAAAAGGTGGGCACAATAGGCAATGGCCAGTCGCAAAAGCCACAGGTGAAGCGTAAGCTCACGTAACACAGGTAGTCATAAAAAAAGCCTTGTAAAGACAAAAAAGACAAAGAATAAAGAGGCTCCAAGAAGCCATGCACTGTAGAGCTATAGCAACGCGAAGATAAGGCTGGCACACCAAGCACTAGAGAAGAGGGGAGTCGAGAAGTACTACCATGTAGTGAGAGTTTAGCGCAGCAATAGTAAAAGGGGAAGGCAAGAGGCAATCCTTGAGAGCAAGTGGTAGCCAGGAAGTCGGGCAAGATTGAAGAGCAAGGAATCAATGAGGATAACTAAGAAGGAAAGGCAAAGGATTGCTAGCTATGTACTAAGCTAGTAATCTAGAAAAGAGGATCCATGAGAGGTCACCAAGCTTCTAATCAGGAAGATCATGAGAAGAAAGAGTATAAAAAAAGGTGACACTATGTACAAGCTTTCTAAATAAGGTGACAAATAGTACACAGTTTCTAAATAGAAATGACAAATAGAGGGGCGGTGTTAGTTAAACAAGAATAGTGGTGACCCAAGGTGTCAAGGGGAGTGTGTAGGTTAGTAAATGCACCCATGATTGGGAAAGGGGGAGAAGGGATCGGTTAATTCCTATTAACTTAAAATAATGTAATTGTAAAAAAGGCTCTTGGGTCATTTACAGGGATGGGGGGAGCTCATTAATCACGTACCATAGGAGCTCATTAATCATGTATTTTAGATTATGGAATATTGAGATGGAGCACATAAGTGTGTGTTTAAATGTCTTGAGAAAGGGCGGATTAAAACTTCTTATCAGTACATATGTTAACACCGAGGGATTTATTATCTCGGCAATGTGTAGAACATGCTTGCATGTGTGTAACAAATTTTGCGAAAGAAATGAAATTTGTGTGTGTGTGTGTGAAATAATGTTTGAATATAAGATATAGTCATTAATTAATAATTCCTTAAAAAAAGAGAGTAAAAAATTAAAATGTAAAACCATGCATACGACTCATAGTTCCTAAATTTCAAAATAACCAAAGGAAAAAATGTAAAATTTGTGTGTGTGAAAGTTATGTTAGAGCCAGATTCAATGTGTGTGTGTGTGTGCGTGTGTGTGTGTGAGAGAGAGAGAGAGAGAGAGAGAGAGAGAGAGAGAGAGAGAGAGAGAGAGAGAGAGAGAGAGAGATTGGGAGTTCACGAGGGGGAAATTATTGAAGGCATCATGAGTGTGCAAGTAAAGGACCCATGGGAAAAGTGTGTGTGTGTGTATGTGAAAATGAGAAAACTATTAAGCAAGATGAATGTGTGTGTGTGTGTGTGCGCGCGCGTGTGCTTGTGCATGTACATGTGCATGCACATGCATGCATCCATGCATGTGTGTGTGTGTGTGTGTGTGTGTTATGCAAAACTATTGATGTACTTTGGTTTTGAATTCGCCAAGCAAGATAGATGCATTTGTATAAAGAAAAATGGGCAAGGATGAAATATGATGAGATAGAAGTACACCCTAATGGAAGTTACCCTATGATGGCCATGGTTTTTATTTTAACAAGGATTTGACATAATTGTAATAAGCAAATGAAATTGAAGGATATCCACTCACCTACATCGACCCACAAAGAAGATATGTTATAACAAAAATATTCAATTATGGGACTACAAGCTTCCATGCATAGATCAACTTTTAATCAATGTCATAATGTCACATGTCAGTATCATAAAAAAGAACAAGCTAAATTAAAAAATATTAACCCCATAAGCCTCGCCAAGAGGAGATCTAGTGCTTGCTTCACCATCCTCTAAGTATTCCGTTTTGTGTAGGAGTACTTATTGACAAAACATGTGTGCCTCAGGATCTATGGAGCACTCTAAGGTGGATGGAACCTATGTGGAGATATGATGAAGAGACTGCTCATGACATGTACCTCAAGTCAATTAGGCTTCAAGATAGATTAGCTTGGACTCATAAAGAGAATATTGAGATAGTGCAAAGTGCTTGATTGATATTACTTCTAATGAACCTCCCTTTTATAGGCGAGGGTACTTACATCCATATGCTTGCTCAGATGTTGGATATTTCCTCCATGCCATGTGGTAGCTTACCCTTTACTCATACCTTTGCTCTACATGTGCTCATGGCACCACAACTCTCAACACCTCCCCTTGGTGCCATGATCCTTTGGCTACTGCAAGGTGGTCAGATGTGAGTTACAAATCCATCACCTCCCCTTAGTGCTTGCATTGCTACTTAAGGTGGTCAAGTGTGGCTTTGACATATCAATACCTCCCTTGGGTGCTTTCATAGCTACTCTAGGTGGTCAAGTTTGATTTACAAAATATAGGCAAGGTTGGCAAGGTTTTTGTTTCTCAATACATACCATTGATGTCACCTTTTGGCTCATGGCTTGATGATGATGCTGTGTAGTTGACTTGATGGTTCTTCAATCTACAATCTTCTTCCTTGTGTAGCTTCATGCATGATGCTTTATTCTTCCATGTGCCTTGATGCTTTCTGTGTGGATGCCATGCTTCATGCTATGGTCATCTCATGCACTTGTGCTTTTGGCATGCTTATGACAATGATGTGTGCATTCATGCTTTGATTTGTCATTTGTTGCAAAGGTCTTACCATGAGCTTTGTTTTGCTTCAATGGGACTGTCTAATTGCTAACAATGATTCTAATTTAATAAGTGCGTAGAGCTCAAAAAGGCGATCACTTTTCCTTTTTGGAGTGTGTCCAAATTCTTTTGGGATTGCAAGTTATGGCTTGTCGAAGTTTCTATGAAGAAGAGGGCCTTTGATGATGTGGCACAGGGATTCACATGCTGAATTCCATACTGTGCTTAGCAAGGGACTCTGTGCTTAGGTGACACTGTGCCATGTGGCAATCTTTAAACCCAAATAGGTTAACCCATGGTTACATTGACTTTACCATGGTCCACCTAAACTGAACCTAACTATAACTTAACCACACCCACACCCAATCTTATCTGCCACATGGCAAATGATTAACCAAACCCAAACCAAGGGTTAACTAACCTAACTCGAGTGAAATTATATCTTACCACATGTCTTTGCCAAAGGTTTCCATGTGTCCTAAGGTTAGACCTTAGAGAAAATGAAAGGAGAGCTTTGAGGATTTGGAGCAAGAACGTCGATGCGATGAGGCGACGCAAACGATTGTCTCCACAGTTGTAGGGTCGCATGTCAGACAGAAGGCTTGCAAAGAAGAGGCTAGGCAATTGGAAGCAGTAGATGATCGAAAGCTTGGAGCTATGGACGGTGGAGCCGCTTCTGTGTGTGGAGACTCGAATCGAGTGAGGCCACGAGTGAATTGCAAGAATTGCTGGAGATGCTAGTAAGAGTCACTGGAGATGGCGCACCGATGGGGGGCTAGCTGGCTGCAAGAAGAGGCTCTATTTGGAGAAGGTCATGGAATGCTTTTGGGTCAGTTGTGTGAGCTTTGGCACAATGAAGTTGCAGGCAGTGAAGAAGATGCAGATGGCCATTAAGGTGTTGAAGCTGAAGCCACTGCTGCTTGCTTTGGTGGATCTGCTATTGCAGCCGAGGCTACAGAATGCATTTGATGGGCATGCTTCTTGCAACTCAGGAGTAGGGACAGGCATCGCGATGGATTGGAGCAGCCATTTGGTGAAGGAGAGACTTTGTATGGAGCATGTTGCAGATGGAGTCAAGGACGTTGGAGCCAAGTTTGATGCCCCGTGCTAGCTGTAGAATTCATAGAAGGCTTCGTGCTCCTAGTCGATTTGCGTTGTTGAATAGAGCTGTGTCAAGAGGCCGTGGCATTTACCAAGAGACCTTTGCTGCACCGTTGGAGCTTGCATGAGGCTAGGAGCCACTTGGCTCATTGGTGGGCAGGTGCATGTGAGCTAAGAAGCCCTTGGAGACTGTAGTGGTCGTCAGACTAAGAGAGTTGGTGTTGCCCATCATGAGCGGTTGGGAGGCTCATTTGGTTTGGTCGTAGCTTAGAGGGGCTGCCAACCGTTTAAGGAGCCTTGTTGGAGAGGTTTAGCTTAGATAGAGAAGCTCCAAAAGAACAAGATTTGAGATGTCTCCCTCAAAATTGTGAAGGCTAATGCAGGAAATTGGACACTGTCTCTTCCTATTTCTCAATGAATCTCTCTCTCTCTCTCTCTCTCTTAGAAGATTATGAAGGAATTTCTCTCTTTCAAAATGGGGAGATGGAAATTTCATAAGAACTCTCATTTACAAAAACATCAAGAAACCAAGAAGTAACTCTCCATCTAAAAACTAAAACTAACCTAGGAGAAAAACATGAGCTCCTAAGACATGCCTACAACTAATCTAGGAGACTAGAACTAAGCTCTGATACCATGACAAAACATGTGTGCCTCAGGATCTATGGAGCACTCTAAGGTGGATGGAACCTATGTGGAGACATGATTAAGAGAGTGCTCATGACATGTACCTCAAGTCAATTAGGTTCCAAGATAGATTAGCTTGAACTCATAAAGAGAATCTTGAGATAGTGCAAAGTGCTTGATTGATATTACTTCAAATGCACCTCCCTTTTATAGGTGAGGGTACTTACATCCATATGCTTGCTCACATGTGGGATATTTCCTCCATGCCATGTGGTAGCTTACACTTTACTCATACCTTTGCTCTACATGTGCTCATGGCACCACAACTCTCAACACTTATAAGGTGTAGGAGTACTCATAAGGAGTATTCCATTATGTGTAGCAGTACTCATAATTCCTAAGGTCTATAACAAGTGCTCTTTATGAGTATATTGTGAACATAATCATAGTGTCCTTGACTATATGTAACCGCTATCCAAGTATTCTTTTGTTCATGAAAGAAGACACAAAGACTAGTACCAAATCCATGTGCTTCCATGAAACTACCAAACTAAGATATGAAAGCCATAATCATAAGTGTAACCTTACTTATAGGCATAATAATGATAAGCTGAATCACCCACAAAGCCAAAAAACCAAGTCATCCCCTATACTTATTTCAAGTTAGTTCGTGTGTATGAGCATATGTAGTGTTGTTTCTTGAGTAGAACCAAATGCCATAGTAAGCCATTCTCTAAGCAAACAAGAGAGTGAAAAATTCTCCATATGCCATTGTTACTTAGCTAACCAAAGTATGTCTTACAGTATTGAGTATAATATATAGCCACAATGCACACTATAGGTTTGAACATTGTAGGAAGGTTTCTTTACAAAAGACAATAAGTGCAATAACCACCATGATGAATGCATTAGGGATAAAGATCAATTGGATGATGCCTTTCCATATTATCCACATCAAGGCCTATAATCAATTAGTTGAAATCATCATCACCAATAAAATATAAAAAATGAATGCACAAGGGATAAATATCAATTGGATGATGCCTTCCCATATTATCCATCAAGAAGATGAACAAAACATGGTGGCAAAGTGACAATCTCATATAGTAGTTTAATTCCATGCTTAGGCTTTTGTAGTGTGCATTTGTGTATGCAAAATTATTCTCACAAAGGGAATAGTTGTCAAGATATTCTCGTAGAGTTGCAAACTAGTATCTTCACCCATAGGTAATACTAAAGTGCATATTGACTAGGTCCATACAAAAGTATATATGTAATCATAAAAGAAAATCATGTTGACATCCTTTCTTTATTCATGCATGAATCCTGAAGCATATGCAAAGTGAAAAAAGACCATATCAATGGCATCTATAATTATGTATATCTATGAGATACTTGAAGAAGTAGGAACATAGGAGTGCTATGTCTAGTGTACACATGTCTCACTCTTTGTGCTACTAGCATAGGAGCAGCCTATCCAATTGTCAATCTCCTCAAGTAGTAGGAGCGTAGGTTTTCTCCAGGTACACAATTGTCGACATCAAGTGCAGAGAAGACGTAAATTCAAGGAAGTAAAGCACAGAATCAAAAAAAGAGCAAACACATGAAGACAAAAGGTTTGTACCTCTTGAATAAATAGTCACAGACTAAGCCAAGCTGACTATCGACTAACATATTGTAACTATATTATTTTTCAATGTTCTACCCCATAAGTCTAAAGTGATAATTTGGTACCTTTTCTATGCCCATATTTCATATGTTTTATATGAAAATTTTAAAATTTGACATGCCCTTTATCATGTGGATGTCCCTTTATCATGTGGATGTGTCTCCACATATGATACCATGCCCTCTACTTAAAGGTCATGCATCCAATTATCTCCCCTCAAATATTACATCTTGAAATATTTCCTATATATATTACATGAGATAACATCATATTTTGTATCATTTATAGGAATCTATAATGCATATTACTTATAAAAAGAGTATGGCTCCTTATCGATTCCAATGCATGTCATGAGCCCATTTGTCATGTTCTTAGTTATATATGGGACTATATGAGAAAAAGTATGAGTATATCGAATGAAAACTCTCTTTAAAGTGTCAACTTAACATGTTTCTATATTATCACATAAGTCAATATGCCAATTGAGAACTTCTCATTAATATGAATGTCTGTATTACATAACATAAAATTTGTTCTGCACGTACATGCAACCAAATATTCATTCAAAAGTACTCTACATGAGCTTCTCCTCAACCAAAAGACACATCTCATTGAGAATAGTAGATGTAGTTAAGGGGCCTCCAATGTTGTGCTAAAATTATGCAAGACCAATCAAGGGCACCTCCACTCGAGGGGTGCCCGACTAAGAAACCCTATGTATCACCCCCGACTAAGAAACCCTATGTATCACATGTGTTCAAGAGGTTTTTAAAAAACCCCTCAACTGAAATTTCCCCCTCAATAAAACTTCCCCTCTTATGAACTAACCGGATATTTTTAAAGTTGAATTGTAAAACCCCTCTTGTTATTATGCAATCTTGTTAATTTTTTTCCAAAAGTTGAATTAAAATACCCATCCTTTTTAATGCATGTGGTACACTAAAAGTTTTGAGGTGAAACCCACAAGTACCTCCATAACTTTTTCTTGATTTAATGAAAACCAAAACCAATTGAAAAAAATGGAAGCAAACTAGTAAGACTACTACATGGTGGTCTTAAGGTATGGAGAGTTGGTCATATTAATATCTACGTTCACCCTACTAGAATGGAAGAATTTGAAAATGTGTAATTTGTGCATGTGCAAATATTGTTTAATAAATTCAACACCATTTACAATTTTGTATTTATTCTTTTTCCTTGCAATTCCTTGCTATATAGCTCATAAATATGTCAAAGGTAATTGAATTTCATGATATACAACATAAAACATGATAGCATGCCATTTGACCTACTTTTATTTTGAAGAAATTTAGCCGACATTGCACTTGCTTGAGGGAAACTAGTATATCCAATTTTATTGACATGTATCGCCAAAGGGGGGAAATCATGGTGGCTGAAAATTTCATTGTTCTCATGTACTTTAAAAACAAGTTATCTCCCACCCTACAAATTTTTGAATATTAAACTTACATCCTCCTCTTGCCACCCTACAATTTTCCCCATGTAGAGTCATCTTGGCGTGACCTCGCTCTTTTGGTTTGGCATTATCTTCATTACTTGAGTAAGTTCTCTTCTATTCATTCTTACCTCACAAGCTATGTATTCTCTATATTGGTGGCAATTCACTGATTATGTCCATGGCATCAATGGTAAGATGAAAATCGTCATGCTTGCAAGAGAAGCAGACATAAACTGCAAGATAAGAAAGTTGAAAAGCTTGGTCAAGAAACAAGGGAAAGATTGTGGGGTGGGAAATAAATGGCATGGTATCAAAATAGCAATGTAAGACACTTTAACAAAATTTGAAGAGGGAGGAACAATGAGTATAAAGAAGAATCCTTGTTCAAGATGGTGTAAATTGCACCATAACTCCAGGGCATAGGGGCAAACTCTAACCCTAATCGTAACCCTAACCCTAAGGGGTTAGCATGTATATCTTCATGTTCATGTTCAATACAACTTAGTGTATAGGTAGCTATATCGTGATCTCCTCTCTCTCTCCTCTCACTTTCTCTAGCATGGTATCAAAGATGATGGTGCTTCCACTCCCTTCATGAGTGTCAAGCCCTCCTTGCATGAGGCTTCAAGTCATTGATCTAGGCAGACTTTATTTTCCACATATTTCCTTCCTCCTCCCTTCAGCCTATCTTTTGGGTTTTATTCCCAAACGTGAAGGATAACTTAAGAGGGGGAGATGCACATTATGTATAGGATCATAAGTTGTACTCATTGTACACGCTTCTACTACGTCATTATTCTCATATATGCACATATGACTCTAATTCTTTATAATTTTCTTTTCAATTTTGGATGCTAACATATGCACCAAACAAAATCCACAAAAAGGTCTTATGTATGCACCCTCTACTTACCTAGTGCAATTTAAGAGGGGATGTTGAGGATGGTGTAAATTCCACCATACCAACAAGGCATAGGGGAAAACCTTAACCCTAACCCTAAGGGGTTCACATGTATATCTTCATGTTTATGTTCAATACAACCTAATGTATAGGTAGCTATATCGTGTGCAGTCCTATCTCTCACTCTCTCTGTCTCTTACTTTCGCTATCAATCCTTGTAGAGTAGTAGCAAGAAGTAGTAGATGCATACATTTGATCATGCCATCGAAGCGGAGAACACGAGATATTGTCTCACAATTGGTGGAAGTATTAGAGGCAATAGCATCAAGACATTTAGGTGAATACCATCATTGAGTTTTTACAAGATTTAGCTTGCACCCTAAATTTTGTAGAGTGGTAACCCTATCAACAACTTGGGAGATGCACATCCAAGAGATGATGCTCTCAAGCCTAAGAAATGGCCTATAGAAAGGAAAAAGGATGCAAAATTTAGATCAACGAGCTATAAAGATTCAAACACTAGCTTATCCTCTCAAAGGAAAAATGGCTTGGGCACACAACATCAACGATGTTGTCATGGCAAAAGGACCAAGATGGCTCCAATAGTTGGACACAAAGTAGAAGCAATGCAAGATCATCCCAATTCAAAAAGCATATGGGCCTCAACAGAATGCAAGAAAAGGAGAGAAATTCTGAGTTTGGAAGTCATTGATAGAGTGACAATGTTCAGACATGAGAATATGGGATTTTCTTCAAATAAGTACATTTCCAAAAAATAGATGAGACACAAGTACTAGGATGAGCACATCATACACATACTTGACACAATACATAGCGTAGTGGTTTCCTAAACTAGACTATGCTTATTTGTGATTGAGTTTTGGAATAGTTTAATGGTTTAATTTTTAAACTAGGATGGCTTGGACTTAATGTGATTGTCCTAAACTATCCCGATGGTTGGAACATCCTGTGATTTTCCAACTAAGGGCTGGTCTAGATCAAACAATGGTTATGTGATTATCCTAAACTAGCATGGTTGAACTATAAATAAAGAAAAATATATTTCGTAACTAAAATAATTGATGACTAGCCACCACACACCATCAGGCACAAACCATGGCGATGCTCTAGAACCATGGGAAAGAGGGAGACAAAGGGAGAAAGTGATAGCATGGGTGGGGAAGAGGGGTGGAGATGAAGAAGGAGGCCATGGCACAAGAGGGAAGGGGGAATGAGAAGCATGTACATGGTAAGAGGGAATGAGGAGATAAAGACATCAAGGAAAGAGGGTCATACTTTATTGAAAGGAAGGATAGTAAATCAAAATGCTAGAGTGGTGGGTATTCAAGAATGAGCATCCCACATCAAGAAATAGTCCCTCCTTTTTATAACAAAAGGAAGTGGGATCCCCTAATAAATGCATCCTCCCACATGCACGGTTTGGGTGGAGGCCTCTCCCATGTGGGCTTGGCAGTGTGCATCCCCAATAGCATGCAAGAATTTCCTTCCCTCAAAAGTCACACCTTCTTATCCTAAGTCTAAGATGCCCCACGACTCCTCATTATCATAATAACTAGGAAGTGGCACCACAAAGATGCTTTGTGACCTCATCCTACTTTTTTCCTTGTAGAAATAATATTTCTTAGACTATTTACCACCCCACATGGGGCTAGCCCACATGGATGAGAAAGTCTAGGATCCTTGCCACCTCCACCAATTTTCTACTATATATCCCATTGACCTTGGCCTTATCTAACATAATGTTTTCATGGGAGTATGTAGGTGGAGGGGTGGCACATGGGATATCCTACCATCTCACCATAATATTATTTATGCCATGGACTATCTACAACACACCTATGGGTCCTGTTACAAGCACATGGACTTGCCTTGGCACCTCAACCTTGGCCCCTCGGCACACTATATTTTTTGCTACTAATGCCAGACACATTCACCCTCTCATTTATTCATACTATTCTCTTTGGTAATTTGTTTGCCTATAACAATTCTCCCCCCCCTCTCCAGGCATGGGATGCATGGCATCCCCATGCTTGCCACAAACAAAGAAAATCTTGAGATGCCTCTTGTTGAACATCTTTCAAGTTTGATGTGGCCATTGTATCTCTTAGACTTTAATATATCCAACAACCCAAATTCTTTCCTTGATCAAATATATCCTTTGATGTGACCATTGTCTCCTAGAATTGAATATATCCAACAACCTGGGTTCTTTCCTTGATCAAATAGAGTGTGTGGTGCTAGTGCCATATTCACATGCGGGCTTGGATCAACTACAACTCAAAAGGGTCACAAAACCTACATGTTGCAACAAAACACATAGAAATGGGTCACACCCTCTCGTTTGGAAAGCAAAGACCTCCAACACATCCTCCCCAATAGGCATCACATCGATCAATGGCTCAGCACCAACATCATCCTTAATGCTCATGGAAAATCAGTGACATGATTCATGAGATTTCTCTAATGGGGTGTGGTTTGGCGTTTGAAATTCTTTTGTGCATCGACGAACCTTCTTGATGATTTCTAACATATGGACAACACACATAAGATACTCAAAGCATCTAGTCTCATAGTGGCATGGATACCCTCTACAATATTTATAGATGATGACCCTCATGCAAGCCGTTTATCTCCATTGGGAGGGTCCCGACATAAATGACTTCAAATTGTGTCCATACGTAAGAAGCCCCCCCTTATGGAATTCAACTTGAGAAAAATGTAATGTAGAGAATTGATAAATTTTGGTTTTTTACAGCACCTCAAATGTAGGTCAGAAACATGCATTTGAGCAAACTAACATTTAATGCCTGAGGGGGGTTAAAATGTTCCACATATGAGATGCAAATATTTTTTGAGTTTGACTAGCCAGACTTGAAGAGATCAGAAAACTCAACGCTTTTCCTTTTTATAGCATCTTCAAATTCCACCCCAGCCATAAGATACGACCTTCAGAAACTTTCATCAGAGCACTTAAATATATCCAACTTTTCCACCATAGTTATAAGGATATTTGGTTGAACCACTGGTAAAGTATCCCTTTTGCTAAAATTGAGGTTCATGGTTAAATCCTTTGAAGGCTCCACAGTTCTACCTCAGTAACAACAAGCATGTGGGACTACCACATCATCAACAAGGACTCAACAAAAACATGTGGAGTGTACAGAGGGTGACACATGATAGGAAGAGGGGTGGGACATGTGGTAGATGAAAAATGTAAAAAACCAAATCATTGTATGGGTGGGACATGTAGCAGGCTGCCACGTGGCAATACAAGAAAGCACACATGGTAGGTAGCCATGTTAGTAGAGGTACGATGGTGGCAGTGAGGCTACCATGTGGGCTAGGGGGTCAGCAGAGTGTAGGGCCATGTAGGACTACAAGGGTTGGTGCATGGCAGCACAAAGGGTGGCTAAGAATGGCCTCACATGCCACATAGATAGCATGTGGTAATTGAGTCCTAGTGCATGGGGCATCTAGGTGGGTGTGTCAAACTGCGGCGGCCGAGGAGCAAAGCACACTCCACCACATTGGTATAGGAGCATGTAGAGCACTACATAGGTAGCCAACAGTGGCAGCCATGTGGGTGCAAGGATGGTGGGTTGCATAGAGCACTGCACGATAGGGTTATTGTGCCACATAGGCATGGCGGTAGTACATGTAGCAGGACAACAAGCAGTGGGGGGGAGCTTAAGTGTAGGGTAGGGAGTGAGAGTGAGGGGGGGGGTAGTGTAGAGAGAGGA
This sequence comes from Dipteris shenzhenensis, assembly GCF_047967505.1. Lineage (NCBI taxonomy): Eukaryota > Viridiplantae > Streptophyta > Polypodiopsida > Gleicheniales > Dipteridaceae > Dipteris > Dipteris shenzhenensis. The sequence goes on from NC_141607.1 coordinate 17,177,710, forward strand.
GAGAATAGGGAGAGGGAGAGAGTGTAAGGAGAGAGAAGAGAGGAGGGCAGGGGGGAATTGTGAGGAGAGAGGAAGGAGTGAGTGAGGAGAGAGAGGGGGAAAGTAGTGTAGGGAGAGGAGAGAGAGTGGAGGAAGTAGGGTAGCAAGAGTGAGTAGGGTGTAGAGAGAGAGGAGTGAGAGAGGGTAGGGGAAGGAGAAGGAACACACAAAAAAGAGGGGTGAGTATAGCATAGAGAGAGGAGAGAGGACGAGAGTGGGTAGAAAAGAGAAAAATGGGGGGAATAAAAAGGGTACGGATGGGAAGAGAAGAGCAAAAGTTTAGAAGGGGAAGGTGGCACTAGAAAGAGTGAGAAGATATATATATATATGTTCTTCTTCTTCTTCTTCAGGAGTACAAAAGTGACTTTATGACATTTACATGCACCAAAGAGCGAGTTCTAATAGAGAACTGGTCTTCAAGAATCATAGCCATGGAGATGAATATCCAAGTAGCCACAATAGATTTTGTTACTAGGAAAAGAAACCACCACGCTATCAAGCACAAACCATGGTGATGCTCTAGAACCTTGGAAAGAGGGAGAGAGAGGGAGAAAATGATAGCATGGGTGGGGGAAAGGAAAGAAGAGGGGTGGAGATGAAGAAGGAAGCTATGGCACAAGAGGCAAGGGGGAGGGGGATGAGAATCATGTACATGGTAAGAGGTAATGAGGAGATAGAGACATCAATCAAAGAGGGTCATCCTTTATTGAAAGTGAGGACGGGAAATCAAAATACTAGAGTGGTGGCTATACAAGAATGAGCATCCCGCATCAAGCAATAGTCCCTCCTTTTTATAACCAAAGGAAGGGGGCACCCCTAATGAATGCATCCTCCCACTTGCATGGTGTGAGTGAAAGCCTCTCCCATGTGGGCTTGGCGGTGTGCATCCTCAATAGCATGCAACAATTTCCTTCCCTCAAAAATTAGACCTTCTTATCCTAAGCCTAAGATGCCCCATGGCTCCTTCTCAATATTATAATAACTAGGAGGACAAGTGGAGGCTTGTCACAAAGATTCTTTGCTACCTCATGCTACTTTTCCCTTATAGAAATATTATTTCTTGGACTATTCACCACCCCCACATGTGACTAACCCACATGGATGAGCTAGGCAAGATCCCCTTCTATCTCCACCAATTTTCTACTATATATCCCATTGACCTTGGCCATATGATCTCACTAAATGTTTGCATGGGACTGCCTAGGTGGAGGAGTGGCACATGGGATATCTTGCCATCTTACCATACAATATTATATGGGCCATGGACTATCTACAACACACCTATGGATCCTCTTATAGGCACATGGACTTGCCCTGCTACCTCAACCTTGGGCCTTTAGCACATATATTTTTTGCTATTAATGTCACACACATTCATACTCTCATTTATTTATACCATTCTCTTTGGTAATTCTTTTGCATATAACAATGACATTGCATTGAATGCATTCACATGCATGCATTGTAGTCTAAGAAGAGGAAATTTTATGTTTGTCCAAATTAAATGAGGGAAGACAACCCCGTTGCTCTAAAATGGAGGAGATTTGAACATGTTAGTGCTGAAGGATTTAAGAAAAAGAAATGGCCACTATTGTATAAGAGCACTCAACCGAGGGAGTTTGTAGAGCACTTGGTTCAATCCACCCCAAAATATGTGCTTCACAACTTCACGGCCAACTAGCAAGATAAGTAATTAAGGAAGTATCTTAATGCACAATTCATATGTATTGTTATCTGTATTTTTTATATGAGAGAGCAAGCAATATGCAACTGAGTTTGAGGAGGGCTCACGAGAGTTAGGTGAGGTGCCACTAGACTCAAAGAGTTTCGTTTGTGCAGATGCCATGGAGGTGATGGAGCTGGAGGAAGGGTTTAGGCGGCATCTTGTGGGTCTGGCAATGTTCTTCACTCGTGCCATTGAATAATGAGAGTTAGGATTTTTAAAAACTTTTTATATAGGCCCATGATCTTTTTATACCCCTTTTACTTACATTTAGGGTTTCATCTTGCCCCTTGCCCCTACCCTAGCCCCTCCACTGCCTCCCCCTCGTCACCCTCCCCCCTACCCCCCCATTGTCGCCCCCCTCCCCCCACCCTTACCACCACTCTACCTCCCCCCCGTTGCCCATCCCTTCTCTTCCCCCTCCCTCACCCTATCCCCACCTTCCCCAACCTCCTTACCTTACACAGAACTTGGACTCCAAGAGTGAGTACACAAATTGTGGTCAAAATAAGCAAGATAATTATTTCATCACTGTATGCAATTACACTAGTTTAGAATGGCCTCTTCCTGATCCATTCTCTATAGATGCATTTAGAATGAAGATGAAATCAGATATTCAATCATCAATGAAGTTTACTTTCGGTTCAAAATCTGTGAGTGTTAGTTGGTTCATGCCCTCCATTACATTTATTTATTTTTTCAAATCAGTCTTCATTCACAAGACAAAGACCATGTGGGTATGCAAAGGCCTAGAAAATGAATTTCTTGATAATTTTCTATACCCAATGTGGGATGTTAGGGAGGGTTTCTCGAAAGGAGACCATTTTTTATGTATACTTAAGAAAGTATAGTAATAAGATATCAAGTAGTGCGGAGTATTTGCTACATGAGATATGCCTATAGACATTGGAAAAATAATCATGGCACATGGATACCTATGGATTGTGATGTAGTGGACACCAGAGAGGTAGAGGTGCATATGCCCAATGGGGATATCCAATATCTTGAGGTCACAGAAAGTTGGAGTTTGAAGCACATTTGAGAATACATCGCTGTCACCTTTGATGATAGTGATTTTTTGTTTACACTAAATGGGAAGATAGTAAGAAGGTGACTCGAAGGAACATCAATGCTTGAGAAATGGAAGCCTCCTTGTAACTTGTCCATTCATACTGGTATTGAATAAATGTAATAGTTTTTGAAGTGTGATGTCATTTGTACTAGCAATGAGTATACTTAATAAAATTAGTAGTTTTTGATGTGTGTTGTAATAGTTTTGAAAATATAATATAGTTTTTGAAGTGTGTTTAATAGTACTTGAATAAATGTAAAAGTTTTAAAACTGTGTTGTAATAGTTTTTGACTAAATGTAATAATTTTTGTTAAGTGCGATGTCATTTGTACTAACGTAGGGCCCCCTAAATTCCAAAAAAAAAATCCATTATTTTGGGTGGTGGGGGAGGCGGGAGTGGAATATGATGGCAAATTATTTAGGCCAATATATTACATTGTCCAATATTTTATTACCTAAATTGTAATCAGACTTTTAAGGTATTCAAAGAGACTGAAGTCAACTATATAAAGGGCCATTAGGTATGACATACCTTTATTGTCCTCACCTCCTAGATAGTCTGCTCTTGCCATCTTCCACAAACCTCCAATGGCCACACTCCACGAGGCATACCATGACTTCGTCGCGTCTACTCATCATTCAAATAGAGAGGCAGAGTTGTATGACATTTTTGATCGTCAAATAGATGTCATCGGCACAGTCCACAAGCATTTAGATCTCTTTAGAGATGTGGTAGATTATGTGAGAGAGAAAATCAAGCCTTACCTGATCCGGCTAGACATAGATAGAGTATAGTGGGTTCTTGTGAATCTCCTCATTGACTATCGCTGGACTGATAGCACTTTCAAGTTTAGGTTGTAAAGAATTTGCAAATCCCTTAGTCCAAAAATTTTTAGAAGGATTTCCAAGGATGAAGAGTTGGATCTGCAAGCGGGTCCTATAGGAACTCATTTTGTATCTGTGGAAATAGCTTATTGTGTAATTCTTTTGGAAATGGAGGACACAAATGCACCTCCATTCATCAATGTAGAGCCAACTCTTTTTCTAGCAGTAGGGCAAGATGTGGACGTTGAGGAGAATCCTAATGTGGTTGCAGAAGCCACCGTTGCTCTAGATTGGTCTAGTGCAACTTTGGACAAGGGAAAGCACATAGCAGAAATAGAGCAGACGATAGAGTTGGTTGTGGTTCTCGAAGCAGGTGGGACATCATCTACATAGGATAACCAGAAGAGGAAGAGGAAGAAGGAGAGCAAAAAGAGGAGGAAGAAGGTATGATGGATGAGGTTTTCATGCAAACCCTTTCGTATATTTTAATTGAAAATAGATAATATTTATTATTGATTGACATTCAATATATTAAAAAATTGAGAGGTACTCTCCCCCTCCATCTGACCTTAGGCATTTTATTTGCAGGCATGTTTCTTTTTCAACCATAGCTTTAAAAGCTTTAAAGTTCCCAAACACGTCACTTTTCTTTTTTATAAAATACACCCAAACTTTTTTGTGGTAGTCATCAATAAAAGTGACAAAATAATGATAGCCTCCAATAGATGCAGCTTTAGTAGTCCACACATTAGAGTGGATTAATTCCAATGGCTTCTTACTCTCTTGAACATGCTTAGGAAATGGTTTCCTTGTCTGTTTTCCAAATTGACAGGCTTCACATACCTTATGCATTTCTACAACCTTGAATTTAGGCAATCCTACAACAATATTTTGGGCCTGCATTGATTTAAGTCGTTGTATATTACCATGACCAATGTGTTTATGCCAGATATCAATATCTACAACTACACCGGTTCCATGTGCAAACATTGCTGCACTCAATTCAGGCATGTCCACGTCCAACATAAACATCCTGCCCTTCTTCTTTCCTTTTGCTATCAAGCGACCGTTATTTTTCATATCCTCAACAAAGCATCCATGAGGATTAAATTTGACCTGCAAGCCTTGCTCAACCATTTGACCAACAGAAACTAGGTTCTTGGTGATGTTCACGACATGAAATACATCAGACAGGTATTTCTTTTTCCCATCCTGCATAGACAAAGGAATTTTACCAATCTACACAATAGGATGAGTAGTATCATCACCAGTCTCCACAAATCCTGGTCTTTTCCTTGCATCCTGCATCCATTCTGCATGACCTGTCATGTGGTTCGACGCACTTGAGTCAACATACCACACATCATTTCTTTCTTCTGCACTTGTCACAAAATTCATCATGTGCTGCACCATAAACAGATGCTCATTTCTGTCATCACCCTATCTACTAGAAGATGCGTAATTGCCTTGCTACAATTTTCCATTCATAATGTCATTCTGCTTTTTGTAGTAGTCTTTAGCCATATGACCCATTTTGCCACAGTAGTAGCATTCAACATTGCTGTTTGCATTTTGGCCTCTCCGCCATTTACCACAGCCTCTTTGGCTCCCCGTGCCTCTAGAGTTACCACGTCCTCCTCCATAGGACTGGTTTTCTTGAGTTTGCTGCATATTCTGATTTCTACCACGGCCTCCGGATCGGCCTCCTCTACCTCTGCCTCTACCTCTTCCAGCATTTGAGTAGAAGACAGTTTCTTTTGAAGTTCCTCTTGAAGAAGATGCACCACCATTTCTCTGCTCTTCAAAAATTAGAAGAGCAAACAACTCCTCAAAATTAGATAATTTTTCATGAACGGCATTGAATGTCCAGAACTGTGCATAATCCTTTCCTAGACCATTCAAGGTCACAGAAACTAGATCATCATCTTCCACTGGCGACCCAATGGAAGCAAGTGCATTTGCAATTTTCTTCACCTTCATGTGGTAGTCATTGATGCTCATATTTTCTCTCTACACGTTGTGCAACTTCTGCTTGAGCTGCATTTTCCTAGCTTGTGTATTTGTGCTATACATTTTTGCCAAAGTATCCTATGCCTCCTTTGGCATACTTGCATCCTAAATATGCACAATCATAGAGTCCAAAATACTAATAGACAACCAGTACATAACTTTTCTGGCTCTCTCATGCCATCCTTTAAATGCCTGCATTTCCTGTTAATTGGGAACATTAGGAAGAACTGGTTCTTCTTCATTTCCTATAATGAACTCTGAATAGCCTTTTCCCATAAGGAAATTCATCATTCTAAACTTCCATGCTTGGAAGTTGTTCTTGTCAAGGATTTTAGTGACAATCTATGAAAGAGAATAAGACACAATTATAGAATTCTATCACTGCAAAAAACATAGCTTTTGCCTCATAGGAGCCAATCTGCAAAACTGACGAAAGTGGTATTTGACCACACAGTCACTTCCTAGTGATGGTTTTGTATCAACAGGCAACAAAGATGATTATGCAACTCCCAATATCTTTGTGCACAGGCATACGATGCAATTTATGTGGCAACTTTTCACCGACCTGCAGAGCAGTGGTTGCACAATAAAAACCGGGCCTTTTTCTGAGTGCCTGCAAAGAACTTACGCCTTTAAAATGGGCCCTGAAATGGCCTCGAATCAGAAAAATAAAGTCACCAAGGCTTTGCCTACTCCCGTAGCATATACTGCCCTCTCGCCACACTGCGAAGGGTGTCTCAATCTGAGATAGTGCACTCTTGCACTTCCAGCTATGCTACCTGCAGAGATTTGCTCCCAAACGGGAAAAAGGAAAGCAACACTAGTCCTCTTATCAGGACACTGCGAACTTGGTTTGCTTTCTTGAGCTCCTTACCACGAACCAGGTTCTGATACCATGTGAAGATAGTGGGACAGGGGGAAGGATTCTCACTTGCAGCTTTCTCACATACAGAATGGGGGAATACACACAAAGGTGGAGGCTAAAAACAGTTTTCCTCTTCTTAGTTGTGTAAGCCAACAGAACTCTAGTACAAAGAAATAGAAGAACCCTATATGTGGGTCTCAAACCAAACTTAGCTAACTAAGGTGGCATACTAACTAAGCCACAAACTAGAGTAGATAAGGATAGTTGTCATCCAGCTATTATTCATGGGCGGTGTACCAACCGCATCTGTAGCTAACAAGTCGGTGACATAAATGCACAACGGTCACCCTGGCATATCATGAGTGGAGCTCGATATCTCAACATGGAGTACATGGTGGAGAACTCATCTCCCTCGTAGATCATGGAGGTTAAGGGTTGAGGAACTAAGGGTTTAGGGGGAGCATAGGAGTGGGAGAGGAAGAAGGTATAAGAGCATGGGGGAAAGAGGAGAGAGGAGGGAGGAGGAGGGAGGAGGAGGAGGAGGAGGGAGGAGGAGAAGGAGAAGGGAGGAGGAGGAGGGAGGAGGGAGGAGGAGGAGGGTGGAGGAGGAGGAGAAGGGAGGAGGAGGAGCGGGAGAGGATGGGTCGCAAGGTTAGAGAAGAGGGCAGGGGGAGTTGCAAGGTTAGGATATGCTTTTGGACGTGGAGTGCAAGGAAGCATGGACACTTGAGTCAATTGCTTGGAATACTAAAGTAAAACTCAAGACAATGCCCCAAAGAGTGTGGGCTTCATTCCATTATGGGCTATTTATACAAGTTGGAGAGCTTCTCTCTCTGCATGTAGGAATTGTAAGACATTCTCTCTCTGCATGTAGAACTTGCATATAGAAGTTGCATGTAGAAGTTGCAAGTTGCATGTAGAACTCGCATGTTGCATGCTACATGTAGGAGTTGCATGTAGAACTTGCACATAGGAGTTGCATTTAGGAGTTGCATGTAGGACATGCATGTAGAACTCACATGTAGAACTTGCATGTAGGACTTGCATGTAGAACTCACATGTAGAACATGCATGTAGAAGTTACATGTAGAACTTGCATGTAGGAGTTGCATGTAGAACTCACATGTAGGAGTTCCATGTAGGAATCGTATGTAGAACTTGCATGTAGAACATGCAAGTTGGATTTCTAAGAGGGATTAATTCCTAGCCTTATGCAAGTAGAAGCGGAGCTTTGCCGCTACTCTACACACACATTCTGGACTACCTAAGTCCATGTTGGCACAGAGACAACATACTCCCGTGTCCATTTGATTACCCATCCTCGGGTTATGGCTTATTTTGATTTCAGAGTTGGGATTCCATGTGCGTAACCCAATGGCTATTGAGCTTGTGGCATGTGAGTCATTCCTGCTGTGATGCTTTTGCACCATACAATTTGTGGTCTGAAGTCAAAAAGCTTATCTCCTCTTAAGAAGGGATAGATAGCTATGAATTTTAGAGGGGATCTCATTGTTGAGACTGTGGACTCTGCCATCGAATCTTCTTGGGAAGAGGTTTGGCAGGGGTCTCATTGTTGAGGCTGGCATTTCTTGCTATCTTGCATACATGTTGGATGCGATTGCACCCGTATCATTGAGCTTGTAGATAAGTTTGTATGCAAGTTTGATATTTTTGCATTTAGGAGATGGCTGTGATGTTTGGCAGGGGTCTCATTGTTGAGGCTGCAGACTCTTTTGCCAATTCTTCTCCTCGTGAATCCATTGCATGCTTTGAGAGTATGGAATGAAAGTGTGTGATACTATTATTGATGCAATCTATTATGTGCCTATGCAAAATCGTGTGAGTGCACGTGATGTGTCAATTAGGTAGGGATTAACTATATGCTTATTTGTGGGATTTAATAGGGAAACTAAAACTCAATCATCCCTAATAGAAAATTGATTAGGTCTTCCTAAATGTGAAAAAATGTGCATATGCCAGTGACTATGCATGTAACAATCTAGTGCAAACTATATGTGCCAAAACGTGCATATGCTAGTGAGTGCACGTGTAACAATCTAGTGCAAAATATTAAAGACTTGGAATTCCCAAAAGTTCATTATTGTTAGGGATGGCTTGCGTGTTGATGTTGTATCACTTCAATTGGCTCTCATTTATGGTTGTGTTGAATTGGACTCCATCCAATGTTTCTAGTAGCACAACTTGAACTTCAGATTCTTTTAGTGGTCTTGGCATTGCTATGGGGACACTACCACTTGTGTAATACTTGAAGTACTCTAGCACTTCTTGAAGATCAGCCTCCGATGGTGTTGAACTAGCCTGACATGTTCCATGTGTACTGGGTGGCATAGTTTCATTTACCAATTTGTTAGGATCTTTTTGACTTTCTCTTTCTGAAGTCTCTTGATCGAGCTTCATCTATACATGTGGCTTATACTTCCAAAACTTCTTACATTGGGAACTATTGGGTAACTTTTCCACTGGTAAGTGTTCCCAAGTAAGGGTTCATTTGCTACGCTTACTCCTTCCACTCCCTTAGGGGACCATTCAAGAGGTAGTGGTTCTAATTTTGAGGGAGCTGGATTTGCAAGATACAATTCGACGATCCTTGTTTGGACTCGTTTGAATTCATTGAAGTGTTTCACCTTGGCTTTTCTATGATTTCCTCCTTCAGCTTTCTTGTGGGATCTTCTGCTAGTATTCAACTTGGGAGGCTCAATTTTTTAAAGCTGGACTACCATTAGGGCATGTAGAATTGCTAAGTCATTGTCATAGACTTGATCTTCAATTTTGGCATTCTCAGCCTCAGTTTCAAGGTCCCAAGGAAAATCTGAGTCATCATTGGTATGGGTACCTTCTTCAGGTTCATTATCCCACTCGAGGTCAGCCATAAAGAATGGCACCTCTAGATCGATTGGTTCTTCATGTGTGAGTGGAGGATTTACCTGTAGCACCTTAGCATCTATTTGCAAGAAGATGGGGTCTAATGAATGGTAATTGTTGATGGTTGCCAATGTTTGTATCCAGTTATTGACATTGCTTTGTGAATCGCCCGCTATGGCATGCTGTTGCAAGGGACCTGATTTGCTTGAGATTGTCCTTGAAGATGTGTCATCCAATGCTCTATGCACAATTTATTTTACAGCTCCTATCCCCACATTCACCCTGACTGTGCTGTCGCGATTTTGGATTGTCAATCTATCAGTTCCCCAGTCATGGAGGAATGATGCTTCCTATAACCAAGGACGTCCAAGTAAGATTTGGTAGGAATTTTTGGGAAGATATAAGATTGTGAATTGAAGGGAGAAGTGGACTCCTACGACCTTTGTTGACACGCCATTCACTATTCCCAAGGGTTTAGCCTGTGAATCATCTACAAGGTGTATGTTGAAATTAGCCTTTTGCATTGGTGGGAGACCCCATTCATCGTAGAGCTCCTTTGATAGGACATTTACACCTACTCCACCATCCACTATGGCTTGGACTTCATTATATGCCTTGTGGATCAAAGGCATAATAATGTTGTGTATGTCATCTCTCTCACCCATCTACACAAGGATATCTTTGATGTCATTCATAGGTGGAGGGGGATTTGTGAGTTCAATCCATCCTTTCAAACTCTCCCAGAGATTGGGACAATTCCCTAGGAGAATTCCAATGGGAATTGACACGAGGCAACTTAGATGCTAGAGAGTGTGGCTCCTTCAAGTTGACATGGTGGTACATAATGTTGTGGAGTTTGTTGTTGGAACAGAGGCTCGAGTACAATATCAATACTTTTTGGGGCCAAGTCATGGATTGGATCTTCAGCTTTTGTCTCTCAGCCTCAAATTGAGCTTGTTTCTTTTGTACCCATTTTTGAAGTGCCTGAAAACGAGCCTTCTCCACCTCTGCATTTGGGTATGGAGCTTCTTTTATTTGAGGCTCGGGAGTTAGTATGGATGAGCTTGGCTACTCATTGCTTGGCAGAGGTGGAGGAACTTGTGCTTTCTTTTCAAGAAGTCGCTTTGGTTGGATTGGAATGTTAGGGTCCTTGGTGGCCTCTTTCTGCTGGCGTGTAATTACATTCATAGGTTGTGATATTATGATTGCCGGCCCCAAACTTTGATGGTCCACCAAAATGATGCTGATTGGGACATCAGGCTTAACCTCTGTTTGTTGTGGGATCTTATTTTTCATGGGACAATCCATATAGGCATGTCCTATGCCACAATCTCTATAGAGTGAATGGAAAGTAGCGGGGCTACCACGATGAGGGCACTCTGTGATTCAGCGATTTTCTCCACACCCATAATTGATTGGTGCTTGATATGTATTGGGTCTAACTTGATTTGTGTAGACTGGTATTAGACACTCTGCACCTTCTACATAGTACACTGGGTACTCTGCTTCATACTCGAATGGCGAGTCTACTTCCTCAGCTTGTAGTTGATGTATTGGAACTACATGAGGAGCTAGATTTGGCGCTCTTGGATATGGTCATGGATTCAGATTCCTGAGTAGTTGTGGGACTTGTGTCCAAATAGTAATAGGATTCAGCCTCGAAGCTAGGGACACTTGTGCAAGAGCCGGTTCCATGTACACTAGCATGGGTGTCGGTTGGTATTGTTGAGGTTGAGGTGGGTTGTTGCGCATGTTGAAGATGTAATTGTTTTCATCATGGCCACCGATGACATAGATATGGCACCATAACCTTGGCAGTGGATTTTCTTGTGTAGTGATCCTGGCTTTTAGGACCAAGCACTCATTTGTTGTATGATTGGCCATGTAGTGTCGACACCAGACATTTTCTCATCGTGGATAAGGCTGAGGTGGCGGCTAAGACAAGTGCAGCTTTTGCTCCATGGCCTGCATTATTTCGTGTTTTAGCTTCATGGTCATGGCCTCTAGGCCCTCATTTGATGTTTCGGTAGTGGACTTGGATTTGCCCTTTTTATGCACTGGATCTTCCATCATCACTAATGGTGTCAAAGTCAGTCATGCCATCCTCGAGGTCAATGGCTAGCGCATGAACAGCACTGAACGTTTCATAGCTGCTAATCTTTTTCATATCCTTGTGGATTTTCTTTCTTAGTCCTATAATAAACCAAGCCATGAGGTACTTTGTATTGGGGTGTGGGTCACATTTGTCAATTAATATTTTCATCTTGCCCAAATACGTGTGTACATCTTCTCGATAGCCTTGTTCGATCTTGCTTAGTTGGAGAGCGAGATCATCTTATAGCCTCTTCGTTTGAAAGTGCCTTTTGAATTCTGTTTGAAGCAGGTCCCATGTGGCTCGCTCCTCCACTAGGAGGTCTAGGTACCATTCAGATGCTTCATCGATTAAGGCCATGGGAAACTAGGCCGCCTTGGTTTCATTGGATTGATCTCCACTTGCTTGGCATGCGGCATCAAAATGCTAGAGGAAACGGGTTGGATCTCCCCTACCATTATATTTGGGAAGTTCCAATTTTCTTAGGGGGTGCCTACCTTGATTATAATTATTTTTGTGATTAAAGAAATTGTTAGCCTCTGCATTGAGGTCCATATCCCCATCATCGTCGCGATAGCGTCTGGCCATGTTGTGGCGTGGAGGAGTCAAAGGGATTTCTTGAATTTCGGGAGGGGAATCGAGGTAGAGGATTGTCAAAGGTGGTGGTTGCAGTGGAGTTGTATGTAATTTTGGTGAGTGTTGGAGTCAGAGGCGTTGGCCAGAGCATAGCTGCATGCAAATTGGGTGAGAGTTGCAAAGAGTGTCTCTGCCGCAAGTGCGAGTGTTAATGTAGTGTTTGGAGGGTTAGAGTTGTGTTAGTGTTGTAGGGACCATCGTGCTAATATGTACCTAATATTATCCCACGTGCATAGGGAAACATGGCAATGCAGATGGATCGTCAATTGGAGGTCAAGGCGTAAAGATATGAGCGAATTAGTGCGAAATGAGGCCCACACAGGGGCACGAATGAGTGACTGCTAGGGATGCCCAAATGGTGTGCAATGGGCTGAAAAAATTCCTCGTAGTGTGGTGACACTTGGTTCAAACGGGGTCCAATTTGGGTCCCAAACAGGCGCAATACGAAGTGTTGAAGTAGGGGTAAAATTGGCCTTTTTTGGAGGAAAGGCCTTGGTCTTAAGGTTTGGTGTGAATGGGCTTTAAGGCTAACTGAGGGTAGTAACTGACCCAACTCAGTTGACCTAACTGGCCCTGTTAGTCTAACTAACCTAATTGCCCTAATTGTTTAAGTTAAATGTCTAACATAGTTAGTCTAACTAAACCTAACTATGGTTCAAACTGACTATAGTGGGCTAAACTAACCACAGTTAGTTGAATCAAATCAACCTAACTATCTAGTAGTTAAACTAACCTAACTATAAGTAACTAACCTAGAGTTAACCTAACTAACCTAGGTAAAATCTAATCTAACCTAAGTTAAGCTAACCTAGGTTAATACTAACCTAACTATAGTCAATTAGATGGTTAGGTTAGGTTAGGGATTTTTTAATAAATTAATTATTTTTAAAAATAAAAAATTGGGGGGGGGGGCGTCGCACGGCAACGGGGGTAAAATCCAAGGTGGTGCACTTTGTATTCTTGATAATGTCTGTTCCATAAGTCTCATCTTTGTCCCGTGCTATAAATGATTTGTTGGATGTATTGTAGGGCATAACATCTCCAAGTGTTTCCATATCTCCACATTTATACTTTAGCTCAACATGTGCGCTAAGAATCTTTGATACAGTAACTGCCACCTTATCTTTGCCAAGTCTTCGAAAGTGGCAAACTGAATTGGGATCACTATCGTGGATTGTAGCAAATGCAACTACTTCTCTTTTGCTACATAAAATCACATCCATCCTTGGAACAAAATCTATAGCCATCTCCTTTGTGAGAGTCCTTTGCAAGCAAGCTGCAGTAGTAACAATTACATAAATATTAGTCTCTTTTTAATAATCTACTCATTTATTATAATTTTTAATTAGTACTTAATTTATTGGTGGGAGAAGTTATCCGATCAAGTACTCATCAGATGGACACGCCACTTTGCATGCAACTCAATAACACCTACATTGAGGTGCGTGCAAAGTATTGTGCCCATCGTCTATGCTTTGCATTGTATATCATGCACTCAATGCCATTTGTGCCTAGTGTCATACACAACCATAAAAAACACGGTCCTAGGTGTGTTATTCAAACAAGTACTTATCGGATGGGGGCTCCACTTCACATGCAAGTTAGATATGCTTTGCATGGTCGATCACGCATTATACACCATTTTCCCCCTAATGATATGCACATCTGTAAAAAAACATGCCCTTAGGTGTGTTATATGACCAAGTACTTATCACATGGGTGTGCCTCTTTGAAAAAAAGTCAATACCACCAAGGTTGAGGTGTAGGAAAAGTATTGTGCCCATCGGATATTCTTTGCATGGTCGATCAAGCATTAAATACCATTTTTGCCTTAGTGTCATGCACATCCGTAAAAAAACACACTACTAGTTATGTTATCCGATCAAGTACTTATGGGATGGGCATGCCACTTTGCATGCAAGTCATTACCACCTAGCTTAAGGTATGTGCAAAGTATTGTACCCATCAAATATGCTTTGCATTGTCGATCAAGCATAAAATACCATTTTTGCCTTAGTGTCATGCACAACAATAAAAAAACACGGTCCTAGGTGTGTTATTCAAACAAGTACTTCTCAGATGGGGGCTCCACTTTGCATGCAAGTCCATTTCAACTAGGATGAGGTGCGTGCAAAGTATTGTGACCATCGGGTATGCTTTGCATGTCGATCACACATTATACACTGTTTTTTTCCTAATGATATGCACATCCGTAAAAAAGCAAGCCCTTAGGTGTGTTATCTAACCAAGTACTTATCAAATGGGTGTGCCTCTTTGAGAACATTTCAATACCACCTAGGTTGAGGCATACGAAAAGTATTGTGCCCATCGGATATCCTTTGCATTGTCAATCGAGCATTAAATACCATTTTTGCTCTAATGTCATGCAAAAACACGCTGCTAGGTATTTTATCCAATCAAGTACTTATGGGATGGGCATGCCACTTTGCATGTAAGGTAATTCCACCTAGTTGAAGGTGTGTGCAAAGTATTGTGCCCATTGGATATGGTTTGCATTGTCGATCAAGCATAAAACATCGTTTTTGCCTTAGTGTCATGCACAAAAACAAAAAAACACGATCCTAGATGTGTTATTCAAACAAGTACTTCTCAGATGGGAGCTCCACTTTACACACAAGTCTGTTTCAACTAATTTGAGGTGCATGAAAAGTATTGTGACCATCGGATATGCTTTGCATGGTCGATCATGCATTCTCCACCGTTTTCCCCGTAGTGATATGCACATCCGCAAAAAAACACACCCTTAGGTATGTTATCTGACCAAGTACTTATCAGATGGGTGTGCCTCTTTGAGAACATTTCAATACCACCTAGGTTGAGGTGTATGAAAATTATTGTGCCCATCGGATATCCTTTGCATGGTGGATCAATTTTTGCTCTAGTGTCATGCACATCCGTAAAAAAACACATTGCTAGGTATGCTATCTAATCAAATACTTATGGGATGGGCACGCACTTTGCAAGTAAGTCAATTATATTGATTTTAAGGTGTGTGCAAAGTATTGTGCCCATCAGATATGCTTTGCATTGTCGATCAAGCATAAAACGCTATTTTTGCCTTAGTGTCATGCACAACCATAAAAAAATAGGTCCTAGGTGTGTTATTCAAACAAGTACTTATCGGATGGGGGCTCCACTTTGCACACAAGTCCATCTCAACAAGGTTGAGGTGCATGCAAAGTATTGTGACCATCGGATATGCTTTGCATGGTTGATCACGCATTATACAATGTTTTTCCTGTAGTGATATGCACATTCGCAAAAAAACACACCCTTAGGTATGTTATCTGACCAAGTACCTAGCGGATGGCTGTGCCTCTTTAAAAACATGTCGATACCACCTAGGTTGAGGTGTAGGAAAAGTATTGTGCCCATCAGATATGCTTTGCATGGTCGATCGAGCATTAATTACCATTTCTGCCTTAGTGTCATGCACATCCGTAAAAAAACACGCTGCTAGGTCTGTTATTCGATCAAGTACTTATGGGATGGGCACACCACTTTGCATGTAAGTCAATTCTACCTAGTTTAAGGTGTGTGCAAAGTGTTATGCCCATCAGATATGCTTTGCATTGTCGATCAAGCATAAAACACCATTTTTGCCTTAGTGTAATGCACAACCATAAAAAAACACGGTCCTAGGTGTGTTATTCAAACAAGTACTTATTGCATGGGGACTCCACTTTGCATTCAAGTCCATTTAAACTAGATTGAGGTGCATGCAAAGTATTTCATGGTCAATCGTGCATTATACAACATTTTTCCTGTAGTGATATGCACATTTGCAAAAAAACACGCCCTTAGGTATGTTATCTCACCAAGTACATATCGGATGGGTGTGCCTCTTTGAAAACATGTCAATAACACCTAAGTTGAGGTGTAAGAAAAGTATTGTGCCCATCGGATATGCTTTGCATGGTTGATCGAGCATTACTTACCATTTTTGCCTGTGTCATGCACATCTGTAAAAAAACACGTTGCTAGGTATGTTATCCGATCAAGTACTTATGGGATGAGAATGCCACTTTTCATGTAATTCAATTCCACCTAGTATAAGGTGTGTGCAAAGTGTTATGCCCATCGGATATGCTTTGCATTGTCGATCAAGCATAAAACACCGTTTTTGCCTTAATGTAATGCACAACAAAAAAAAACACGGTCCTAGGTGTGTTATTCAAACATGTACTTATCGGATGGGGACTCAACTTTGTATGCAAGTCTCTTTCAACTATATTGAGGTGTGTGCAAAGTATTTTGACCATCAGATATGCTTTGCATGGTCGATCACGCATTATACACCATTTTTCCTATAGTGATATGTACATCCGTAAAAAAACACGCCCCTAGGTGTGTTATCTGACCAAGTACTTATCAGATGGGTGTGCCTCTTTGAAAACATTTCAATACCACCTAGATTAAGGCATAGGAAAATTATTGTACCCATCGGATATGCTTTGCATGGTCAATCGAGCATTAAACATCATTTTTGCCTTAGTGTCATGCACATCCGTAAAAAAACATGCTGCTAGGTATGTTATCCGATTAAGTACTTATGGGATGGGCGTGCCACTTTGCATGTAACTCAATTCCACCTAGTTTCAAGTGTGTACAAAGTGTTATGCCCATCGAATATGCTTTGCATTGTCGATCAAGCATAAAACCCCATTTTGGCTCTAGTGTAATGCACAAGCATAAAAAAACACGGTCCTAGGTGTGTTATTCAAACAAGTACTTATCGGATGGGGTTCCACTTTGCACGCAAGTCTCTTTCAACAAAGTTGAGGTGGGTGAAAAGTATTATGACCATTGGATATGCTTTTCATGGTCGATCATGCATTATACACCCTTTTTTCCCTAGTGATATGCACATCCGCAAAAAAACATGCCCTTAGGTGTGTTATCTAACCAAGTACTTATCGGATGGGTGTGCTTGTTTGAAAACATATCAATACCACCTAGGTTGAGGTTTAGGAAAAGTATTGTGCTCATTGGATATGCTTTGCATGGTCGATCGAGCATTAAATACCATTTTTGCCTTGGTGTCATGCACAGATTCTGTAAAAAAACAAACTGCTAGGCATGTTATCCGATCAAGTACTTATGGGATGGGCATGCCACTTTGCATGTAAGTCAATTCTACCTAGTTTAAGGTTTGTGCAAAGTATTGTACTCATCGGATATGCTTTGCATTGTCGATCAAGCGTAAAACACCATTTTTGCCTTAGTGTCATGCACAACCATTAAAAAACATCTATTCAAACAAGTACTTCTCAACTGGGGTCTCCACTTTGCTTGTAAGTCTGTTTCAACTAGTTTGAGGTGCATGCAAAGTATTGTGACCATCGAATATGCTTTGCATGGTCAATCATGCATTATACACCATTTTTGCCCTGGTGATATGCACATCCGTAAAAAAACATGCCCTTAGGTGTGTTATCCAACCAAGTACTTATCTGATCGGTGTGCCTCTTTGAGAACATGTCAATACCACCTAGGTTGACACATAGGAAAAGTATTGTACCCATCGGATATCCTTTGCATTGTCGATCGAGCATTAAATACCATTTTTGCTCGGGTCATGCACATCCGTAAAAAAACACGCTACTAGGTATGTTATCCGATCAAGTACTAATGGGATGGGCATGCCACTTGGCATGTAAGTTAATTCCACCCAGTTGAAGGTGTGTGCAAAGTATTGTGCCCATCAGATATTCTTTGCATTGTCGATCAAGCATAAAACACCGTTTTTGCCATAGTGTCATGCACAACCATAAAAAAACACGTTCCTAGGTGTGTTATTCAAACAAGTACTTCTCAGATGGGGGCTCCACTTTGCATGCAATTCTGTTTCAACTAGGTTGAGGTTTGTGCAAAGTATTTTTACCATCGGATATGCTTTACATGGTCGATCATGCATTATCCACCGTTTTTCCCGTAGTGATATGCACATCCACAAAAAAACATGCCCTTAGGTATGTTATTTGACCAAGTACTTATCGGATGGGTGTGCCTCTTTGAGAACATTTCAATACCACCTAGTTTGAGGTGTAGAAAAAGTGTTATGCCCATCGGATATCCTTTGCATGGTTGATCGAGCATTGAATACTATTTTTGCTCTAGTGTCATGCACATCCGTAAAAAAACATGCTGCTAGGTATGTTATCCGATCAAGTACTTCTGGGATGGGTGTGCCACTTTGCATGTAAGTTAATTCCACCTAGTTGAAGGTGTGTGCAAAGTATTGTGCCCATCAAATATGCTTTGCATTGTCCATCAAGCATAAAACACCGTTTTTACCTTAGTGTCATGCACAACCATAAAAAACCACGATCCTAGATGTGTTATTCAAACAAGTACTTATCAGATGGGGGCTCCACCTTGCAGACAAGTCTGTTTCAACTAGATTGAGGTGCCTGCACAGTATTGTGACCATCGGATATGCTTTGCATGGTCGATCACGCATTATACAACGTTTTTCCTATAGTGATATGCACATCTGCAAAAAAACATGCCCTTGGGTATGTTATCTGACCAAGTACTTATTGGAAGGGTGTGCCTCTTTGAAAACATGTCAATACCACCTAGGTTAAGGCATAGGAAAAGTATTGTGCCAATTGGATATGCTTTGCATGGTCGACCGAGCATTAAATACCATTTTTGCCTTAGTGTCATGCACATCCGTAAAAAAACACGCTACTAGGTGTGCTATCCGATCAAGTACTTATGCGATGGGAATGCCACTTTGCATGTACGTCAATTCCACCTAGTTTAAGGTGTGTGCAAAGTGTTATGCCCATCAGATATGCTTTGCATTGTCGATCAAGCATAAAACACCGTTTTTGCCTTAGTGTAATGCACAACCATAAAAAAACATGGTCCTAGGTGTGTTATTCAAACAAGTACTTCTCAAATGGGGGTTCCACTTTGCACACAAGTCTGTTTCAACTAGGTTGAGGTTCGTGCAAAGTATTGTGACCATCAGATATGCTTTGCATGGTCGATCACGCATTATCCACTTTTTTTCCCGTAGTGATATGCACATCTGCAAAAAAACACACCCTTAGGTATGTTATCTGACCAAGTACTTATCAGATGGGTATGCCTCTTTGAGAACATTTCAATACTATTTAGGTTGGGGCATAAGAAAAGTATTGTGCCCATCATATATCCTTTGCATGGTCGATCGAGCATTAAATACTATTTTTGCTCTAGTGTCATGCACATCTATAAAAAAACACGCTGCTAGGTATGTTATCCGATCAAGTACTTATGGGATGGGCACTCCACTTTGCATGTAAGTCAATTTAGCCTAGCTTAAAGTGTGTGAAACGTATTATGCCCATTGGATATGCTTTGCATTGTCGATCAAGCGTAAAACACCTTTTTTGCCTTAGTGTCATACACATCCGTAAAAAAACACGCTGCTAGGTATGTTATTCGATCAAGTACTTATGGGATGGGTGCTCAACTTTGCACACAAGTCTGTTTCAACTAGGTTGAGGTGCATGCAAAGTATTGTGACCATCGGATATGGTTTGCATGGTTGATCACGCATTATGCACCATTTTTACCGTAGTGATACGCACATCTTCAAAAAAACACGCCCTTAGGTATGTTATCTGACCAAGTACTTATCGGATGGGCATGACCAAGTACTTATCGGATGGGAATGCCTCTTTGAGTGTCATGCATAACCATAAAAAAACACGGTCCTAGGTGTGTTATTCAAACAAGTACTTATCGGATGGGAGCTCCACCTTGCACGCAAGTCTATTTCAACTAGCTTGAGGCGCCTGCAAAGTATTGTGACCATTAGATATGCTTTGCATGGTTGATCATGCATTATACAATGTTTTTCCTGTAGTGATATGCACATCTGCAAAAAAACCTTCCCTTGGGTATGTTATCTGACCAATACTTATTGGAAGGGTGTGCCTCTTTGAAAACATGTCAATACCACCTAGGTTAAGGCATAGGAAAAGTATTGTGTGACAAAATATGAAGAGGGGAGAGGAGAAGAGTGGAGATGAGGAGAGAGGGCACAGCTAGAGAGCACACCACAAATGACTAACTGTACACTAGATTTAGTTGAAAAAATAGAATATATACAAACCCTTTTAGGGTTAGGGTTAGGGGATCTAACCCTTTCCTTTATAGCACTCTATAAGGTTAGTGCTATGCACATATGATCACGTGATGGTGCTATGCACACATGAATGATCACATGATGTTGAGCGTGAACTCTCAACACCTTCCCTCAAAATCAACATCATGAAGTAGGCCTTCCCTCAAGATGATGATTCTGGGAAATCGAAGAGGGACTGAGCATTACATTCCATCACACCCCTTTAATGGGAATGTCCTTCCTCTGCATCAAACCAAGAGCTAGTCGGTGTTTCTCAAATAGCTCTTTACCGAGTGGTTTGGTAAAGATGTATGCAACATTTTCTTTGCTATCACAATGCTGCAGTGTGATGTCACCAAGTAACACTCTTTCTCTGATGAAGTGCTCTCTGACATCAATGTGCTTTGTCCTGGAGTGATATACTGGATTTTTGGCCAATGCTTGAGCCGATTGATTATCACAGTATATTGTTGTTGGCTTTGACTCATCAAAGTAATCTGTTTCTGACAATAGTCTTCTGAGCCATATAGCCTCACATGCACCTGTAGTGAGTGCTGTATATTCTGCTTCAGTCGAAGACAAAGAAATAGTTGGTTGTTTGTTTGACAACCATGATAGAGCACCTTGACCAAGGAAAAATGCATATCCCTATGTCGATCTCCTGGTCTCATGATCTCTAGCATAGTCACTGTCACAATATCCATGCAACCTTAGATGAATTCCTCTGTATTCTATCCCAAATTGTCTTGTACCTCTGATGTATTCTTGGCTATTCCCGGCATCATTGCCACAAGCCTTGTAACATAGATCAGATTTTATATACTATAGTTCTATCTTCACCGACGGTACAGAGATTTCACTTGGCATCTTCAGTGTATTTGCAGTTGATTCATACAGAGTTTTCCAGGACACTTTTTGAGTACATTGTTTGCACCATGTCGACGAGCAACCTCAATCTGGAGGCATCTGCTAAGTTAGACAACTCCAATTACGGTACATGGAAATACCGAATGGAGACCATTCTTGTGCTTCAGGACAAATGGGAGTATGTCGATGGATCTATACCTAGACCATTGGCCGATCCAGCAACCAGTAGCTCTACTCCATCTGTTGTCACAGCACCAACAACGGGATCTACATCGGGATCTACATCTACACAAATAGTTT
Organism: Dipteris shenzhenensis; assembly: GCF_047967505.1. Lineage (NCBI taxonomy): Eukaryota > Viridiplantae > Streptophyta > Polypodiopsida > Gleicheniales > Dipteridaceae > Dipteris > Dipteris shenzhenensis. The sequence continues at coordinate 17,199,168 of NC_141607.1, forward strand.
TTGCACCAGTAGCAGTCCTGCCATTGCTCGAGCTCAAGCAGAATAGCTCAAGCAGAATGGGATAAGAAAGACAAGTATGCCTATCACCTGATCAAGTAGAATGTGCAAGATTTCATGCTAGGACAGCTCAACACAGTCAAGACATCAAAAGAAGCATGGGATATGGTCGTAGCTCTCTACGACCTCTACGAGTCCAAGAACACATCCAGGATTCTCACCCTAAGAAACCAGATCAACCAGAGTTTCCGCAACAGCAGTGAAACCGGTCATGCTTATGTACTCCGCATCAAAGACTACAACAATCAACTTGCAGCAGCAAGAGAGACTATGAATCCCGCAGAAATGGTTCAAGTAATCCTGAATGGACTAGGAGAAGGATATGAGAATCTAGTCCAGAGTATTGCCATCCAACGACAAATTCCAACACTGGAAGAACTTCAGTCAGTTCTACTTGGTGAAGAACTTAGGACTCAAGCCATTCAAGCACGTAAAGGTCATTCTAATGATCAGGCATTCACAGGTTCAGACAGAAGCAGAGGCAAAGGCAGAAACAGAGGTAGATCATAAAGTGGTCATCATCAACAAAGTCAAAATCAGCATCAGCATCAGCATCATCCTCAGCAACATCAAAATCAGCAAAGAGGAAATCATTCCAACCGAGGAAGATTCCAAGGACGAGGGAATGCATCCACCAATGTGTTAAACATCTAGTGCAACTACTGTCACAAGTTTGGACACTATGAAAGAGATTGCCGCAAGAAGCAGTACGACCAAGGCGGTCGAGGGAATTCCCGAGGAAGAGGAAATCATCGTGGTGGACATTCTAGTCACAGTCATTTTGCAAATGAACATGGCAATATGTTTCTTGCAAGTGAGGAATTGCATCAGACTGATACAATGCACCTAGACACTAATTTCAATCCCAAAGAGGATTTCAGCTATCAAGTCGACCAAGTGGAACAGGATCCTTGGTACATCAACAGTGGTGCATCATCTCATATGACAAATCATCAGGAATGGTTCATAGAAATGAAGCCATTAGAAGGTCAAAAGAATGTCATCTACACAACAGACAATACACCGAATCCGATTCAAGGGACAGGTGTTATCCCTATGAACAATTTCACTGGTACAAAAGGATTAGTCAAAGATGTGCTCTATGTTCCGAAGCTCAGCAAGAACCTTTTGTCAGTAGGTCAAATGACAGAACACAACTACAAAGTCATCTTTGACGGTGATGAATGCACTATCAGAGACAAATCCAAAAGAGGTCAGCTAGTAGCAAAAGGTGTCAAGGAAGGACGCTTATACAGGATGCTAGCTACAGTACCCGATAAGCATGCCATGTCAGCTCAAATGCAACAGATGCCACTATCTACAAAATGGCACAAGAGATATGGTCATGTCAACTTCAAGTACTTGTTAGATCTCAGGAATCAGCATATGGCAATTGGGATTCCGAAGCTACAGTTTCTTGGAAAAGTTTGCGAAGCATGCTGTTTCGGCAAACAAAAGCGAACCAACTTTGTCAGAAGCACCTCTCGTGCACGAGGTATTCTTGATTTGATTCATATAGATGTATGGGGTTATGCCTAGACCCGCAGCATCAATGGTTCACTTTATTACTTGACCTTCATCGACGATTACAGTAGATATTGTTGGGTCTACTTTCTGAAAGAGAAATCTGAATTGTTTGCCAGATTTCAAGAATTCAAAGCCATGGTAGAAAACCAAACAGGCAGAAAGATCAAGGTCATGAGATCAGACAGAGGAGGTGAATACATGTCTTCAGCATTCATGAACTTTTGCAAAAATCACGGCATACGAAGACAGTTCACATGTGCAGATACTCCTCAGCAGAATGCAAGAGCTGAAAGGAAGAATGCGACTTTAGCAGACAGTGCTAGAGCAATGCTTAGTGAAAAGCATCTTTCGAATCAGTATTGGGTAGAAGCAATAGCTATAGCTAACTACTTGCTTAATCGGCTTCCTACCGAACCGATACAAGGTATGACTCCTTATGAAGCATTCATTGGACACAAGCCACGCATTGGGCATCTCCGCATATTTGGTTGCATAGCATATGCCCACATACATAATGATCATCGCAGGAAATTGGATGCGAAGTCATGCAAATGCATCATGGTTGGCTACAGTGAAGAAAGCAAAGCATACAAATTGTATGATCCCATCAACCGCAAAGTCATTATCTCCAGAGATGTAATCTTCGATGAGGAATTAGAATGGAAAACCTCACCTACACAGGAGATAGAAGCATCGACTTCACAGTCATCTATAGAACAGGTTGATGAAGAAGAGCAAGAATTGCCAGCAACACCCCAAGCCGCACCACAGCAGCTCAGACGGTCTACTAGGGAAAGCAGACCACCAGCCAGATTGACATATGCTCAGAAAGGCAAAGCAATTCAGGTGGAAACCACCAACTATGCTCTTATGACTACCATCATGGCTACAGAAGAGCCAGTGTACTTCGAAGACGCAGTAGACAAGCCAAAATGGCAAACTGCTATGAATGAAGAAATGGATGCTTTGTATAAAAATAACACTTGGGAATTATGTGACCTTCCACTAGGAAAGAAGGCCATAGCCAACAAATGGGTATACAAAGTGAAGTACAATACAGATGGCAGTATTCAGAGATACAAAACCAGATTAGTTGCAAAAGGATTTGCACAACAATATGGTCAAGATTATGATGAGACTTATGCTCCAGTAGCAAAGATGGATTCCATACAGTTCTTGATATCACTAGTGACACTCAGTAAATGGAATGTGTATCAGCTCGATGTCAAGAATGCCTTTCTCAATGGTTATCTAGACGAGGAAGTCTACATGCAACAACCAGCCGGTTATGTTGAACCAGGAAAGGAGAACAAGGTTTGCCATCTCAAGAAAAGTCTCTATGGCTTAAAACAAGCACCCAGAAGTTGGTACACCAGAATTGACAAGTATTTTGCTGATCTGGGATACATGAAGTCCAATGCAGATCATACTCTCTACTACACAGTTCAAGGGGAAGATATTACTATTGCACTTTTGTACGTAGATGATCTAATTGTGACAGGAAGCAAGGATAGCTTCATCAGAACACTAAAACAAGACTTATCTGCAGAGTTCGACATGAAAGATCTTGGACTTATGCACTATTGTCTTGGAATTGAGTTCTGGAGAGATTCAGATAGCACATTCATGAGTCAGCTCAAGTATGTTGACAGTCTCCTGAAGAAATTTCATATGGCAGATTGCAAGTTTGCAGCCACTCCCATGGAACAGAGTTTGAAACTTACTAAAGATTCAAAAAAGCCTACAGTCAATGACAGATACTACAGGCAACTCATTGGATCTCTTATATATCTGACAATCACACGGCCAGATATTTGTTATGCAGTAAGCTCACTAGCATAGTTTATGGCAAATCCAAAACAGTCTCACTGGAATGCAGCCAAAACAAGGCTGAAAATGATGTGCACGATGCCGTGAGATAGCCAAATAGGCTTTACAATGGTGGCATGTGTGTGTGAAATCAAATGATATCTGCCCACTGAATCAATCTGCAATGCCTCTGAACTTTGAAGTCTGCTCACTGAACTGATGAACGTAAGGTTTTAGGTAATGTAATGATGTGAAATCGGATGTGAGCGTATGGACTGACTCCGAGTAGGTACTAGTCGGGAATTTCGGGCATGGCTTAGATTGGCAACTTGGGAAAATTCAAAGCGTCCCCTCTATGGTGATCTAGTCTACTCTGATCTAGATCTAAACCAACCATTCATTGATGAAAGAGCAGCAAATAATTCCTTTTCTTTTGTTCTTTTTAAGTGCTGGGTCAAATGCGTCGATGTAGAGGCAAATGTGCGTGAAGGAAGTGGTTTTGTCGACGAGGCACAAATGTGAGTGTAACTTTCGCCAAAATGTGCGCGTGATGTAACGAGCGCGTAGAGCACAAAAAAATGAGCGACTTTCCTTCTTGGAGCACCCTCAAATTCTTCCTGGATCAAGAGATATGACTTGATCTAGGTGGAGGGGCAAAAGGAGTGCAAATGGTGCTCAATGATGATGTGTCACTGTGAGTCACATGCAGTGATGATGTGGCACTGTGCTTAGCAAGAGGTGTGCCAGTGAAGCTCTGTGCTGAGGTGGCAGGAGTGTGCACATGCAGTGTGTCCACAGTGTGCCTGGCAAGAGATTGTGCCTGCAGAGGGTCAGTGCTGACGTGGCACTACTGATGTGGCAAAGATGACGTGGTAGTGACGATGTGGCCTAGTGACGTGGCCTGATGATGTGGCCTGGTGATGTGGCTTGATGACATGGCCTGGTGATGTGGCCTGATGATGTGGCCTAGTGATGTGGCCTGATGACATGGCCTGGTGATGTGGCCTGATGACGTGTCTGCTGACGTGGCCTGCTGACGTGGCTGCCGATGCTGACATGGTGAATTGACATGGCCTGCTGACGTGGTTGTCGATGCTGACATGGTAGAGCTGACGTGGGATGATGTGGCACTGTGGATAAGGTTGCCATGTGGCAAAAACTCTATCTGCCACGTGTCAGAACGCGAGGCACCAGAATCTATCCAAGATTATGATAGAATCTTGGAGATTCCGTCGTCTTCTCCGTCGATGGAGTTCGTTGGAGAGCACGATGAATGAAGCCGCGCTATGGACTGGCATCGTGGCAGTGCAGTGTAGGCTTGGCGGGAGCCTTCTGAAGAGCCGCGAGCTGTTTGGTCGGCTGGAGACGCTGTTGGAAGAGGCGATGCGCTGGAGGCGAGGTATAGCGTCGAGGTGGTTGCAGAGCCGCTGAGAGAACTTAGAGGGCTCGTTTGTCGGCGGTCGTTGCAGTCCAGAGTAGGAGTCACTGCTAGTGTGAGCTTTGAGTCTGGAGGGCCGTGGAGGCTGTTGTTCGTGAAGACAACAGCAAGGTTGTCTTGGTGAGCCGTCGATGGGCTGGCCGTAGGTACCGTAGGCCGATGGCGATCTGTTGAGCCGCCTTGCTGTGGGCTGTCATAGGAGCCTAGCCCATTGGCTAGAGGTCGCCCGTAGGTTGCGAGCAGAGCCGAACGTTGGGAGTTTTCGGAGGAGAGCATGTCGCTATAGGAGCAACCGTTAGTGCTCCTACAGTATAGCATAGTAGCTGACGACGGTCCCAATGGGTTCTCTCGAGAGATGCGAGATAAAGCTTCAGCAGATTCTCGTTCCTTGAACAACCAGCAAAGAAGAAAAGGAGAAGGTCATGCGTGTTCAAAGGGCAATAGGCTGCAGGAGAAAGAGACGTGCCTCGTTTGCAATGCAAAGTATTGCAGGAGCTGCGTGCTGAAAGATATGGACTCAATGGTAATTCATGGCCTACTGTACTGAAGTGTGTTCCTGTGTTCCGCCACAGAACTCCTCTCCCAGCCTAGGAATGGAATGGAGTACGCTTTGTCCATTTGATCGTCTCTTCAATCGCACCACACAAAGGTGCTATCGTTTGGCCTTCTCTCCATCCTGTTATATCATAGCTTCCGTAACACCCTCTCTCACACAGGAGATTGAATCACAAAGAACCTTACAAACTCAGAAAACACTCAAGGTCTCTCTCTCTCGAAACGGAAACTTCTCAAGGCATGAACTCTCGTAACAGAATGGAACATGAATAGAATTCAACGGAAACTCTCTCAAAGAACTCAAGAATCTCTCTCTCCATAGATAGAAATTCTTCTCAATGAGAAGGAAATTTCTCTCTTTCAATGAACAGAAATCCTTCACTCACGGAAGTGAATGGAATGAAAGACTACCTCTCAATCTCTCAATCTCACACTCTCAAGAATCTCAATGTCTCAGCGGAAGACAAGGAAGCTCTAATACCATGACAAAATATGAAGAGGGGAGAGGAGAAGAGTGGAGATGAGGAGAGAGGGCACAGCTAGAGAGCACACCACAAATGACTAACTGTACACTAGATTTAGTTGAAAAAATAGAATATATACAAACCCTTTTAGGGTTAGGGTTAGGGGATCTAACCCTTTCCTTTATAGCACTCTATAAGGTTAGTGCTATGCACATATGATCACGTGATAGTGCTATGCACACATGATCACATGATGTTGAGCGTGAACTCTCAACATTGTGCCCATCAGATATCCTTTGCATGGTCGATCGAGCATTAAATATAATTTTTGCTCGTGTCATGCACATCCGTAAAAAAACACGCTGCTAGGTATGTTATTCAATCAAGTACTTATGCGATGGGTGCTCCACTTTGCATGCAAGTCAATTTCACCTAGTTTAAGGTGTGTGAAAAGTATTACGCCCATCGGATATGCTTTGCATTGTCGATCAAGCATAAAACACCGTTTTTGCCTTAGTGTAATGCACAACCATAAAAAAACATGGTCCTAGGTGTGTTATTCAAACAAGTACTTATCAGATGGGGGCTCCACTTTGCACCCAAGTCAAGTTAAACTAGGTTGAGGTGCATGAAAAATATTGTGACCATTGGATATGCTTTGCATGGTCGATCATGCATTATACACCGTTTTCCCCCTAGTGATATGCACATCCATAAAAAAACATGCCCTTAGGTGTGTTATCCAACCAAGTACTTATCTGATGGGTGTGCCTTTTTTCAAACAAGTGAATACCACCTAGTTTGAGGTGCAAGTAAAGTATTGTGCAGATCAGATATGCATTACATAGTTGATTGAGCATTAAATTCCATTTTTACCTTAGTGTCAAGCACATTTGTAAAGAAACATGGTCCGAGGTGTGTTATCAGATCAAGTACTTATCTAACCAACATGCCACTTTTCATGCAACTCAATAACACCTAGTTTGAGGTGGGTGCAAAATATTGTGCCCATCGGATGTACTTTGCATGGTATATCACATATTAAACTCCGTTTGTGCCTTAATGTCATGCACAACCATAAAAAAACACGCTTTTAGGTGTGTTATCCGACCAGCTACTTATCAGATGGGTGTACCACTTTGCATGCAATGCAATATCACAATTTTTGAGGCTCATGCAAAGTATTGTGCCCATCGGATGCTTTGCATTGTCGATCAAGCATTAAACACCATTTTGGCCTTAGTGTCATGCACAACCATCAAAAAACGCAGTCCTAGATGTGTTATTCGACTAAGTACTTATGGGATGGGCATGCCACTTTGCATGTAAGTCAATAACACCTAGGTTGAGTTGAGATGTGTGCAAATTATTGTGATGATCAGATATGCATTGCATTGTCGATCAAGCATAAAACAGCGTTTTTGCCTTAGTGTCATGGACAACCAATAAAAAACATGGTCCTAGGTGTGATATTCAAAAAGCACTTGTCGGATGGGGGAGCCACTTTGCAAGAAAGCCAATTTCAACTAGGTTGATGTGAGTGCATAGTATTGTGTCTATTGGTTATGCTTTGCATGGGGGATTACACATTATACACCGTTTTCCCCTTAGTGTTATGCACATTCGTCAAAGAACACGCTCTTAGGTGTATTATCATACCAAGTACTTATTGAATGGGCATTCCACATTGCATGGAACACCATATCACCGCTTTTGAGGCACGTGCAAAGTATTGTGCCCATCGGATATGCTTTGCATGGTAGATTGAGTATTAAATACCGTTTTTGCCTTGGTGTCATGTAGAACCGTCAAAAAACACGATCCTAGGTGTGTTTTTTAAACAAGTACTTATCAGATGGGGATGCCACTTCACACACAAGTCAATACTGCCTAGGTTGAGGAATGTGCAAAGTCTTGTGTCCATTGGATATGCTTTGCATAGTCGATCGCACACATTATACACCATTTTGTTCCTAGTGTTATGCACAATCGCCATAAAATACATTTGCAGGTGTGTTATCCGAACAAGTACTTATGGGATGGGTGCACCACTTTGTATGCAAGTCAATACGACCTAGGTTGAGGCGTGTACAAAGTTTTGTGCCCATCGGAGAAATGTAGATGCGATAATATTAGCAAATTCTCGGTATGTGTATATGTGTGTGTGTGTCGCAAACAATTTTGATACAACAAAGTAAACACCTAGTGCACAAATTATGCACTTCATACCTTGAGTATTGTGTCAAAATAAAAGCTGAAATAAGCTTGATGATGAGGATAAATACACCCTTGAATAAAGCACAGTTGTTGTATAACCATGATAGGATCGCTTTGACACCTGTGATTTTGCCCACATTTATACTTGCAAATAGTATAAAAAATTGTATAATAATATATTAATAGTTTGCAAATGTGCATAGCAAGTGAGTAATGGGAAGTGGAAGTGGGAGTGAGGAGGGAGGAGTGGAATGGGAGAGTGGAGGTAATAGGGGTGTATAATAATAAGTATAAAAAATAGTATAATAATATATTAATAGTTTGCAAATGGCAAGTGAGTAATGGGAAGTGGAAGTGAGAGTGGGGAGGGGGAGGTAATAGGGGAGTAGAATAATAAGGGAGTGAAATGAGTGAGGGGAGTTAATAGGGGATGAAAAAGAGGAGGGTGAGATGGGGAAATATGGGATTTTGGGAAATGGGAGGAGTATGGGACGTGGTGGAAATGTGGGATGGGAGTGGTGGCAATGGGGGAGGAAGAAGAAATGGATGGGGGGAGGGCCAATGGAAGATTGGGATGAGGGATGGGGGTCCAATGGGAGAGGGGGAGTAATGGGAGCCAATGGGAGAGGGGAGGAATGGAAAGCCAATAGGAGAGAGGGGAGGAATGGAAAGCCAATAGGAGAGGAGGAGGAAAACCTAGTTTTTCTTATATATAGTCTTCCTTCTTCATTCATTCTCCCCTCATTTCATTCATTGAAGCAAGAAAGCAAGGACGAGCAAGAAAGCAAGGAAGGAAGAGCAAGAAAGCAAGAAAGAGCAAAGTTACAAACTTTTTCTAGGTACTTGTAAATTTTTTTGATTAATTCTTTATCTAAGTTTTGTAGATTTGTTTTTTTTAATTTGAAGAGAGAGAAAGAAAGAAAGAGAGAGAGGAACTAGAGAGAGATAGAAAGTTTAGAGAGAAGGAGAGGAGCCTTGGGGGCTGCGGCTTCCAGGAGGAAGAGGGAAGTAGAGGGAGGAGAGAGAGGGAGGAAAGGAGGGAGGGAGGAGCGACGGAAGAGGGAGGGAGCGACGGAGGAGGGAGGGAGGGAGGAGTGGCGAAAGAGGGGAGGGAGCGACAGAAGAGGGAGGGAGGAGCGGCAGAAGAGGCAGAGGTAGGGAGGTAGGAGTGGCAGAAGAGGGGAGGGAGCGGGGGTAGGGGGAGGCGGCGGGAGGGGGGAGCAGGGGTAGGGAGGTAGGAGGGGGGAGTAGGGGTACGGGGTAGCGGGGTAGGGGGAGGCGAGAGGGGGGAGCGGTGGTAGGGAGGTGGGAGGGAGGGGAGGCGAGAGGAGGGAGCGGGGCTAGGGAGGTAGGAGGAGGGAGCGGGGGTAGGGGAGGCAGGGTAGGGGGTAGCAGGGTAGGGGGAGGCAAGAGGGGGGAGCGGGGGTAGGGAGGCAAGAGGGGGGGAGGCAGGGTAGGGGGCGGCGAGGTAGGGAGCAAGGGTAGGGAGGCAGGCGGGGGGAGTAGGGGTAGGGGGAGGCAGGATAGGGGCAGCGGGGTAGGGGGAGGCGGGAGGGGGGAGCGAGGGTAGGGAGGTGGGAGGGGGGGAGGCAGGGTAGGGGGCAACAGGGTAGGGAGCAGGGGTAGGGGGAGGCGGGGTAGGGGGAGGCGAGAGGGGGGAGCGGGGTTAGGGCGAGGCGGGGTAGGGAGAGGCGGTGGGAGGGTGAGGGGGTAGTGGGAGGAGTGAGGGGAGGGAGGGGAAGGAGAGAGAGAGAGAGAGAGAGAGAGAGAGAGAGAGAGAGAGGGTTCTTGGTAGCCGCAGCCCCATAGGAGGGGAGCGAGAGAGAGAGAGAGGGGGGATCCTAGCAACCGCGGCCCCCAGGGTGAGAGGGAGGGGAGGGAGCAGGGGAGGCGAGAGGGGGGAGTGGGGGTAGGGAGGCAGGAGGGGGGAGTAGGGGTAGGGGGAGGCAGGGCAGGGGGAGGCAGCAGGAGGGTGAGGGGGCAGCAGGAGGAGTGAGGGGAGGGAGGGGAGAGAGAGAGAGAGAGAGAGAGAGAGAGAGCACGCGAGAGAGAGAGGGGGTTCCTGGCGGCCGCGGCCCCCAAGGAGGGGAGAGCGAGAGAGAGAGAGAGAGAGAGAGAGAGAGAGAGAGAGAGGGGGGGGGGTCCTGGCAGCCGTGGCTCCTAGGGTGAGAGGGAGGGTAGGGAGGGGAAAGAGAGAGAGAGAGGAGTGAGGGGAGGGAGGGGAGGGAGAGAGAGAGTGAGAGAGAGAGAGAGAGGAGGGTGAGAGGAGTGAGGGGAGGGAGGGGAGGGAGAGAGAGAGAGAGAGAGAGAGAGAGAAGAGAGAGAGAGAGAGAGAGAGAGAGAGAGAGAGAGAGAGGGGTTCTAGCAGCCACGGCCCCAAGGTGAGAGGAGTGAGGAAAAGGGAGGGGAGAGGGAGAGAGGAGTGAGGGGAGGGAGAGGAGGGAGGGGGAGAGAGAGAGAGAGAGAGAGAGAGAGAGAGAGAGAGAGAGAGAGAGAGAGAGAGAGAGAGGGAGGTCCTGGCGGCTGCAGCCCCCAAGGTGAGAGGAGTGAAGAAAGGGAGAGGAGAGAGAGAGAATAAGGGGAGGGAGAGAGAAAGAACGGGGAGGCAGCATAGAGAGGGAGGGCAAAGGGAGAGAGGAGTGAGAGGAGAGAGAGAGAGAGAGAGAGAGAGAGAGAGAGAGGGGGGGGGTCCTGGCGGCCGCGGCCCCAGGGTGAGAGGAGTGAGGAAAAGGGAGGGGAGAGAGAGAGAGGAGTGAGGGGAGGGAGGGGAGGGAGAGAGAGAGAGAGAGAGAGAGAGAGAGAGAGAGAGAGAGAGAGAGAGAGAGGGGTACTGGTGGCCGTGGCCCCTAGGGTGAGAGGAGTGAGGAAAGGGAGAGGAGAGAGAGAGAATGAGGGGAGGGAGAGGAGAGAGAGAGAAAGAGAAGTGAGGAGTGAGGGGAGGAGAGAGAGAGAGAGAGAAAGTGAGGGGAGGAGAGGAGAGAGAGATAGAAGCCCTGGAGGCTGCAGCCCCCATGGATGAGAGGAGAGTGAGAGAAGTAAGGGAGGCAGAGGAGTGACAACGAGGAGGGAAGGGGAGGGGAGGAGAGAGAGAAGGAAGAGAGAGAGAGAGGACTCCTGGGGGCTGCGGCCCCCAGGGATGAGAGGAGACTGAGAGGAGTAAGGGAGGGAGAGGAGTGAGGGAGGGAGAGGGGTGAGAAGACGTGATGGAGAGGGAAACACTAGTAGAGAGAGAAGAGAGATGAGAAGACTTTAGGGAGAGGGGAAGGTAAGCGACTAGAGAGAGAGGAGAGATGAGAAGACTTGAGGGAGAGAGGAAGGTATGCGACTAGAGGAAGGTTGGGAAGATATGTGACTAGAGAGAGAGAGAGAGAGAGAGAGAGAGAGAGAGAGAGAGAGAGAGAGATGCGACTAGAGAGGGAGCTCCATTAGAGAGAGAGAGAGCCCCCACTACATAGAGAAGAGGAGAAGAGTAGAGGGAGAGAGGTCGAATTCTTACAACTAAGAGTAGAACGACCACGAGCAAGAGCGAAAAATAAGAAGAGACTTACGAGAAGAATGAAGAGGGATGTACGAGAAGAAAGTATCAAGAAGAATGTTGAACACAAATTTGAATTCAAATTTATCTAGAAGAATGAATTCAAATTTCCCTCTCTTTTTTTAAAATTCAAATTTATTCGTGAGTGGGAGGAGTGGGTTAGTTTTTCTTATATATACTCTTCTTTTCATTCATTCATTCTCATTCTCTCCTCACTTCATTGAAGCAACCAAGAGTGGAAGAGAAAGGATAAGCAGAGCCTTACTTTTTTCACTTTTTCCAGGTACTTGCAATTCTTTTTCTTTACTCGCAATTCTACAATTCGTCTTGTAATTCTTTTTCTTTACTTACAATTCTTTTTCAATTAGTGTCTTGTTAGAGTTTTTGAGTTCTATTTCAATTAATTTCTTATTGAAATTTGTGTTATAAATTTGAAAAGAGAGATAGAGAGAAAGAGAGAGCTAAAGAGAGAGAGAAGACAGAGAGAGAGTGTGAGAGAGAGA